>NC_089231.1:36985352-37321233 GCF_963924675.1 Phocoena phocoena
ACATGGGCTTAGCTGCTCCACGGCATGTGCGATCCTCCCAGACCAAGGCTAGAGCCTGTGTCCCCTGAATTGGCGGGTGGACTCTCAACCACTGCTCCACCAGGGAAGCCCTCCTGTAAACTATTGAAACACCCTTTTCCACATCCGTGAGTCATACAGACACATGCATGTGTCCCAAGATGCAGGTAGGAACAAGAACAAGGCCTAGAAATGTCCAGTGACCCTCTATCCACAAGGCCACCTAAGTAGGCACAAACAAAGTGAAATATGTGAAAGTGTTTTCTTATCCATAAATCCCTACATGCACTAAAGAAGCATTGTTATTATTAATGATAGAAGTAACAAGAAGTATTAATTTCATGATCCTCCACAAAACAGGTGAAATGCATTCTGGAGATCACAAATTGATTACTGACTCTGCTATCCTGACTTCTGTGTCTGAGGGCAGCTCTCCAAGCAAACACTAATAGAGACAGACTTTTTCAAGGCAACTAGATTGTAAGCATCCACTGAATAGAAATCATCCATTTTACTTCAGCATCACTATTGCAGCTTACTACAATGCTAAGCATTCAGTGGTGTTGAATAAAATGATTGAACTGAAATCAATGGATTTAAACAGCTGAGAAACAAATGCACATAATGAAAGTTGAAACTGTGTGTTCAGCCACAAGAATTAAAATAATTAAACAAATTCTTAATATTCTCAGCAATGTAGAGGAAATTAAACAAAGTACAGTAAAATGACAGTGACAGAGAGGTGTGACTAAGGTAGAAGAGTAGGAAAACCCTGAACTTACCTCTTCCCATGGGCACAGCAAAATTATAACTATTCACAGAATTACTATTTATGAGGATGACCTGAAGACTGGCAGAAAATATTACCCACAATAAAAGATATAAAGAAGGAACCACAAGGAAATATGTTGGAGGTTGAGATGCAGTATAGTCAAGATCCACACTCCTATGTAGCTGATCTAAAAATGGGAGAATAATCATAATAGTAGAGGTTCTCCCTGAGGAGTGAAAGGTCTGAACACCACCTTGGGGTGCTGCAGTGGGAAGAGAAGCTACCAGAATACTTTGCTTTGAAGGCTAGTGAGGCTTGTATATGGGAAAGCTGGAGGGTTGTAGGAAAGAAAGACTAATTTTAAAGAGTGTGCACAAACTCTCACACACTCCAAGTCCTAGCACAAAGTCACTAATTTGAAAGGAGCCTGGGTAAGACTCATTTACTGATCTTGGATAGCCTCCTGAAGAAGTTAAAGGTCACTGGGACTCCCCTGGGGACATAAATGTTGGTGGCAGCCATTTAGGATCTCATTCTACCACAAGGACACTGGTGTCCTCCTGTCAAGAACCATTTTGGAGTGCTTTCTCTAACCAATTAGTATTGGGGGCTTCTCTGCCCACCAGTGGGCTAGCATCAGCCCCAGGAACCCCTGAGGCCTGCTGTCAGACACAATGGACTCAGCCCAGCCACCAGTGTGCCAGCAGTCAACTCATGAGGCATGACTTGGCAGCCAATGAGGTCAGTGGCCAGACCTTCCTTCCTGCACACACAAAGTAGTCAGATCCACCACAACATAAGGGTCCATGCAGCCACAGGAGTGCCCCTAGAGCATATAGCTCTGATGACCAAAGGGGAATGAACTTCTGTGCACCACAGGACATCTCCAGTATAAGGCCTCTTCTCTAAGATCAGGAAATGTAATTGACCTATCTAATACATAGAGATACACAGAGAATTAGGCAAAATGAGGAAACAGAGGAATGCTCTTAATGAAAGAATAAGACAGAACCCCACGAAAAGAACTAAACAAGGTGGAGATAAGCAATCTACTCAAAAAAGAGTTCAAGGTAATGATTATAAAGATGCTTAACACACTTGGGAGAAGAATGGCTGCACCCAGAGAGAAGTTTAAAAAGGGTTAGAAAATATAGGGAAGAACCAATCAGAGCTGAAAAGTAAAGTAACTGAAATTAAAACACACACACATGCACACACACTAGAAGGAATCAACAGTATATTAGATGATACAGAGGAATGGATCAGCAAACTGGAAGACAAGCAGAGTAGTGAAAATCACCTAAATTGAACAGAAAAAAGGAAGAATATATATATATATATATATATATATATATATATATATATATATATATATATATATATATAATTTTTTTTTTAATGAGGATAGTTTAAGAAATCATTGAGGCAGAATCAAGCATAGTAACATTTTTATTATAGGGTTTCCAGAAGGGAGAAGAGAGAAAGAAAGGCAGAGGAAAGGTTATTTGAAGAACTTCTCTAACCTGGGGAAGGAAACAGACATTTGGTCCAGGAAACACAAAGATTTCCAAACAAGATAAACCCAATAAGGTCCACACCAAGGCAAATTATAATTAAAATGGAAAAATTCAAGATAAAGAGGTAATCTTAAAAGCAGTAAGAGAAAAAAATATAACTAGCTACATACAAGGGGACTGTCACTGGACCATCAGCTGCCTTTTATCAAAAACTGCAGGCCAGATGGGAGTGACACAATATATTCGAAGTGATGAAAGAAAAAAACCTACAACTATGAATAATCTACTTGGAAAGGCTTTCATTCAGATTTGAAGTAGAGATAAATAGTCTTATAAACAAGCAAAAGCTAAGAGGGTTCAGCACCACTAAACCAGCATTATAAGAAATGTTAAAGGGACTTCTCTAAGTGGAAAAGAAAAGACCACAACTAGAAATATTAAAAAAAAAAAAAGACAAAAGGAAAATCTCATTGGTAAAGAAAATATAGAGTAAAGGTAGAAGAGTAACCACATATAAAACTAGTAGGAAATTTAAAAACAAAAGGAGTAAATCATCTATATTCACAATAAAAATTTAAGGGATATGCAAAACAAAAAAGATGTAAAATATGGTGTCAAAAACATTAAACATGGGAGGAGGAGAATAAACATGCAGAGTTGTTAGAATGTGTTCAAACTTAAGATATCATCAGCTTAAAATAATCATAAATAAAATATGTATGAACACCATATTAACCCTAAACAAAAAACCTATAATGGATACATACACACACAAAATAGAAAGAAATTCAAAAATAGCACTAAAGACAGTCATCAAATCAGAACAGAAGAGAGCAAGAAAAAGAAAGAACTAAAAACAAATAGAAAACAATTAACAAAATGATAATAAGTGTATACCTATCAATAATTAAATGTAAATGAGCTAAATACTTCAATCAAAAGACATACATAGATGGCTGAATGGATAAAGCAAAACAAAACCCATATATGTGCCACCTATAAAAAGACTCAGTTCACATCTAAAGACACCCATAGACTAAAAGTGAGGAACTGGGAGGAAAAAAGGTATTTCATGCAAACGGAAATGAAAAAAAAGCTGTGGTAGCAAAACTTACATCAGAGAAATTTGACTTTAAAACAAAAACTGTAACAAGGGACAAAGAATGACACTATACAGTAATAAAGAGATCAATCCAGCAAGAAGATATAACCATTGTAAATATATATGTACCCAATATAGGATCACCTAAATACATAAAGCAAACATAAAGGGAAAAATTGACTGTTACTCAATAACAGTAGAGGACTTTAACATCCACTAAGATAAATAGACAAATCATCCAGACAGAAAGTCAATAAGGAAACACTGGCCTTAAATGATGCACTAGATGAGATGGAATCTATCTGTCTATCATCTATCTATCTATCTATCTATTGAACTTATCTATCTATCTATAGAGAGAGCATTCCATCCAAAAGCAGCAGTACACTCATTCTTTTCAAAAGCACGTAGAACATTCTCCAGGATAGATCACATGCTGAGCTACAAAATAAGTCTCAATAATTTTTTTAAAAAGTAAAATTATAACCAACCATCTTTCCTGACCACAAAGGTATGGGAGTAGCAATGAAATATTAAGAAAAAAAACCCTGCAAAATATACAATCATGTGGAGGCTAAACAATATTCTACTCAACAACCAATGGGCCACTAAAGAAATCAAAGAGGAAATAAATAATATCTGGAGACCAATGAAAATGGAAACACAATGACTCACAATCTATGGGACTTACTAAAAGTAGTTAGTTGTAAGAACAGAGTTTATAGCTGTACAAACTTATCTCAGAAAACAAGAAAAATCTCAAATAATCTAATCTTACACATAAAGGAACTAGAAAAAGAAGAACAAAACCCAAAGTTAGTAGAAGGAAATAAATAATAAAGTCAGAGCAGAAATACATGAAATAGACTAAAAAAAAAATAAAGAAAAGATCAGTGAAACTAAAGGATGATTCATTGAAATGATAAGCAAAGTAGATAAGCCTTTAGACAGACTCATCAAGAAAAAAAGAGAGAGGACATAAGTCAGAAATGAAAAAGGAGAAGTTGTAACTGACACCACAGAAATACAAAGGATCATAAGAGATTACTATGAATAGCTATGTGTTAATAAAATGGGCAATCTAGAAGAAATGGACGAATTCCAAGAGATGTGCAATCTTCCAAGGCTGAACAAGAAAGACATAGAAAATAGAAACAGACCATTACCAGTAATGGAAAAAGAAAAACAGAAAAACTTGCAGCATTCCAAAGTCTAGGATCAGACGATTTCACAGGTGAATTCTGCCAAACATTTAAAGAAAGTTTAACACGTTTTTCCAAACTATTCCAAAAACTTGAAGAGGAAGGAACATTTCCAACCTCATTATATGAAGCTAGGATAAGCTTGATACCAAAACCAGACAAAGATATCACAAAAAAGAAAAATGTCCAATATCACTGATGATCACATTTGCAAAAATCTTCAACAAAATATTAACAAACCGAATCCAACAATACAGTAAAAGGAATATACACCATGATCAAATGGGATTTATCCTAGGGATGCATAGATGCTTTAATATCTACAAATCAGCCAATGTGATACACCACATTGACAAATTGAAAAATAAAAATTTACAAATATATCAATAGGTGCAGGAGAAGCTTTTGACAAAATTCTACATTCATTTATGATAAAACTCTCAACAAAGTGGGTATAGAGGGACCATACCTCTATTTTAATAAAGACCATGTATGAGAAACCTATAGCAAACATTGTACTCAACAGTGAAAACCTGAAAGCTTTTGCTCTAAGATCAGGAACAAGACAATGTTGCCCATTCTTGCCACTTTTATTCAACATAGTATTAAAAGTACTAGCCACAGCAATCAGACAAGAAAGAGTTATATAAGGAGTAAGCTGGAAAGAAAGATGTAAAAGTGTCACTGTTTGCAGATGACATGACACTATATATATAGAAAATCTTAAAGATGCCAACAAAAAATTTTAGAATAAATTAATTTGGTAAATTTGCAGGATATAATATTCATATGTAGGAATCTGTTTTATTTCCATATAATAATAAGAAACTATCAGAAAGATAAATTAAGGAACAATTCCATTTACCATTGCATCAAAAAGACTACAATATCTAGAAAAAAATTTAACCAAGGAATACAAGAAAACTTGTACTCAGAAAACTGACACTGATGAAAGACACTGAAGACAACAGAAACAAATGGAAATATATAATGTATTTATTGGTTGGAAGATTAATATTGTTAAAATGACCATACTTCCCAAGGGAATCTTCACATTCAATGCAATCTCTATCAAACTACCAATGGCATTTCACACAGGACTAAAACAAATAATCCTAAAATTTGTATGGAACCAAAAAAGACCCCAAATTGTCAAAGAAACCTGGAGAAAGAAGAACAGAGCTGGATGTATCATGTTTTCTGATTATAAATTACAATGCAAAGCTACAGTAATCAAAACAGTATGGAACTGTCACAAAAACAGACACATAGATGAATGGAACAGATTAGTGAGCCCAGAAATAAACTCACACTTATATGGTCAATTAAACTACAACAAAAGAGGTAAGATTCTACAATGGGGAAAAGACCACCTCTTCAACAAATGATGTTGGGAACACTAGACAGTTACATGCAAATTAATCAAAGGAGACTACTGTCTCACACCATATGCAAAAATAGACTCAAAATGGTTTAAAAACTTAAATGTGGGGAGGAGTTTCAAGATGGTGGAAGAGCAAGATGCAGAGATCACCTTCCTCCCCACAAATACATCAGAAATACATCTACATGTGGAACAGCTCCTACAGAACACCTACTGAATGCTGGCAGAAGACCTCCAAAAAGGCAAGAAACTCCTCACGTACCTGGGTAGGGCAAAAGAAAAAAGAAAAAAACAGAGACAAAAGAATAGGGATGGGACCTTCACCAGTGGGAGGGAGCTGTGAAGGAGGAAAGGTTTCCACACCCTAGGAAGCCGCTTTGCAAGTAGGGACCACGGATGGTGGAGGCGGGGGAGTTTCGGAGCCATGGTGGAGAGCACAGCAACAGGGGTGCAGATGGCAAAGTGGACAGATTTCCGCACAGAAAATCAGTGCTGACCAGCATGCATCAGCCCAAGAAGCTTGTCTACTCACCCACCGGGACACATGGGGGTTGGGAGTTGAGGCTCGGGATTCGTAGGTCAGATCCCAGAGAGAGGACTGGGGTTGGCTGCATGAACACAGCCTGAAGGGAGCTAGTGCACCAGAGGTAGCTGGGAGGGAGTCTGGGAAAAGGTCTGGAGCTGCCAAAGATGCAAGAGACTTTTTCTTGCCTCTTTGTTTCCTGGTGCATGAGGAGAGGGGATTAAGAGCACTGCTTAAAGGAGCTGCAGAGATGGGTGTGAGCCACAGCTATCAGCGTGGACCACAGAGATGGGCATGGGAGGCTTAGGCTGCAACTGCAGCCACCAAGAAACCTGTGTGCAAGTACAGGTCACTATCCACACCTCCCCTCCTGGGAACCTGTGCAGCCCGCCACTGCCAGGGTCCCATGATACAGGGACAACTTCCCTGGGAGAACACATGGCACGCCTCAGGCTGATACAATGTCATGCCAGCCTCTGCCTCTGCAGGCTTGCTGGGCATCCATACCCCTCTCTCCCCCCGACTTGAGTGAGCCACAGCCCCTGAATCAGCTGCTCCTTTAACCCCGTCCTTTCTGAGTGAAGAACAGACGCCCCAGGTGACCTACACACAGAGGCGTGTCCAAATCCAAAGCTGACCCTGTGAGCTGTGCAAAAAAAGAAGAGAAAGGGAAATTTCTCCCAACGGTTTCAGGAGCTGTGGATTAAATCTCCACAGTATACTTAATGTACCCTGCAGCTGTGGAATACCTGAATAGAAAATGAGTCATCCCAAATTAAGGAGGTGGACTTTGGGAGCAAAGATTTTTTTTTTTCACTTTTTCTCTTTGTGTTAGTGTGTATGTGTATGCTTCTGTGTGTGATCTTCTCTGTACAGCTTTGATTTTACCATTTGTGCTAGGGTTCTGTCTGTCCGGTTTTTTTGTTGTTTTTTTTTTTTTTTTTTTTAATTTTTACTTTAACAATTTTCTTTCTTAATAATTATTTTTTTATTCTAATAACATTCTTTTATTGTATTTTATGTTATTTTATTTTATCTTTGTTATTTCTTTCTATTTTTTCCCCATTTATTCTGAGTGGTGTGCATGAAAGGCTCTTGGTGCTCCAGCAAGGGGTCAGGGCTGTGCCACTGAGGTGGGAGAGCAAAGTTCAGGACACTGGTCCACAAGAGACCTCCCAGCTCCATGTAATATCAAATGGCGAAAATCTCCCAGAGATCTCCATCTCAATGCCAACACCCAGGTTCACTCAATAACCAGCAAGCTACAGTGCTGGACACCCTATGGCAAACAACTAGCAAGACAGGAACACTAACCCACCCATTAGCAGAAAGGCTGCCTAAAATCATAATAAGGCCACAGACACCCCAAAACACACCACAAGACATGGACCTGCCAACCAGAAAAACAAGATCTAGCCTCATTCACCAGAACACAGGAAATAGTCTCCACCAACAGGAAGCCTACACAAGCAACTGAACCGACCTTAGCCACTGGGGACAGACGCAAAAGACAATGGGAGCTACGAACTTGCAGCCTGCGAAAAGGAGACCCAAAACACAGTAAATTAAGCAAAATGAGAAGAGAGAAAAACACATCACAGATGAAGGAGCAAGGCAAAAACCCACCAGACCTAACAACTGAAGAGGAAATAGGCAGTCTACCTGAAAAATAATTCAGAATAATGATAGTAAAGATGACATAAAATCTTGGAAATATAATAGAGGGGAAAAAAGAAATATTTAACAAGGACGTAGAAGTACTAAAGAGCAAACAAACAGCAATGAACAAAACAATAAATGAAATTTAAAATTCTCTAGAAGGGAACAATAGCAGAATAACTGAGGCAGAAGAACGGATAAGTGACCTGCAAGATAAAATAGTGGAAATAACTACTGCAGAGTAGAATAAGGAAAAAAAGAATGAAAAGAACTGAGGACAGTCTCAGAGACCTCTGAGACAACATTAAACCCACCAACATTCGAATTACAGGGGTCTCAGAAGAAGAAGAGAAAAAGAAAGGGACTGAGAAAATATTTGAAGAGATTATAGTTAAAAACATCTCTAGTATGGGAAAGGAAATAGTTAATCAAACCCAGGAAGCACAGTGAGTCGCATAGAGGATAAATCCAAAGAGAACCATGCCAAAACACATATTAATCAAACTATCAAAATTAAAACAAAAAAAAATATTAAAAGCAGCAAGGGAAAAACAACAGAAAACACACAAGGGAATCCCCATGAGGTTAACAGTTAATCTTTCAGCAGAAACTCTGCAAGCCAGAATGGAGTGGCAGGACATATTTAAAGTGATGACAGAGAAAAACCTACAACTAAGATTTCTCTACGCAGCAAGGATCTCATTCAGATTTGATGGAGAAACTAAAACGTTAACAGACAAGCAAAAGCTACGAAAATTCAGCACCACCAAACTAGCTTTATAACAAAGTCTACAGGAACTTCTCTAGGCAGGAAACACAAGAGAAGGAAGACGTACTATAACAAACCCAAAACAATTAAGAAAATGGTAATAGGAACATACATATTGATAATTCCCTTAAATGTAAATGGATTAAATGATCCAACCAAACGATATAGACTGGCTGAATGGATACAAAAACAAGACCCATATATACGCTGTCTACAAGAGACACACTTCAGACATAGGGACGCATACAGACTGAAAGTGAGGGAATTGAAAAAGATATTCCATGCAAATGGAAATCAAAAGAAAGCTGGAGTAGCAATTCTCATATCAGACAAAATAGACTTTAAAATAAAGACTATTACAAGAGACAAAGAAGGACACTACATAATGATCAAGGGATCGAGGCAAGAAGAAGATATAACAATTGTAAATATTTGTGCACCCAACATAAAAGCATGTCAAAACATAAGGAAAATACTAACAGCCATAAAAGGGGAAATCAACAGTAAGAAAGTCATAGTAGGGGACTTTAACACCCCACTTTCAAAAATGTACAGATCGTCCAAAATGAAAATAAAAAGGAAACACAAGCTTTAAATAATACATTAAACAAGATGGACTTAATTGATATTTATAGGACATTCCATTCAAAAACAACAGAATACACTTTCTTCACAAGTGCTCATGGAACATTCTCCAGGATAGATCATATCTTGGGTCACAAATCAAGCCTTGGTAAATTGAAGAAAACTGAAACTGTATCAAGTATCTTTTCTTACCACAATGAGACTAGATATCAATTACAGGAAAAAGACTGTAAAAAATACAAACACATGGCCACTAAACAATACGCTACTTAATAACCAAGAGATCACTGAAGAAATAAAAGAGGAAATCAAAAAATACCTAGAAACAAATGACAATGAAAACATGATGACCAAAAACCTATGGGATGCAGAAAAAGCAGTTCTAAGAGGAAAGGTAACAGCAATACAATCATACATTAAGAAACAAGAAACATCTCAAATAAACAACCTAACCTCACACCTAAAGCAATTAGAGAAAGAAGAATAAATAACCGCAAACTTATCAGAAGGAAGGGAATCCTAAGATCAGATCAGAAATAATTGAAAAAGATATGAAGGAAATGATAGCAAAGATCAATAAAACTAAAAGCTGTTTTTTTTAGAAGATAAACAACATTGATAAACCATTAGCCAGACTCAGACTCAGCAAGAAAAAAAAAGCAGAAGACTCAAATCAATAGAATTAGAAATGAAAAAGGATAAGTAACAACTGACAGTGCAGAAATACAAAGGATCATGAGAGATTACTACAAGCAACTCTATGCCAATAAAATGGACAACCTAGAAGAAATGGACAAATTCTTAGAAATGCACTACCTTCTGAGGTTGAACTGGAAAGAAATATAAAATATGAACAGACCAATCACAAGCACTGAAGTTGAAACTGTGATTAAAAATCTTCCAACAAAATAAAGTCTAGGACCAGATGGCTTCACAGGCGAATTCTACCAAATATTTAGAGAAGAGCGAGCACCTATCCTTCTCAAACTCTTCCAAAATATAGCAGAGGCAGGAACACTCCCAAACTCATTCTACAAAGCCACCATCACCCTGATACCAAATCCAGACAAAGATGTCACAAAGAAAGAAAACTATAGGCCAATATCAATGATGAACATAGATGCAAAATTCCTCAACAAAATACTAGCAAACAGAATCCAACAGCACATTAAAAGGATCATACACCATGATCGAGTGGGGTTTATCCCTGGAATCCAAGGATTCTTCAATATACGCAAATCAATCAATGTAATACACCGTATTAACAAATTGAAGGAGAAAAAACATGATCATCTCAATAGATGCAGAGAAAGCTTTTGACATAATTCAACACCCATTTATGAATTATGTAGAAGGCAGGCATAGAGGGAACTTTCCTCAACATATTAAGGCCATATATGACAAACCCATAGCCATATTGTCCTCAATGGTGAAATTTTCCACTAAGATCAGGAACAAGACAAGGTTACCCACTCTCACCACTCTTATTCAACATAGTTTTGGAAGTTTTAGTCACAGCAATCAGAGAAGAAAAAGAAATAAAAGGAATCCAAATCGGAAAAGAAGAAGTAAAGCTGTCACTGTTTGCAGATGACATGATACTATATAGAGAGAATCATAAAGATGCAACCAGAAAACTACTAGAGCTAATCAATAAATTTGGCAAAGTAGCGGAATACAAAATTAATGCACAGAAATCTCTGGCATTCCTATACACTAATGATGAAATATCTGAAAGAGAAAGTAAGGAAACACTCCCATTTACCACTGCAACAATAAGAATAAAATATCTAGGAATATACCTACCTAAGGGGACAAAAGACCTGTATGCAGAAAATTATAAGACACTGATGAAAGAAGTTAAATATGATACAAATAGATGGAAAGATATACCATGTTCTTGCATTGGAAGAATCAACCTTGTGAAAATGACTCTACTACCCAAAGCAATCGACAGATTCAATGCAATCCCTATCAAGCTACTATTGGCATTTTTCACAGAACTAGAACAAAAAATTTCACAATTTGTATGGAAACACAAAAGACCCCGAATAGCCAAAGCAATCTTCAGAAAGAAAAATGGAGCTGGAGGAATCATGCTCCCTGACTTCAGACTACACTACATAGCTATAGAAATCAAGGCAGTATGGTACTGGCACAAAAAAAGAAATATAGATCAATGGAATGGGATAGAAAGCCGAGAAATAAACCCACGCACATATGGTCCTCTTATCTTTGATAAAGGAAGCAAGCATATGCAGTGGAGAAAAGACAGCCTCTTCAATATGTGGTTTTGGGAAAACTGGACAGGTACATGTAACAGTATGAACTTAGAACACCCCCTAACACCATACTCAAAAAAAAAGCTCAAAATGGATTAAAGACCTAAATGTAAGGTTAGACACTATCAAACTCTTAGAGGAAAACATAGGCAGAACACCCTATGACATAAATCACAGCAAGATCCTTTTTGACCCACCTCCTAGAGAAATGGAAATAAAAACAAAATTAAGCAAATGGGACCTAATGAAACTTAAAAGCTTTTGCACAGCAAAGTAAAATATAAGCAAGATGAAAAGACAACCCTCAGAATGGGAGAAAATATTTGCAAATGAAGCAACTGACAAAGGATTAATCTCCAAAATTTACAAGGAGCTCATGAAGCTCAATATCAGAAAAACAAACAACCAGTCCAAAAATGGGCTGAAGATCTAAATAGACATTTCTCCAAAGAAAATATACAGACTGCCAACAAACATGAAAGAACGCTCAACATCATTAATCATTAGAGAAATGCAAATCAAAAGTACAGTGAGATATCATCTCACACCAGTCAGAATGGCCATCAACAGAAAATCTACAAACAGTAAATGCTGGAGAGGGTGTGGAGAAAAGGGAACCCTCTTGCACTGTTGGTGAGAATGTAAGTTGATACAGCCACTATGGAAAGCAGTATGGAGGTTCCTTAAAAATCTAAAAATAGAACTACCATATGACCCAGCAATCCCACTACTGGGCATATACCCTGAGAAAACCATAATTCAAAAAGAGTCATGTACCACAGTGTTCACTGCAGCTCCATTTACAATAGCCAGGACATGGAAGCAACCTAAGTGTCCATCATAGGATGAATGGATAAAGAAGATGTGGCACAAATATACAACGGAATATTACTCAGCCATAGAAAGAAACGAAATTGAGTTACTTGTCATGAGGTGGATGGACCTAGAGTTTGTCATACAGAGTGAAGTAAGTCAGAAAGAGAAATGCAAATAACATATGTTAGCACATATATATGGAATCGAAGAAGAAAAAAAAATGGTCATGAAGAAACTGGTCCAAGATGGGAATAAAGACACAGACCTACTAGAGAATGGACTTGAGGATATGGGGAGGGGAAAAGGTAAGCTATGACAAAGTGAGAGATTGTCATGGACATATATACACTACCAAATGTAAAATAGATAACTAGTGGGAAGCAGCCGTATAGCACAGGGACATCAGCTCGGTGCTTTATGACCACCTAGCAGGGTGGGATAGGGAAGGTGGGAAGAAGGGAGACACAAGAGGGAAGAGATATGGGAACATATGTATATTTATAACTGATTCACTTTGTTATAAAGCAGAAGCTAACACACCATTGTAAAGTAATTATACTCCAATAAAGATGTTAAAAAAAAAAAAACAAAACCTTAAATGTAAGACCTGGAACCATAAAACTCCTAGATGAAAACATAGGCAATACACACTTTGATATCAATCTTAACAATATTTTTTAATATGTCTCCTCAGACAAGAAAAACAAATTCAAGTATAAGCAAATGGGACTACTTCAAATTAAAAAGCTTCTGGACAGTGAAGAATACTATCAACAAAATGAAAAAGCATCTTATTGTATGTGAGAAATTATTTACAAATTATGCATTCAATAAAGGATTAATATCCAAACTATCCAAAGAACTTATACACTCAATAGCAAAAAAAAAACCCAAATAACCCAACCAAGAAATGGACAGAAGACATGAATAGATATTGTTTTTCAAAAGAAAACATGCAAATAGCCAGCAGACTCATGAAAAGATGCTTAACATGACTAATCATCAGAGTAATGCAAATCAAAACCACGTACTACATTAAACCTGTCAGAATGGCTATCATCTAAAAGAAAATAAATAAGTGTTGGGGAGAATGTGGGAAAAGGAGAACCCCATGTGCTGCTGGTATGATTGTAATTGGTACAGCCACTATGGAAAGCAGTACGGAGCTTCTTCAAAAAATTTAAAAAAGTACCGTACAATCCTGTCATTTTACTTCTGTGTATTTATCTAAAGAAAACAAAATGCTAATTCAAAAAGATATATGCACTCAAATGTTCATTGCAGCATTATCTACAATAGGCAAGATATGGAAGCCAATTAAGTGTACATTGATTTATGAATGGATAAAGAAGATGTGGTATATACTACATACAATGTAATATTGCTCAACCATAAAAGCAAAATTAAGTCTTGCCATTTGCAGCAACATGGATGGATCTAGGTTTTATGTTAAGTGATATATCAGAGAAAAACAAATATCTCATGATTCCACTTATATGTGGAATCTAAAAATGTAAACAAACAAAACAAAATGAAAACAGACTCATAGATACAGAAATGAATGGGTGGTTGCCAGATAAGAGGGGGCTAGGGGAGGAAGGTGAAATAGCTATAGGGGGTTAAGAGGTACAAACCTCCAGTTACACAATAAATCAGTCATGGTGAGTAATACACAGCATAAAAATATGGTCAATGACTTTGTAATAACTTTGTATGGAGATGGTTGGTTACCAAACTTACCATGGATGTCACTTCATGATGCATGCAAATGTCAAATCATTATGCAATACACCTAAAACCAGCATACTATTGTACATCAACTTTAATGCAATAAAGCAAAGGGTACTGCTAACCTTTTTTTTCTATCGTTCAATGCTCCCTACACGGAGGTTCCAAATTTTCCTTCCAGTATTTTCTATTTCACAACTGTAATAGTTCCCATCAACAAAAATTCCCTCTCCCCAGACACAACTTGCATGAATTTTTACTCACACTAGCTCTTTCCTGAAATGTCTTTCTGAGTACACATTTGCAAATCTACTTGTGTTTTTAGGGCAGTCACTAACACCATTATCCTCCTCTACATTTTTTTTTTTAACCCCGTATAATTCTTAGATGTCTATAGCATACATAGGCACCTATTCATCAAACAGTGTTTTCCTCTTGTATTTGCTATATTTCAGTGTAGCCTTCCCTACATAATTGTAACATTTTGAGGATAATATACTCTTTGCTGTAGCACAAGAGTACTGACTGCTTAATAAAAATGTATTGGTTGACTGATTACTAGGTCCAAATAATAAAAAGTACAATTATTCACAACACTTATTCCACAGATTAAATCTACCTTCATTTATCCAGGTAATTTAATCTTAGTATGTGTATTTGTGGAAATTTTGACTCATATATTTTGGTCATGTATATTTGGGAAAATTCTAGTTTCGTAACATAAGAAAAATAGAAGAAAGCATAGGGATTGGAATGGTGTTTTGGATCAACGCACATTTCCTCACATGGAAATAGTTGGGTAGCCATATTCAGAAACTTAGAGTCTGAGTATGATGTGAATGTAAATTAAAGACCACCCAAATGTTTTTGTATGTTAAAATAGAGAGTGGGTATTTAAAAAGATACAAACAAACAAACAAAACCCAAACCAAAAAAAACACTGTGCTTCCATAGTCTTCTGTGAATCCTTAGTGTAACTTGCCAGAGAAGTTGATTAGACATTGACATCAGTCAGTCCTAGAATGAAATAGGGAATTTGAAACAGGGAGCAAAAACAAAAACAAAACATGAGGCAAGTAGAGTTGAATTTGAATGCACTAGTGTTGGTGAACATGGCTTACACATCCTAGTTGATACAAAATCAACTCTTTCTATGTATCTATCTATGGATTTACATATCTATCTATCTATCTATCTACTTTTGTTAAAGTAATAAATACAACTCTAATTTGAATGTCAAAATATAATTCCAGTCCTGCCAAGAACTTGGCATATGGGTGGACACAAATACAACATTGTATTAATGGGAAAAGTCAAAGAAAGAAGTGTCAGTTTACTTCTGTTTCCTGTCTCCTATTCCAATTTAGTAGTTCATCACCAGTTTTCTTTACATTTACTCTGAATGAATTGTAAAGCCCAATGCTAGCCTTAATATTCTCTCTGTCTCTTCTTCCTGGGGAAACCTAAGGAGAAATTTGCTTCTGGGCCAGAAGTATAGCACTTTGTCATATTGTCACTTTGGCCTTGCTCCAGATTCTGCACAGAATCTGCATATGTCCCAAACTGCATAGAAAATCGTTTCCAACTCACCACTCTTTGCTTGCAGGGGATGGTGCATACTCTTCATGTCCAAATTGAAGTTTTATTTCTTGCATCATTGGTAGTTTTGAAGTATGGTTTGGACAGAGCACAGCATCCCCGGCTGTCTTCAACACACCACCAGGGAATCACACCATTGCTCAGTAGGCTAAATTTAAAACCTTTCAAAAAATAGCTTTTCTCCTGTCTGCATGTTTTCCTAGGAACAATCTCCATAAAAATGACTCCTAATTTAAAGAAAACTAAGGCATTCCTCACCATTGACAAGGAAAATGGCTGTTTTTGGCCAAATCATAGAAATGAGCTTCCTTAAGTACATTGTACCTTTAAAAGCTAACATTATTGCCGTGAAGCCCGAATGGTACCCTGTCAGCATGGAATAACCAGACTGGGCCAAGTTGTCATTTCTGACAGGTCAGTGTAATGAGCAAAAGAACGCTGAGTTTGTCTAAAACTTTTCACTGGAATCAGCAAGGTAGAGCTGTTTGGGCCTATAACAGCTCTACGTATGTGACTGGTTAAATGTGTCACATTATCAAACATTGTGGCCCACACTATCACAGTCACCACATTTATGCTTTGTTTCCTCCCCCAAGTACCCCCCAAAATTCTTTATATTTCTAATTTAAAAAGAGGACAGATTGCAGAGCTTTGAGGCATTGGATGTTAGCTATGAGTGATTAGATGAATGCCAAATGTCCAGTTACTCCTTTCAGAATACTGTGCAGAAATAAATACTAATCTAATGAACTTGCCTCTGGGCCTCTTCTTCCCCATTTCCTGGGATTTCTCTGATAACATCTTTGTCATCATGAAAACAGAGAAATAGAATACATAAAGGAGACAAACAAAAACTGAGTAAAATTGACATTAGAGGGCCCAACTGAATTACTAGATGACATCCATTGTCCAGCATCCTCCCTTACCTGTGCTGAGGAGCCTGCACACAGATTTGCCATTTTGATACAAAACACAAATGTTGTGACAGGAGATCACCTGGATCCATATTTCTCAGTAAATAGATAGCAAAGCTTGAAGGTTCTGCCCCTTCCAGCTTTACCAGCCAGCTGTGGTGCCCTCTTTTTAATCAGATGCATCAGAAAATATTTTTCCCCCGTTTCAGAAAAATTCACTTAATGTTCGTTACTAATTCTCACTCTAGCCATGATTAATATAACAAATAATTACAGCTTAGATCTCATATAGATACAACTAATTGTTCTGCCCACAGTTCATTTTGACTAACAATTAAACACAGATTTTAAAGCAAAACTAAGATCTGGGGAGTGACCTTCACCTGGCTTTGCTCTTGCCGCTGCAGGAAATGCCTATAGCTTGTTTTCCTTTTCTTTGATGGTGACAAAATGTTTACTTGTTTGTTTGTTTACATTTCTCTTTCATTAGGTGATAAGCTCTATTCCTTTACAAGTCTTGTTTCTCCAATCAGTGGTGTGTTGAAGGTCTTGAGCAGAGCACTAGAGAGAAATAAAGGGAAGTTGCACCAACTGAATTTTCTCCAAAGATCAAGTGCAAAATTGTCCTCCACATTGTCAAAGAGAAAGATGATGGGGGACTGACACCTCTGATCTGACTGCGAGGTGATGGGTCTGGCCTATGTGTCTGTCTGCCCTGGTACCTATAAACCCCACCCCAGGAGATGATAATCTTTTATTCTGCAGTCCTGAAGCAGAGTGGACTGCTGATGAATTTAGGAAGGTATATAGGAGTGGTCTCTGGAAATACATTCCCCAAAGTGTAAACTTTCACAAAACTTCTTGGGAATTCTCACAGCCGTGAATGAAAAATGTTCCTAGTTTTATTAAATGATGAGATAGATCATTGATAACTTACCCATATGCCTCATCTGCCTTGGCAAATAAGAGACATATTGAACTCTCTGCTGAAGAATTTGCTTCCACAATTAGTGCATAGAGTTAAGTCTCTATCAACCACTTTGCCTTCTTCCAAAATAACAAAATATTCTATTTTTATCGGAGCAGAGTTAAGCATAAGTTATCTACATGAACTAAAACTAAAATCATTAGAATGCCCAAGGAGTGAGACTTCTGGCTAGCTTAATATTCAAATACAACTATGCTTCAAACCAGAAAATTTTCTTTGCTCTTTCAAATATTTCTAAAATATTTAAGGCCATTTCCCTGACTTCGTACAGTCTAGTAGAAAAACAGAATATTAGTTTATCCTTTAAGGAGTTCATAACATTTTGACTAGATTTGGAGGCCAGAACTGGAAAATTTTGTTTGCACATCTTACATAATTAATCTGATATAATTCCTCTAAGTACATTCACAACTGTGTGATACTACTTTATATTGATTGAACATTTATCAAGTGACCAGATTTGGGCTACGGATAGTGAGTCAATCTTCTACTTTTTCTACCTTCATTGGATAAAGTATATGCAATTCTTGAGAACATTTAGTTAAACTAAATTCCAGCTCAGGCCATGCAGGGTGAAGTTACTCAACCACAGCACAAAGCTTATACTGCTGACCTCTCCTCTGTCACATTTGCCTGGTGTTCTGTCTACCATATCAAACTTCGCATGATGTGTTTTTATGTTTAGTCAATAATTTTAGGTTTAGTTCAATTCCAGGTTCTAGAAAAATGCCATCCACAATAATAAATAGTTTTAGAACAACAGACCAAAATTAAAAGTCTAAGCACTGTCGCAAATACTACTAGTTCAAGAAAGATATGTTGTGTGAGTTCTCAGATCTGAAAATTTTTGGTTCATTCTTTCTGATGAATCCCACCTTTGTTAATCTTTGTGTGTGTCACTTCTCCAATTCACTTTCTAGTCTCTCATTTCCTTTAGGACTCAAATTCTGCTTTGCTCTAGTTAATTTTACCATCCTAAAACTCCAGTAATTTATGTCAGCAAGATTTGAATACTGTGATATGTGAACTAAATGAACAACATCAGACTTCCTAGAGGCTGTGAACTCAAGGACAGCCAATGTGTGTTGCAATTTTGTACCCCTGGGAGCATAGCAGAATAACTATGATCTAGAAGGGCCTGAAAGTTGTTCATAATGAATGAATGGACAGGTGACTGAGTATGACCTAATAGAGTTTTATGCTAGGGATTTCCTGTGGTTCCCATGATATCCCTGGGTATCATCTATGGTGAATTTCCTATGATTCATTTTTCTGAGACCAACATATAATACCTCAGAAGCCCTCATTTTTAGGAACTTTAGTATGTATCCTCAGATTTGATTCTCAGATTTGAAAGGGTCATTGCATGGTTATAAAGCCATCTCACAATTTCCAAAGAGGCTTGAATTTAAAACTAAAGTCAAATTTAGTTTTTATAGTCCAACCATTTACATACAAGAATTTACAAAGAACTATGCATAGTTATAACCATTATCCAGGCTTTTTAACCACCAAAGACACCCTTCCTTATTTTATTTCCCTGTTACCCCACACATCTGGGATGGCATCAACAAATAACCAGAACTTCTAGGTAACTTAAAAACATAAAAAATATCTGAATGGATTATCTGGACAATGAAATGATAAAATTCCAGCCTAAGCAAAAGTAACTAAAGTGAGCTAATTCTGTGCAACTCCATCATGGGGAAATGCATGATTTCTGTTAGACTTTTTTTTTTTTTAATTTTTAAAATATTTATTTATTGTGGCCGTGCTGGGTTTTAGTTGTGGCATGCAGGATCTTTTCAGTTATGGCATGTGGGATCTAGTTCCCCTATCAGGGATGGAGCACAGGCCCCCTGCATTGGGAGTGTGGAGTCTTCCCCACTGGACCATTAGGGAAGTCCCATCTGTTACACTTTTAAAAAGTAGATTTATCAGAAGAAATCCATGAATAAGATCCTCTCCCTGTCCATTATGATGGTACTATCTTGAACGTTCCAACGTCTCTAGGGTAGAAAGAATATCTATAGGTACTTTGAACAATATGAGTGAATTTTTAGTGTCAAATCATATATAATTTTATTTTTCATTCTTTGGAAGCTTCTTTAGAGTACTGAAACTCATAGCAAAAAAAATAGATTTACTCTAATTTTAGAAATTACTGAAGAAATTCTGTAACTTTCACTTCATTTGAATAGAAAAAAAATAATGTTTATGTCTTGACATATTTATCAGCTGCATGTTCCTTTCAAGCCAGTTTTCTGGAAGAGTTTAATTTATAGCTCCTATTATTTTGTTTTTCTTTTTAGATCTCAAAATGAATGTCATGCCTATGAAAAGTGCCAGACAGGAAACTAAAGTCCTGTGTTTATTCCAAGTCCCTAAATCACCACGGGACTGGAAGAAAGTCATCCGCAGGCACCTGGCTCTGTAAAAAACATTGGAAGAAAATGGAAATCAGAGCTTCCAATGGAAGAACAGTTGCTCTACAAGAATTTCATAGCACAGGTTTTTGAAGAGAGTGGTATTATGGCTGTAATTTTAAAATGCTGTTTAAAAAATGCCACTCCTATCTACTGTTCAAAGCCTGTGTTTCTTCCCTGTGTTATTGCTCTCCTTTTGTCAAAACCACTGGCTTTATCCTTCAAATGAACATTGTGTTGCCAGATCTGTTCCTTGGTTCAGAAAGCTCTTTCCAGACTACCTCTTCTTTCTTTCCCGGTCTCTCTGCAAACTGTTAGACTTTGAAGCTCAGGTTGGTGTTCCTGGAGTCTGGGATGCCTTCCTCGACCATGTCCGTTCATATTCCTGAGAGTGCCATGGCATCTGCTAGGAGTCTCCATCCAAGACTGCCCATGAGAATCGCCTGAGGAATGTGTGTAACAATGCTTAGGCCAACCCAGACCAAGTATGTTGACCTGGCATATCATTTTCCATATGTCTTAAATGTGCCAGTGGTGAGCATAATGGCTGAGGCTGAAACCCATTGTTCCATACTAAATTTTCGCACCTATGTATGAGATAATTGCAATAATGTATACATATATATTTAATATGCACACACATACACATATTCATAAATATATATATATATTTTTTTTCTTGACAAGGAAAAACAAAATCAGAACTCAGCAAGGATGGCCTACATCACCTAGGGCAAAGGATATCTCATCTAAGCAAAATAGGGTAAAGGACCCAGAGTCTTGTCTCTTTTCCTTTGCTTTCTTTTCCCCCCTGCCTCTTTTCTTCTCCTACAGCCACTGATGCACCAACAAGGCCTTCTAACCTTACCCAAATACTACAGAATAAAATTTAAAATCCAATAGTCTATAAAATGCTTTTTGATTTGGAAAGCCTGTGATTTAGAGTTTCAATTTCTCCACATCCTCTCAAATATATATATATGTATATATATTATAGCCATCTAAGTGGGTGTGAAGTGGGAGTTCATTGTGGTTTTGTTTTGCATTACCCAAATGACTAATGATGTTGACATTTTTTCATGTGCTTATTGGCCTTTTTGGATAAAGAGGTCTTTGGCCCGTCAGGTTTTTTGCTCATTTTAAATTAGGTTGTTTATCATTTTGTTATTGAGTTATTGAGTCAATTGGTCATAGATGTATGGATTTATTTCTGGACTCTTAATTTTATTCCACTGGTCTTTTCTATATACCTACCCTAATGCCAGTACTGTGCACACTGTTTATTACTATAGTTTTGTGATGTTTTGAAATCAGGAAGTGTGATTTTTGTTCTTTTTTCAATTTTGTTGGCTATTTAGGACAAATTAAAATTCCATATGTATTTGAGGATTAGATTTTCCAATTCTGAAAAAATGGTCACTGGAATTTTGGTAAGAATTGTTTTCAATCAGTAGATCACTTTGGGTAGTTTTGACTTCTTAATATTAAGTCTTCCATGAACACAAGATATCTTTCCATTGATTTAGATCTTCTTTTATTACTGCCAGTATAATTTTTGTTATACTGTCAGTTTTGTAGTTTTCATCGCACAGACTTTTACATCCTTGGTTAAATTTATTCTTAGGTATCTTATTCTTTTGAATGTTATTATAAATGTAATTGTTTTCTTAAATTCCTTTTTGGATTGTTCATTACTGGTATATGGAAACATAACAAATTTTTTAAGTGTGTTGATCTTGTGCCTTGAAACTTTGCTGAATTTGTGTATTATAACTTTATAACAGATTTTGATATGTGTATTCTTTGGGATATTCTATACATGGAATCATGGCATCAAAGAGGAGAGATAGATTTACTTCTTTCTTTCCAATCTGGATACATTTTATTTCTTTATGTTGCCTAATTACTCTGAGTAGAATTTCAGTATAATGTTGAATGGCAATAATGAAATGGGCATCCCTGTCTTACTCCTGATCTTAGTGGGAAATCTTTCCATCTTTCACCATTGAGAATGATATTAGCTGTGGGTTTTTTCATCGATGGACTTTATCATGTTGGGAAAGTATGTTTGCATTTTATATTTTTAAATGCTCAAAAAATCAAAAGAAAAATAATGTTTTATAAAACATGTAGATTATATGAAACTAAGATGCAATGTTCGTAACTATCTTTTTATTGGAACCCAACCACACTCATTCTTTCCCACATTTTCCAAGGCTGTTTTGGCACTACAAGGGTAGAGCTAACTATTTGTAATAGAGACCATATGGCCCACAAAGCCAAAAATATTTGTTATCTGTTTTTTTACAGAAAATATTTGCCAGTTCCCAGTCCAACCCTTCCAGACCAGAAACTCTATGAGGACAGGTGTTTTGCTTTTATTTCAAGATTGAATCTTCAGCATTTCCCACTATTAGCTGCCTAGTAAATGGTGCACACTAAATAAGAATTTGTTGAAGAAAGTGTTGTTTACATAATCTTATAATCTACCACTCCAAGAGCTCTTTCAGCCTTTGTTTACCTACTAATCCAAATGGTTATCGAAGGAAACAAGAAAAGTCAAAACATCTAATTATCTTTCTATATTGAATCAGTACAAAAGTTTAAGATGAAAAGATGACTAACATTACATACATTAAAAGAAAGATATGTGTACATATATGTCTGCTTATAAAGAGATACACTCACACATTCAGTGGTTCACACACAATAGGGATTTAATTTTATCAATTCCCTTTCTTTCTTGGAGTTAGAAGAATTGAATACAGATTCTATCTTGTGTACTACATCATAATTATATCAACTGGCCTTATTTGTTTCTTGGTTTCTTAGTGTGTAAAATGGTCATAATCAGATCTCTTATGGGACTTTTGTGGTGATGACTTGAATATTAATTCACGGCACCTAGCACCAAGCCTGGACAAAGTAGCTGGTAGTAGTCTATAAGGTTATTATAAGTGAAAGAATGTAATGACAACTCAAACATTAGAACAAAAAACTAGGTTTATCTATAAACTAGCATGTGCATCTGAGATAATCTAGGGTGGTAGACAAGATAAATTCACAAACAATGATAAAAACTATCATCACAAAATATCTTGGGTTTGGCTTTGTATGTTTTTAAGTACATTTGCCCTATAGGGCCCCCAGGAGATAAGAACTAAAATTTACTACATCCACTGTGGTCAGACTGAGTGGTGAACCTTCATACTGGGGCCATGCTTGCAAGAATTATTGCCCAGCTAGTGTATAAAAGGCCTCTAGGATATGTGTGTGTGTGTGTGTGTGTGTGTGTGTGTGTGTGATGGAAGTAGGGAGAGAGAGAGAAAGAAAGAGAGGGTGTGAGCTAGCTACTTGGTTCTTGAATAAAAGGGACAGTGAAACAGTGCTCTTGGCACTACATGTCCAATGCAAAAATAATATACATTTTGTCTCCATTTGGACTGTACTTCCTGGTAAATGTTGTGCTCAATGAGAATCAAGTTGAAAATGTTTCTCTGGTCCCATTTAAAAGGTTATACATAATGAGATTTTTGCTGTGGTGGGAAAGTTAAGAATTCTGGGTGACTTGCCAAATCTTTATCCCAAAGACTGCTTTTAATACACATTGCAAAGCATTTGCCTCTGCAAGGTGTAAAATGCCAGAGCTCAGCTTCCTTTTTCAGGGTCTGTTACTCTCCATAGCATAATTTATCTTGAATTCCCCAGCAGTGTTAACTCTTTACCCACAGAAGCATAGGAGCTGTGTGTTGATGTGTATAGTTATGTGTATCCCCTGAGAGTCTGGGGTCAGTATTGTCATCTATATGGTTTTACCCATCCTTGGGATTCTACAATCCTGACAAACACAGAAACAATTTATCTTTTCAATTAATCAATACATATATTTTGAGCACCATGCATGTGCTTGGGTCATTTCTAAGGAATATGGTACATGGTTCTCTCAAGAGACATTAAACAGTCTATGATAGTCATAGCATTTCTCTAGAAGAACACGTAAGAAACTGTTAATAGTAGATGCTTCTGAGGAGGTAAAGGGAAAGAAGGGAAGGATTACTCTTCACTACCTTTTGATACATTTAGAACTGTATAATGTGCTTTAGTTACTAAAAATAAAACTAAAAGTCACAATTTAAAGATGGTTTGAGGGTGAAGTTATATAGGCAGAAACAAATGGAGAGGGGTCTCAGAGAGCATGCCAAACAACATTACTGATACAATTTCTAAGCACTACTCAAGGGAAGGAAGAATGAGGACTGGAATTACTGGGAAAAATCTGGTCCTCTTGAACTGCCTGTGGATTACCAATCAGGTCATGAATTCATGGTCCAACACAATCAAAATATTCCCCAGTCATTTGGGGGAGTTCACAGAGGTGCCTCAAATACATTCACAAACTTCCCTATCAAATATCTCCCCTTGCCTCTTACCTATGCATCTGCTGGCCCTCAGTTGGGGATGGAGCCTCAGCAGGGCTGCCTCTGCCCATCTTGCTCCTGCTTATGGTGCATCTCTGCCCCCCAAACTGCAAAGTGCTTAAACTATGCCAACACTGCTACAATTCACCCATTACTCATCCTTCAGGCATCACACCACAGAATGGGATGGGTGTGGGGGGCAGCATAGCTTTCTAGAACCCCAGCTCTATGCTAAACTTTGTCACCTGGAGTCTCCCTGGTCTTACAAGGCACATCATGAAAACAATTTTTCTGCCCATTACTTACAGTTAATTATAGCTGGCTTGTTCTCTACATAAGGTTGGTCATAGAATGGGTACCAAGCTACCCTCACCACTGTTCACACCTTCCTGACCCTCCTCTCAGAGTCTCACGGATGATTTAGTGCCATGTGTATTATCTTATCTACAGAGATAATTGAATAGTCAACTCCAACACATATGCATAACACACATATATAAACTATACATATCAATATTTTTAGAAGATGTGCATATATTTTCATTCCCATAGGAAATATATTCCCACATGCAATATCAGATGCTTATTAAATACCTATGGTTACAGTTGATTTTTAAAGTTTTAAAATAAATACAGCCCTGGAGGATCCAAACCTGGAACAAGGATATATCCCATTATGTTTATCAAATGGATTTAATTTTCTCCAACTTATAAGGATATAAAAATTAATTTCCTCAAGGAGATTGGAAAACAGGTTTTAGTACGCCTACTCCAATTATTTCATATCCTTTTCTTTGACTCTTCTGAGTGAAAAGGTCTGATGTCTTGAGTCTGGCCTCTCATATTTGGATAATGGAAGAAATATTTATTTTTTAGCTTTGCAGAAATTCTTAAGTGGATTTGAGTCCTAAACAGCTTTATAAATTATATGGTAAATGCTCTGTCCTGAAGTCCATGCAAGGACTGAGTCAGAAAGTGTTGGGTATGAATGGGCAGAGGTTGCCATGAGAGATGTAAGCTGAAGATTTACAGAGAGAATGAAAATTTACACCCCTAGCGGGTGTTTTGTTGATGGCTTGTAATAGTCTCCTAGGAGGTTTACCTTGCATGTCTGGTATCTTCAGAACAAATAGCCTCAGCTTGCACTGACCTTGATATCATTATGAATTATTTTAACAGGGAGAAACTTGGGAAGACATCTCTAATGTATTAGATACCACCCTGCTAAATGCAGCATCTGTAATAAAGGTCTTCTGTATCCGTCTGTTTACTGTGTGCTGGAGACATGCCAGGCTATCAAAGCCAGCATGAATATGTAGATTGTTTTATCTTCAAACAAGTCGGTATCCAAGTTTGGAATTCTTTTCCATTAATATTTGCAATAACCTGTAAATTTTAGAAGGATAGGAAGCAGAAAGTTATTCAAATATTTGAGGTAAGATTATATATGGAATCATTAAAGGCAACTTCTTAAAGAAAACATGCTTAAAAAGAAAATGATATTGAGTAATTGTACTGGACCCAGCACTCTATTCACTAGTTTGCATCCTGATTTATTTATTTGGCTAGCAGGTGATTAACAGACCACTTAATATGTCTGCTATTTTAGTTTATGAAAGGAAGAAGTTGAACTAAATGATCTATAGGTTCCTACCAGCCTTAAAATTTCATGAGTCAATGAATGCGAGTAGAAGTTAGACACATGAAATACTAAAAGGACAGCAATTATAAATTGTGATTTATTTCAAAAAATAGTAAATTAGGAATGTATTAGTAGCAGTTTTCACTAAGGAATGCAGAGTGGACAGCTGCAGTACTTAGGGGCAGGGCAATGACTAATTGACATGGCAAAAAAATTTTTATAACTTTATAAATATCTTCTTTAACAACTTGCAGAAAAACAATAAATTTATTTCCCTTTGTACATATAAATATTGAGGACATGCCATTGCTTGAGAATGTAACTTCTCTGCTGTCTGACTTAGACTAGGTCTGAGCTGTAGTTTCCCTTCTATTCCATCCGTAACAGGACAGATCCATGGACTGCTGGATGAAGTGGGACCTGAGGACAAAGAGAATTAGCTCCTTATCCAAAATGATTCTCCCTGAAGTCCACCTTTATGTGAATACACTGGAGACTCCTACAATGCATTGCAAGCATCATTGCAGTAATAATCAGAATCATTTACAAGACTACGTTTATTACATTAGCTAGCCAAGGGAGGTAGGTGAGCCGGGATGCAGGGGAGGGACATGATGAAGAGTAAAAAAGGGAGAATATTTTCCACCTCTGAGATACTTACTGACAGATGCCCATTTAACTACTAAACAACAAGTTCACCAAAGGTGCTGAGAATATTAGTTATAGCAGGAGCACTGGGGGCAGTCAGGATTGGGTTGATATGGAACAAGCAGTATCAAAAAGAAAGAGGAAAGTGAACACCACATGATACAAAATTCATGAACTAAAATGCACTCAACTAAACCCAGGGAGAGGTCCATGTATCTTCACTTCAAGTCTTAGAATTCTCATTTACTCTTTTTTATGCACTAAAAAAGCTCAACTATCTTGTTTCTACCCAAACTGTCCAAGTGAATGATGATGCTAGAGTAAGTTACAATAACAACTTCAAGAAGTGGTTACTAGTAGAAATACTGAAAGATAAAAGACAACATACTGGTAAAGCCAGATTTGAAAACTTGGAAAGTCAAGTGGTCTAGTCCATTTGTGGGGCTAAAAGGAGATGAGTCACCTTAAGGATGTGACAGGCAATGTTTTCCCCCATTTGGATAAAGTTCTATGAACCAGGACTGAGCCTTCACTTCTCTTTTCCACTTTCCTTCTGAGGCTGCAGTACAGGATCAAAGCTTTCCCTCTGCTCACTACCCTCTTGAGATTAAAGGGAAACCCTCTGAAAGGAAGACATGTCTTACCTTCTGATGGAAAAGGAAGACATGTCTTACCTTCTGATGAAAAGGAATCTGATTAGAACTAACTCTAAGTTTACAATTCCTGCTTACCTGTGAGAATCCAAATGTATTATGAGAACATAAGGAACAGTAACCAATAAAAAAGGCTTTGGCATGACCAAATCTTTACGGTACCCAAAGAGTCACATCAGTAGAAAAGACCTATGACATTGTGTAAGCAAAATATTTGTTTACTTAACTAGCAGAAATTAATCTAACATTTTGTTTCTACATAGACAGGCAAGAGATATTTATTGAGTGCCTATTGCATTCATGTAAGACTGCTTAGGGATGTAAGCCATTCTATCTTCTATGCTAACGTTCCTATGAAAGGAGCATAACCTGGCTAGATAAGCAGTGCAATTAAATGTCAGGTAAGGAATAAATAAGCAAGTGTGATTGCATTTTTAAGGACAGAGAAGTCATTTCCAGGTGAGGCCAAGAGGAAATTCTTCTGGATATGCAGACATTTGAACTTGGCCTTGAAAGATTGGTAGTTATGAGGATCAGGATGTACAGTTTTTTAATTGTAACATACAAATTACTGGATTTTGACATTTAACTTCATCTGAATCCACATGTGCATGACTATTGAAAGTGTACATTTAACTTAGTAAATGTATTTCTAACTCCCATTAGCCTTAAAAAACTACATTTAAATTGATTGAACATTTAAACATCAATGATGCTTTAGAATTGAGGAAAAATATGTTTGTAGTGTGTCAGGGAAGAGACATTGTGGAGTAAAGACAGGAGTAGTAAAAATGTAAAAATGTAAAGGACGTTTTGTTGGAGAGATGGATGGATGACATAGATACTTTGCTGTGTGATGTAAGCTCAGTCACCAAACCTCTCTGTGCTTTGGGTTTATTACCCATGAGAATATGCTGGAAAAAGGAAAAATATGATTATAAGCAGTTTGCTTGACATAAAATTCAATGTAAATGAGTAACTAGTATAAGAAGATATGTTTAGTTAGATACTGATTGTTATAGAGCCTTTATCTGATCTTATAGAAGCTGTGTATTTTTATTTGCAGTTGACTCCAATTTGCCTTGTGAACATACATATAGTTGTGCCAGTAAATACAAGAGGTCTTACCAAGAAGGTGAAGAATGGATTAGGTGGAAAGCCAAGGTAAAAGGCATGAAGGCTCAGCAAAATAACAAAGAATAACAGTTTCAACTTTAATTGTAATAGAGATAGTTACACAATGAATATGATGGCTATTTTATCCTGGAGCCAGGCAGCAGTTGACAGAGCCACACTGTGGTAAAATGTCGGTGGATACCTCTAGATAATGAGTCTATCTTGGGTCTTATGCGAGAGAAGAAATAAAGGTGCTGGCTGTGATTAATGGGCATGCAGTTGCCTCCAGCCAATGTCAGTCATGGCTGCATGTATGAATCACACAAAGGAAATGACACACTGGGGTCAGGAAAGGTATGAAGCAAGGTGGGCCATAATCTGAGATCCCTTTTCTTTTTTTTTTTTTTTTTTTTTAACGTCTTTATTGGAGTATAATTGCTTTCCAATGGTGTGTTAGTTTCTGCTGTATAACAAAGTGAATCAGCTATATGCATATGTATAACCACATATCCCCTCCTTCTTGCATCTGCCTCCCACCCTCCTTATCCCACATCTCTAGGTGGTTATAAAAAACCGAGCTGATCTCCCTGTGCCATGCAGCTGCTGCCCACCAGCTATCTATTTTACATTTGGTAGTGTATATATGTCAATGCTACTCAGCTTACACTTCCTCCTCCCTGTGCCCTCAAGTCCATTCTCTACGTCCATGTCTTTATTCTTGTCCTGCCCCTAGGTTCATCAGAACCATTTTTATTTTTAGATTCCATACGTCTGTGTTAGCATATAGTATTTGTTTTTCTCTTTCTGACTTACTTTACTCTAGGTCCATCCACCTCACAACAAATAACTCAATTTTGTTTCTTTTTTATGGCTGAGTAACATTCTATTGTATATATGGGCCATATCTTCTTTATCCATTCATCTGTTGATGGACATTTAGGTTGCTTCCATGTCTGGGCTATTGTAAATAGTGCTGCAATGAACATCATGGTGCATGACTCTTTTTGAGTTATGGTTTTCTCAGGGTATATGCCTAGTAGTGGGATTGCTGGGTCATATGGTAGTATTATTTTTAGTTTTTTAAGGGAACTCCATAGTGGCTATACTGATTTACATTCCAACCAACAGTTCAAGAGGGTTCCCTTTTCTCCACACCGTCTCAAGCATTTAATGTAGATATTTTGATGAGGGCCATTCTGACCAGTGTGAGGTGATACTTCATTTTAGTTTTGATTTGCATTACTCTAATGATTACTGATGTTAAGCATCTTTTCATATGTTTGTTGGCAATCTGTATACCTTCTTTGGAGAAGTGTCTGTTTAGGTCTTCTGCCCATTTTTGGATTGGGTTGTTTGTTTTTCTGATATTGAGCTACATGAGCTACTTGTACATTTTGGATATTAATCCTTTGTCAGTTGCTTCATTTGCAAATATATTCTCACATTCTGAGGATTGTCTTTTCATCTTGTTTTTGGTTTTTTTTGTTGTACAAAAACTTTTAAGTTTCATGAGGTCCCATTTGTTTATTTTTGTTTTTATTTCCATTTCTCTAGGAGGTGGGTCAAAAAGGATCTTGCTGTGATTTATGTCATACAGTGTTCTGCCTATGCTTTCCTTTAAGAGTTTTATGATGTCTGGCCTTACATTTAGGTCTTTAACCCACTTTGAGTTTATTTTTGTGTATGGTGTTAGGAGGTGTTCTAATTTCATTCTTTTATATGTAGCTGTCCAGTTTTCCCAGCATCATTAATTTAAGAGGCAGTCTTTTCTCCATTGTATACTCCTGCCTCTTTTATCAAATATAAGGTGACCATATGTGCATGGGTTTAGCTCTGGGCTTTCTATCCTGTTCCATTGATCTATATGTCTGTTTTTCTGCCAGTACCATGCTGTCTTGATTACTGTAGCTTTGTAGTATAGTATGAGGTCCAGGATCCTGATTCCTCCTGCTCTGTATTTTTTTTTTTTCTCAAGATTGTTTTGGCTATTTGGGGTCTTTTGTGTTTCCATATAAGTCATGAAATGTTTTGTTCTAGTTCTGTGAAAAATGCCATTGGTAGTTTGATAGGGATTGCATTGAATCTGTACATTGCTTTGGAAAGTATAGCCATTTTCACAGTGTTGACTCTTCCAATCCAAGGACATAGTATATCTCTCCATCTGTCCGTATCATCCTTAATTTCTTTCATCAGTGTCTTATTGCTCTCTGCACACAGTACTTTTGTCTCCTTAGGTAGGTTTATTCCTAGGTGTTTTATTCTTTTATTGAGATGGTAAATGGAGTGTTTCCTTAATTTCTCTTTCAGATTTTTCATCAGTAGTATATAGAAATGCAAGAGATTTCTGTGCATTAATTTTGTATCCTGCTACTCTACCAAATTCATTGATTAGCTCCAGTAGTTTTCTGGTAGCATCTGTAGGATTCTCTATGTATAGTATCATGTCACCTGCAAATAGTGACAGTTTTACTTCTTCTTCTCCAATTTGGATTCCTTTTATTTCTTTTTTCTTCTCTGATTGCTGTGGCTAAAACTTCCAACACCATGTTGAATAATAGAGGTGAGAAAGGGCAACCTTGTCTTGTTCCTGATCTTAGAGGAAATGCTTTCAATTTTTCACCATTGAGAATGGTGTAGGCTGTGGGTTTGTCATATATGGCCTTTATTATGTTGAGGTAGGTTCCCTCTATGCCTACTTTCTGGAGAGTTTTTATCATAAATGAGTGTGGAATTTTGTCAAAAACTTTTTCTGCACGTATTGAGATTATCATATGGTTTTTATCCTTCAGTTTGTTAATATGGGGTATCACATTGACTGATTTGCATATATTGAAGAATCCTTGCATGCCTGGCATAATCCCCACTTGATCATGATGTATGAACCTTTTAATGTGATGTTGAGTTCTGTTTGCTAGTATTTTCTTGAGGATTTTTGCATCTATCTTCATCAGAGATATTGGCCTGTAGTTTTCTTTCTTTGTGAAATCTTTGTCTGGTTTTGGTATCAGGGTGAAGGTGGCCTTGTAGAATGAGTTTGGCAGGGTTTCTCCCTCTGCTATATTTTGGAAGAGTTTGAGAGAGTAGATGTTAACTCTTCTCTAAATGTTTGATAGAATTCTCCTATGAACCCATCTGGTCATGGGCTTTTGTTATTTAGGAGATTTTTAATCACAGTTTCAATTTTAGTGTTCGTGGTTTGTCTGTTTATATTTTCTATTTTTTCATGGTTCAGTCTCGGAAGGTTGTGATTTTCTAAGAATTTGTCCATTTCTTCAGGTTGCCCATTTTATTGGCATATAGTTGCTTGTAGTAATCTCTCTTGATCCTTTGTATTTCTGCAGTGTCAGTTGTAGCTTATCCTTTTTCATTTCTAATTCTGTTGATTTGAGTCTTTTCCCGTTTTTTCTTGATTAGTTTGGCTAATGGTTTATCAATTTTGTTTATCTTCTCAAAGAACCAGCTTTTAATGTTATTGATCTTTGCTGTTGTTTCTTTCATTATTTTTTCATTTATTTCTGACCTTATCTTTATGATTTCTTTCCTTTGCTAACTTTGTGTTTTTTTGTTCTTCTTTCCCTAATTGCTTTAGGTGTAAATTTAGGTTGTTTATATGAGATTTTTCATGTTTTTTGAGGTAAGATTGTATTGCTATAAACATCCCTATTAGAACTGCTTTTGCTGCATCCCATAGGTTTTGGATCATCATGTTTTCATTTTCATTTGTTTTTTGGTATTTTTTGATTTCTTCAGTGATCTCTTGGTTACTTAGTAGTGTATTGTTTAGCCTCCATGTGTTTTTAATTTATACAGATATTTTTTCCTGTAATTATTTTCTAGTCTCTTTCATAGCATTTCTAGTCTCATAGCAAAGATACTTGATACAATTTCAATTTTCTTAAATTTACCAAGGTTTGATTTGTGACCCAAAATGGTCTATCCTGGAGAATGATCCATAAGCACTTGAGAAGAAAGTGTATTCTGTTGTTTTTGGATGGAATGTCCTATAAATATCAATTCAGTCCATCCTCTTTAATGTATCATTTAAAGCTTGTGTTTCCTTATTTATTTTCATGTTGGTTGTTCTGTCCTTTGGTGAAAGTGGGGTGTTAAAGTCACCTATTATGATTGTGTTACTGTCTATTTCCCATTTTATGTCTGTTAGCATTTGCCTTATGTATTGAGGTGCTCTTATGTTGGGTGCATAAATATTTACAATTGTTATATCTTCTTCTTGGATTGATCCCTTGATCATTATGTAGTGTCCTTCTTTGTCTCTTGTTATAGTCCTTATTTTAAAGTCTATTTTGTCTGATGAGAATTGTTACTCCAGGTTTCTTTTGATTTCTATTTGCATGGAATATCTTTTTCCATCCCCTCACTTTCAGTCGGTAGTGGGTCTCTTTTAGACAGCATATGCATGGGTATTATTTTATATCTCTTCAGCCAGTCTATGTCTTTTGGTTGGAGCATTTAAGCCATTTACATTTAAGGTAGTTATCAATATGTATGTTCCTTTTACCATTTTCTTAAATGTTTTGGGTTTGTTATTGTAGGTCTTTTCATTCTCTTGTGTTTCCTGACTATAAAATTTCCTTTAGGACTTGTAATTTTTTGTAAAGCTGGTTTAGTGGAACTGAATTTTCTTATTTTTTGCTTATCTGTAAAGGTTTTAATTTCTCTGTAGTATCTGAATGAGATCCTTGCTGGGTAGAGTAATCTAGGTTGTAGGTTTTTCCCTTTCATCAGTTTAAATATGTCCTGCCACTCCCTTCTGGCTTGCAGAGTTTCTGCTGAAAGATCAGTTGTTAATCTTATGGGGATTCCCTGATATTTTATTTGTTGCTTTTCCCTTGCTTATTTTAATATTTTTTCTCTGTATTTAATTTTTGATAGTTAATATGTGTCTCAGCCTGTTTCTCTTTGGTTTATCCTGTATGGTACTCTCTGTGTTTCCTGGACTTGATTGACTATTTCCTTTCCCATGTTAGGGAAGTTTTCGACTATAATCTCTTCAAATATTTTCAGTCCCTTTCTTTTTCTCTTCTTCTTCTGGGACCCCTATAATTCAAATGTTGGTGTGTTTAATGTTGTCCCAGAAGCCTCTGAGACTGCCCTCAATTTCTTTCGTTCTTTTTTCTTTATTTTGCTCCCTGGCAGTTATTTCCACCATTTTATTTTCCAGCTCACTTATCCGTTTTTCTGCCTCAGTTATTTTGTTATTGATTCCTTCTAGAGTATTTTTAATTTCAGTATGTTGTTCATCACTGTTTGTTTGCTCTTTTGCTCCTCTACATCCTTATTAAATGTTTCTTGTATATTCTCCATTCTCTTTCCAAGATTTTATATCATCTTTACTATCATTACTATAAAATTTTTTCAGGTAGATTGCCTATTTCATCTTCATTTATTTGGTGTTGTAGGTTTTTACTTTTCTCCTTTGTAACAAATATTTTTTGTTGTTTCTTTCTTTCTTTCTTTTTTTTTTTGATGAGTTGTGCTGTATTCCTGTCTTAATGATCATTTGGCCTGAATTGTCCAGCCCTGGAGTTTGCAGGCAGTTGGATAGAGCTTGGTTTTTGTGCTGAGATGAGGGCCTCTGGGAGGCCTCACTCTGATTGATATTCCCTGTGGTCTGAGGGTCTTTGTTTGTCCAGTGGTTTGGATTCATATCTCCCATCACAGGAGCTTGGGCCCAATCTCCAGCCTGGGAATGTAAATCCCACAAGCTTCATGGCATGGTTAAAAAAAAAAAAAAAAAAAAGAAGAAGGAAAAAAGAGCAGTGCATTATCAAAGAACCAATAACAAAATAAAATTAGAAAGATAAAATATATATTAGGAAAAATAAAACTATAATTGAAACAACTGTAACAAGGTAAAATAAAACCACAACAGAAAAAATTTTAAAAATGGGGGATTTGGAGGATAAGCCAGAAGCAGAGATCACCAGTCGCTGGGGGTTCCCCCCATCCCCTTGGGTGTCCATAGTACCCTACCAGTGCCTGGTAGGTGCCTTAGTTGTGATAAGATGTGAATTCCACATCCTCCTAGTATGCTATCTTGACTCCACCCTAAGATCCCTTCTCTTATAGAAGACAGCCCCTTAACTATTACATTTGCTGCTCCTCTCTCTCTCTTTTTTTAAATTCCACCTCCCACCTATCTGATGTTACATGTGCATTTCTTTTCTCACCTGAATCCACCCAGGCAACACCATAGCAGAGGGAGACAGAATCTGTACTGACTTTTCTCACATTGCACTATTCTCTTTATTTCCTCAACCTAATAGTAAACAGTTTATATACACTTAGTTTGTCCTGCATTATCTTGTGAAATTTTTATATTATTTTCTTGTATTGTTAATTAAGTCATTAACATGCCAGGAGCTTATAATCATAGAGGATGTAAAAGACTCCTAGAGGGAATAGCACATATATTCATTTTTATACTTTCTACTAGACACAAGGGAAAAGGGATATTTTATAAATATATCTTCAAAGAGTGGAAGAATGAATGAAGAAATGAACGTATTTTATTATTTACCTTGTGGCAGTACCATAAATTTCTATGTGTGGTCAACTCCTGAGATGGGTTTCATGGAGGGGAGATATACTCCCAAATCTGGCCAGCATCCATATTTCTGGACACTGACTGAGAACTTCATGTTGTAGCTCATTTAGTTATATCTCCATAAAGAAATTAGAATTTGAACAGCATCAATATCAACTTTTAATTGAATTCCACTTGTGAGATTGATGATTGGGTATTCAATCCTCAAAATGTGCCCAGAAAAAGAGGTCTTCTTTGGTTTTATTGGCTCTGTGACTCTTTATTTGAATTATTTTTACACTGTTTTAAAGTAGCTTTTATTGTGTAAGTTTTGTTTTTTTCTAGTAAGACATATTGTTTATATATATACACACACACAACACACACACACACACACACACACACACACACACACATACTCACCACATATAGACAATGTTACCTTTTATCTGAACCCTGTGATCCTGGAAAACAGAGAAGATTAAGAAATACCTCCATCCTTCTGTGTTGCAGAAAAATGGCAACATACAACTCTTCCTTATGTGAGCTGATAAGACTAATGGATGCCCCCTTGTTTACCTATGACAAGGCCAGGTAGAGACCATCCAAATTGCCATTCTTTGATTCATAAAAGATTGATTGAACTGCTTGTTCCCCAATCAATCTGAATACATGCTTCTTAACCAAACTCTGGTTAAAACTTTCTCCTTCCCTGTGTCCCTGAATTTAACCCACTCTCAAAGTGAGCAGCAAATACAACCCCTCCAGAGAATGGACTGGCCTCAGGGTTAATGCCCAATCACTTCACCCATTTATTCTGCTTCCCTACATCCAGTTCTTTCTAGCCTTGTTTACACTTATTTAAAAAAGAAAAACTCTCTTTTGGGTGACCGCTTGGGACACTTTCAGATCTCATGGTCAGAGCTCTCCCCATTGAAATAGTCTCCATCCCTCATGACAACAGCCCTCCTCCCATAATCCTTTCCAATAAAGTCTTTCCTTAATAAGTCCAGGTTTGATTGTTATAATTACAAACACACACACACATCATGCATACATATACACAGATGTACATACATACTACAAAAGTAAAATAATAAAAAAGTGGAACTAAATAACAGTAAATGTCCTAAAAATACTCACCAAATATGTGGAGGGAGGAAGAAATGAAGGAGACAAGAGAGACAAAGACAGAGAAGGGGAAAGACATGGAGAGAATGGATGAGAGAGTGCTGGTTTCATTAAGTACATGAAAATTTAAAAATGAAAAGTATTCAATCTCCTTTCACATGAATTTAGCAGAAGGAAAACACATATAGTTGAAACTGCAACCATGGCTAAGTAAGAAAAATATTTGATGAAAGAGATACTGATTTTCTAAAAAATGCTGTTAAGGTTAAGAAAAACAGTGATTTTTAAAGTATATGTTTCAAATTATGTTAGTACTGATTTGCTCCACATCAAGAAAAAAAAGGGCAGTAACATTCTAACTTATCATACTTCCCCTCTCCAGTTTCTATGTATTAATGTGATATTTTAATTTTGATTATTTTATATTTACTGAGATTTAGAGTAATTACTTTCTAACTTTTTTAGATTTTTTCAATTAAAAAAAGCTTCTAGTATAAAAACTTTAATGAAACCATGATATTTTTAAAATTATGCTTTCTCTAATTACTGAAATCTTTACTTTGATTAATCTTTTAACATGCTGGAATTAATATTTAGGACATTTTCTTTTTGTTGCTGTCATTGTTTTTGTTTTCAGGAAGGGATTATTTCTATTAAACTCTCTGAATTCCTTCACGTTTGAAAAACTGCCTGTTGCTTTCCTACCTGAACTAAATCGTGGTGTATAATATTACTTCTTTTCTTTCAAAATTTGGCAGCATTTTTTCACGGGTTTCTCATCGCAAATATTTACTGTCATGGTGAGTGAGGCCAGTCCAGTATTGTCTTCTTTGCCTGTAATTTGCTTCTCCTCTCTGGAGAGTTAAAATACTTTTACCTTTACCTTTGAATTTCAAGAATTACCAATCCAAGGTATTTCACATTGTTGAATATTCTGTTTTAATTATTTCTAACTCTGCATATTTTTATTTACAGATTCATTTATTTCTTATGTTAAGGAAATGATTTTATATGATTTTTGAGTGTCCTTTGTTTTGTTTGTTAAGCACCTACTTCAAGGATACCCAGTATCCTCATCTCTCTTACCTGTAAGTCAGATAGCCCTGCTCTCCAACTGCTTTAATCCTGTGTTTTGTTTTTCTAACTTGTCATCACTAGGAATTTCTCAAGCTTTCTTTCCATGTTTGTAATCTGAATTTTTAAAATGTGTATTCATCTCCTTCCTGCTTTTATATTATTTCTTAATCCCACAATCTCCCCTTTCTTTTCCCTCTGTTCTTTTGTAACGTTTTACTTGGGCAGCTTGTCAATACTTTCTATTTTCTCTCATATAGTATATGTATGTATGTGTGTGTGTGTGTGAGAGAGAGAGAGACAGAGACAGAGACAGAGACAGAGACAGAGAGAGATAAAGATTACCACTTCCCAAAATATCTGAAGTGGTTGCTTTCTCATCTGAGCTATAACTTGAGATTTGGGTATTTATTTTACCTATCATATTTATACCTTGAGGACATACCTGGGATGGACATGAGTTCAGATAAAATGATGTTTAGTATACTCTTTAAAAGACCAGGTTCTGATTCCTATAAGTGGGGAAAAAAATATTTGCAAATACCAGCAAGAGTGAGCTAGCTAAAATCTGTGTAGGGTTTTTATTCTAGCCCTGGCCCCATTCCAGTCTGCTGGGCCCAGTGGGTTTATCAGCATTCCCTCATTCATCTCCTCCTCTGTTTTTGAGATGCTATAGGTTCTATAGGTAGGTTCATTTCATCTAGTTGGTGGGTACTCACACTTTCTGTAGACTGAGTTGTTTCTCCCACTGAATGTTTGGATCCAGAGCATTCATTTTCATCAGAGACACACATTTGTCATTCATATTCCCTGTTTTCTACAACATATCAGTTAAAAAAGGGAAACAAATAGCACATAGTCAGTTTGCTCCATATTGAAGGACATTCGTGAGAATTCTCAAAGTTACTGCTTCTACCCTATTACAGAAAGTTTTATTTTTTGTTTTTCTTTTTGGCTTCACCTTGGGAATTGCATGGCATTTAGCTGTGCGCCTTATTTAGGGCTGCTGTGAGGGAATTTCTTTGCTGATTTTGACAGTGTTTTTGGTCAGTGGTTTTTTACCATTATTACCTGCAAGAGTGTCCTCAATTGCCTCTAGATTCCCAGCTGTGTCATGCATGTCCACACGGAAACTTCTTCCATGCTTTCATCATTTCAGCCTCAGGTGATGCCTATTTTGTGAAGGTCTCATGGAGGTAACGCCTTATTGCTGCCACTGCTACAAGCCTTTGCCTGTCAACATAGCTCCCATTTCCTGGGGGCTGCCTTTCTCCCAGTTCTCAACATTTCTAAAGCCTCAAGCTGTGTAAAAGCATCACTATGCTATATTCAATCCTCACATCTGATCTCAAAGCTTTTTGAACTCTGTCTCTAGGGACTTAAAGCAGTGCAGTTTGTAGTCAGGGTCTCATAAAATCCTTCTTCAAATCAATGTCTTGACATTTCCTTACAGCCTTCTTTCTTCAAGCACTCAGACCTGTTCTGTGGAGGCATACCTCTAACCTTACTGAGGCAGAAGAACGGATAAGTGACCTGGAAGATAAAATAGTGGAAATAACTACTGCAGAGCAGAATAAAGAAAAAAGAATGAAAAGAACTGAGGACAGTCTCAGAGACTTCAGGGACAGCATTAAACACACCAACATTCGAATTATAGGAGTTCCAGAAGAAGAAGAGAAAAAGAAAGGGACTGAGAAAATAGTTGAAGAGATTATAGTTGAAAACTTCCCTAATATGGGAAAGGAAATAGTTAATCAAGTCCAAGAAGCACAGAGTTCCATACAGGATAAATCCAAGGAGAAATACGCCACGGCACATATTAATCAAACTGTCAAAAATTAAATACAAAGAAAACATATTGAAAGCAGCAAGGGAAAAACAACAAATAACACACAAGGGAATCCCCATAAGGTTAACAGCTGATCTTTCCGCAGAAACTCTGCAACTCAGCAGGGACTGGCAGGACATATTTAAAGTGATGAAGGAGAAAAACCTGTAACCAAGATTACTCTACCCAGCAAGGACATCATTCAGATTTGATGGAGAAATTAAAACGTTTACAGACAAGCAAAAACTGAGAGAGCTCAGCACCACCAAACCAGCTTTACAACAAATGTCAAAGAAACTTCTCTAGGCAAGAAACACAAGAGAAAGAAAAGACCTACAATAAGGAACCCAAAACAATTAAGAGAAAGGGAATAGGAGCATATATATTGATAATTACCTTAAATGTAAATGGACTAAATGCTCCCACTAAAATACACAGATTGGCTGAATGGATACAAAAACAAGACCCATATATATGCTGTTTACAAGAGACCCACTTCAGACCTAGAGACACATACAGACTGAAAGTAAGGGGATGCAAAAAAGTAGTCCATGCAAATGGAAACCAAAAGAAAGCTGGAGTAGCAATTCTCATATCAGACAAAATAGACTTTAAAATAAAGAATATTAGAAGAGACAAAGAAGGACACTACAAGGGATCGATCCAAGAAGAAGATATAACAGTTGTAAATATTTATGCACCCAACATAGGAGCACCTCAATACGTAAGGCAAATACTAACAGCCATAAAAGGGGAAATCAACAGTAACACATTCATAGTAGGGGACTTTAACACCCTACTGTCACCAATGGACAGATCATCCAAAATGAAAATAAATAAGGAAACAGAAGCTTTAAATGATACATTAAACAAGATGGACTTAATTGATATTTATAGGACATTCCATCCAAAAACAATAGAATATACATTTTTCTCAAGTGGTCATGGAACATTCTCCAGGATAGATCATATCTTGGGTCAAAAATCAAGCCTTGGTAAATTTAAGAAAATTGAATTTGTATCAAGTATCTTTTCCGACCACAACACTATGAGACTAGGTATCAATTACAGGAAAAGATCCGTAAAAGATACAAACACATGGAGGCTAAACAATACACTACTTAATAACGAAGTGATCACTGAAGAAATCAAAGAGGACATAAAAAAAATACCTAGAAATAAGTGACAATGGAGACACGATGACCTAAAGCCTATGGGATGCAGCAAAAGCAGTTCTAAGAGGGAAGTTTATAGCAATACAATCCTACCTTAAGAAACGGGAAACATCTCAAATAAACAACCTAACCTTGCACCTCAAGCAATTAGAGAAAGAAGAACAAAAAACTCCCAAAGTTAGCAGAAGGAAAGGAATCATAAAAATCAGATTAGAAATAAATGAAAAAGAAATGAAGAAAACGATAGCAAAGATCAATAAAACTAAAAGCTGGTTCTTGAGAAGATAAACAAAATTAATAAGCCAGACTCATCAAGAAAAAAAAGGGAGAAGACTCAAATCAATAGAATTAGAAATGAAAAAGAAGTAACAACTGACACTGCAGAAACACAAAAGATCATGAGAGATTACTACAAGCAACTCTATGCCAATAAAATGGACAACCTGAAAGAAATGGACAAATTCTTAGAAATGCACAACCTGCCAAGACTGAATCAGGAAGAAATAGAAAATATGAACAGACCAATTCACGTACTTTAAAACCTGCAAAGAAGATGAAGAGGACCAGAAGCAGATGTCACTTCACCAATTCCCTGGAAAGAGACAAATCTCAGTTTAGGCTTCCCTGAAAGACTCTGCTAAATATATGTGAATGATTGATATGTTAGGATATGTTTAGGCATATATGTTAAAATTAATGTGTACAGTTAAATCTTTGCATAAGCACACTATTTTTTACATAGAATGAATTCCTTGAACTAGTTAATAGGAATGCAAAATTCTTACGCTTTTTCTCCTAAAATATCCTGAAGCAGCATAGTATTAAAAGAAAGAGTGCCTATATCATCACAGTCTTGCTGTGGTGGTGTGTCTTTATAGAACATTAGCCAATTTTATGGATTACAGGTTAGCTTAGTTTATTTAGGATTTCTTTCCTTACTAGTGAGACTGAATATTGTTATGTATGGTTATTGGTTAGCGGTATGTCTTAACCTGTCCTTTGTCAATGAATTTTATTGGTATGCTTTTCTTACTGATTTATGTTAAAAAATTTTATATCTATCTTTCTTCTTCTTCATCATCATCATCATCAATTATCTACCTATATCTATCAATCTTTTGCTAATGATATTATTTAAGCAAAATGATAAGACATGTTTGGGTAACTTTTAAAATGCAGATTAGTCTTTATATAGCCCTTTACATCATGCCTATTCCAATGGCCTTGGCCTTTTTTTTTTTTTTTTTTTTTTTTGTCTTGATCTCCACTCTTGAATCTGTGACAGAAGCCTTCATATCTATCTTGATATCTCTGTTCTAAATGATGGGTTTGTTCTTCTCTCAGTTGTTTTTCCCTGGTAAGATAACCTCTCTATTTGTGTCGTCTTCCACCTATGTAATTTCATCCAGTATTAAAACCTCATTGCACAGTCTATTTCCTCTCTTCATTCTCTTATTTTCTAAACAGACTGTGACATATAACAATTACATAAGCAAGTAGCTTGGTTTAATGTATTCTCTTCCCTTCTTATATGCATGAAATTTATAAAAATAATGAGGTTGCACTTTTCAAGCATTTTCAGGAACTACAGAACTATGGATGTGTGTGAGTCAATGCTTGTAGACTTACAATACCACAATTTTTAAAAAGTGAGTTAAATGTTTTCTAAGATAAACAGGTATTTCCTCTTGATGTGGTCACTTTCGACAATTTGAGCATGCTGGAAAGCCCAGAGTCAACCGTTAAAAAATATTCATTGTAGGAGATAACACTGCCTTTTATTGCATGTAATTACAATGAATTATTCCATATTATAACACTGGAAAATGATAAAAATGTCATATGGCCCCTGTCCCTGGTGCACTGCCCTATCCACATCCACATTGCCTTGTAATAAAATGGCAAATGGCCTATTTGCTTTTTGGTTTGTGTAGGTGCTGGCTGAGTTGACATACTCTTGAATTTCATCTATTTTCAATCAAATGCTCTTCATAAACTTGGCTTCTCTCAGCTGCCTGAGCCCATTACTAAGTTATATATTCCCTTTTCATTGCTCTATCACACTGCTATAGATTTGAATGACACAAGTCATCTGTGGTTTCTCTTATGAAAGGCTCTATAGTAACTTAAGATATTGTTTTCAGATTGGACTGTATTGTGCAACTCATATTCTAGTTCTGCCTTGACTCCCAACAGGGCTCTTTAGGTAGATAATAAAATATTTGAATAGAAAACATGCAATCCAAAATATTTGCACACATAGTAATTGAATGACTGCAAGTGGAAGATAATTTTCTTATTATTAATCCTGAACAGTTTAGCTCTATAGAATACCTGTACATTTACAATATGTGTTTAGTTTCATTGAATTTTTTCCTCCCTGAGAGCTGGTTATTTAAGCTTCTGCCAACATTGTGTCTGTGAAGCATATTTTTTCCAGCTATGCCCACTCAGCTTTTAGACTATTGATGTTTTCATAGAGAACGGTGCATGTATGTCAAATTATAGCTACTGATCTATGTTTGTTCATTAATGCATACAGCTGTTTAGGTAGTGTTATGACATGTCTGATTGTGGATATATAAATAAAAGGAGGAGAATTTTTTTAAAATGCACTTTTTTATATGAATTTCACTGTTAAGAGAAGATGGGTAATTTGAATTGAAAATGCATTGGAATAAATATTTCTTTAGATATGAGTTATCTTTTTTCTATTTTTCAGTATCAAATGGAAGTAATAGGAGGTAGAGCTATAATATAGAGAGAATTCTATTTTTCAACAAAAATAAATCTTTTAAAACTATATTGTATCAAATTTCCTGTCTTTAAAAAATGACTTTTTTACATACTCCAACGTATTTTTCTGTATTAAATGGATACTGTCAAAACAAGATTTAATCTTTTTCAGTTCCCACCTATTAAGGATCTTTTGCTAAAAGTTTTCAAATAAAACATCTTGCCTGACTAATTTTGTTTCTTGCCATTTTCTAATATTGATTATCTCTACTAACTCTGTGCAGTGTTTAAGGTGGAGATGTAATTTAAATGGCTTTAATAATATTAATTGTAGTCTTCCTTTATTTTCATCCAAACTGTCAAGAAGTAATAATATATGAACATAAAATTATCTTTGTGCAATTGAAGTATGTAGCAGGCTAGAAGGCAGATGTCGAGAGAGAGAAAGTATGACTCGTTTAGAAGAATGTAAGCATGAAGGCCCATATTTAAGAAAATCCATTTTCAAAGATCTAAGTATAGCTCAGGTTGCAATTAAAACTCACCACATCATCTTATGTGCTTTGGATACTTCACAGAACTTTCATACTCATTATATCAAGTAGCATGCCACTGACAATACATGGGTGCCTGTGATGGAGAAAAGTGGCCCTCAGAACCAGGGGGAATCCCTGTAAAAGAAAAACAAAATGATCTGCTGAAAATGATATAGCTGGCTGTTGTCCGATTAAAACTAGGCCTGAGGTATCCTACTCCCCAGTCCTCTTTGGTAAAGGCTCATTGCTTGAGCATCCAGTGTGTCCCAGTATGGTGTAGGAAAAACCATAGGGTCCCAATGGCCTGGATTTGAAGCTGATCTTATCAGTTATTAAAGGTTTGATCTCATGCAAGTCACTAATTTTCTCTGAGCTTCAGGCTCTTTGTGTAGTAAAGAATCCTTCCTTCTCAAGATAGTTTTGAAGATTAAATAAGAAACTATTAGAAGCATAAGTATTATACTAAGAACTGAGAATACATCAATTAATAAAACATAGTTCTCACCTTTCAGAAGATCACATTTTTGGGGAAGAGGAAGAAAAATATACTAACATCAAGTGAGTGCATTCCTTGATAAAAGAAACACATGTGTTATAAGAGCCGAGGAGGGACACCTGCTAGTGTCAGGGCCAAGTGAGGTTGAGGGTGAGAAAGGGCTTCCTTGAGAGATGATGTTTGTATCGAACCTGACAGATACAAAGATGCCACTCAGGAAGGAGAGAAGTCATTCCAGGAAGAAGGATGAGCAAGTGCAAGGAAATAAACAGAGAAATCATAGTGATTTTCAGAAGTCACAAGGAATTCCATACAAAAGGTAGTCACTGGCTGATGAGATGGAAAGAGAGAGATGACCCATGAACTTTGATAATCATAAATTGCTTTTTTAAATCATGTTGATGAGTTTAGATTTATCCCCAAACAGTGTACCAGCAAGAATTTTGAGTAGGGGATTTTCTTTGAAAGATTAGTTTGACAGAACCTTAGAGTATTTATAATATTAAAACCATGGTTTTACCTGAGGCATGTCTTATAGAATAAATGCATTCCACTATTTTATAATTAAATTTTTAAAAACATTTTTAGATTGTTAATTGCCTATTTTTAATAGTCCTCAAATCTTCCTCTGTTTTTATTTATTTATTTTGAACGATCACATACCTCAGTTGCCTCTTGGGAAAGGGTGCATGGGAAATAAATTACTTGAGGTCCTTCACATTTGAATCTTCATTCAATCCTCAGTTTTGATGGATTGCTTGGCCAAGAGTAAATTCCAATTATTCATAGTTTTCCCTCAGACTTTTGAAAGCTTATCTCCTTGTCTTCCCAATTCTGATGTTGCAAATGCAAAATCTCATACCTTCTAATCCCTGATCCTTTGTGTGGGACAAATCACCAGTATTCAGAAAATTCATTAAGATGTGCCCTGGCTTGGATTTAATGACTCCTTCCAATCTGGAAACATGTCCCTCCACTCTGGGACATTTTAATTTATTATCGTTTTGATAACTCCTCTTTCACACCTGTTATTTCTTTACTCTTTTCTCTCTTTCTGTATTTCCACCGAATACTGGGCTTTCTGGTTTAAGTACTTAATTATTTTATATTTTCTTCTATATTTTCTATCTCTTTATGATTTTAAGCGTCTAAGAAATTATTTTAAATTTCAACTCTTCTATTTATTTTTATTGTATAATAACCTATGCATTTTTTAAAACGTTTAAACATTTTCTAAATAATTCTGTTTATAATATTCTATTCAGGTTTTCATGGGTAAAATATTGTCTCTCATCCACCAAATATAAGGTACAAAAATGCAAGAGCTATTCTACACATATACCAAGTACCTAGAACAGTGACCAGCATAGATGTTTTATGCTCTGCTTAATAAATATCTGTTGAATGCATAAATAAATGATGTTTCCTGGAAGACTCAGTCATAGTTTTATTGAAGTTTTCAGCTTATTCCTACTTTGTCTCTATCTCATTTAGTTTGTCACATTGTTTGTTTTCTCTTTTTGTCCTCATATTTCATGTAAGATATTTTACTTAAAAACAAAATAAAACAAGCAAATGGTGAAACTTGGATATCTATACTCAAGAGTGAGGCCAAAATAAGCTGACCAAAACTATCTGTGACATGAGCAGGACTTGTTGCATAGTGGACATCACCACAGTGTGATATGATGGGGAGCTTGTTGTCTCATTCTCTTTGTCTTTATCAGTATCTGTAAATGTTTTCTCCTGGGCTGGAGAGTCCCTTTATAATAATATTCCTTTAGGATAACATTCTTTTTTAAGAATAACATTCTAGTTTTCTGTCTATGGGCTAGAAGCCTGGCTTAGACAATTTGGGAAGATTGTTAAAGGAAGAGAGCTGTAGAAGTGGGAAATACCACAGTACTTCTGAGATTTAAAAAAAAAATCATTTTCAGGGTAGACTGCTATCATATCTTTCAGATTTGTGATCTCTGGGTCAAGGATATTGTTGTGCATATTTATTCTTCTGGATGGAGGAAGGGAATTTTCTTGACAGCATGGATTTTGAAATGGAACCTTGGTTTCTAACTATTCATTTTATAAATTCCAAAAGATCCACTCGATTTTCAAATCCAGCCTGAAACCCTCAACCTCAAAAGTATCTGGTACCCCCAATTTCTAACTGGCTTTGCAGAGTGAATCAAACTTCTTTCTATGTTTTTTTTTTCCTATACGAGCAATCAGGCTTACTCATTCTCTAATCTATTAAATCAGCTATTATCCATCAATCTGTTTATTCAAAAATTTTGTTGACAGTTCTAATCTGATGTTTTCTCCCATCTAATTTTCTTTGTTTTTGTGGGCTTATTCTTTATTCCTGAATTGTCATTTTAATGGGGTTTCAACAAAGAGGAGAAATAAATGTTTGTGTTTTAGTTACCAACTTTACAGAGAAATTCTTATAAACAGAAAGAGACAGAGAGAGAGGGAGAGGGAGAGGGAGAGGGAGAGAGAGAATCTGAAATACGACCATTGCTTAGAACACTACTATTGCAAGCAATGAACACATCTGTAACTTGTTGTTCTGTAGCAGAGTCATTTACTATTGCCGTCTATTTAAGGTTACTTCAGTACTACAAATGGGACTCTAGTGAGTAGGAAGAATGATCACAGCACCCAGAGGGAATCTTTTCCTCTTTGTAAAACTTTACATTCACTGTGTCCACTTGAAACTTTCTGCTGCTTCTTTTCTGTTGTTGTTTTTAACTTGAGGGACTTTTCCTTTATACCTTAAATATAGTAAACATCATTATATTACAAAAATGCACTGCTTATAGAATTGTTTAGGTAGTATAGAAACCTACATCTAACTTCTGCAAAAGTCTTCTTCAATCACCCAAATCATTCTTTCTACTTCAATTCATTTTCTAAACTCTGAACCACTAATTCCTTTGCTCATATTTTTGCACATTTCAGGAATTAACACTGCTTGTTACATTTATTAAATGTATGAAGTTTGAGTGATGAAAAGAATCTGAAATCAGACAGACCTAGATTTGAATTCAGCATACCCTACTAGCCATATGACCTTGAACCTATTACCTAATCTCCCTGAGCTTCAGCTCTGTAATCCTTAAAATGGGAGTAAAATAGAATCTATCTCATGAAGTAATCATGAACCATAACATTTGATAAACTGAAATAGTTAGTAGTCTGTTTCCTAGGAATCAGTTTGCAAGGGTAGATAGATAGAAGGTATCTATCAAAAGGTAGAAAATATATCTATCTTTTGATGAACCTTGAGGTTCAATTTTTTTTTTTTATTTATGTAACTGATAAAGCTGAGAAATCCCTAAGGAGAAAGAAAAAATAATCAGCAGAGAAACAGAATGGAAAGGAAGTCTGAACTTGTTAGGCCTGGTTGGAGATGAATCATTTAACAAGTATCCTTATTAACTCTTGTCTTTGTTTGTTTCTTTTTTTTTTTTTTTTTTTTTTCATGGTTCAGGACAAACATCACCTAATCTGAATCTGGTTGCTTTTCCTAATCATGTTAAGCCCCCTGAGAAGTGTAATAAAAAATACCAGTAACAATTTTGTCAATATCTATCCAGTGCCTTAATGTACCATGTATTATTAGAAGCATGGAGGGAAAACACAAATACAACTATTAAAGAATAACATCATGTGGCCTCTAGGGCTTAACTACTTGGACTAATGCATTGCTCTATGGTTTCAGAGGAGGAAGGGAAGTGCAGACTTGAAGGGATGGTGAGGCTGCAGTTAGGGAGTGGCCTTAAGTCATGCCCAGAAAGATGTCCGGGTTTTGATAGACTGAGAGGGAGTAGGAAGCATTTGAGACAGAGAATATTTTGAGTGAAGATCCAGAGAGGAACATGAACTTGGAAATGCAGGAGACTGACTGGCTGTTAATGCTGGAGGAAACCACCAACCATGGTGGACACCTGAAGTGGACCTAAGAATGTGCAAATGATTTGAGGATATAAAAGAACTTCAGCTATGTTCAAGATCACAGAGCCAATTACTAGCAAAATCATAAACCCATCCTTTAGTCCAGACCTCTTTCTAATTCTTTTTTTTTAATTAACTTTTATTGGAGTATAGTTGTTTTACAATGTGTGTTAGTTTCTACTATACAGCAAAATGAATCAGCTATACATATATATATCCCCACTCTTTTGGATTTCCTTCCCATTCAGGTAACCACAGTGCATTAAGTAGAGTTCCCTGTGCTCTACAGTATGTTCTCATTAGTTGTCTATTTTACACATAGTATCAATAGTGTATATGTGTCAATCCCAATCTCCCAATTCCTCCCACACCCCCCTTCTCCCTTGGTATCCATATATTTGTTCTCTATGTCTGTGTCTTTAATTCTTTATACTATGAATGATTTCAAGGTCCCCACAGGGTCTGGGTCAGCATTCTATGAGTGCAGATACATAGAAGCCCTCAAACTTAATCAATAGGAATAGGAAATTCAGAAACCCATGCACGGTCAACATGGGTAGCTATGACATTGTCCTGATATAACAGCCAGGGTCATTTCTGCAGCCTGAAGATGGGTCTGCTTCAGATCTGCAGTTTTCCATTCACAGAGCTTATGCATCAGCACCCCCCCCATGCAATATACATGGAAGGTGCATGTGGAAGACTGCACACTGGTTCCGACACTCTTCATGGCATTACACTGGCCACCTCTCAGGCACACAATGGGTCCCCAGGATGTTTTTCTCCTTACTGTCGTCTACACCTTCTTCCTTTTTACTCATGAAAATGTGAAATACCCCAGTACATTTGTCTTCTATTTATCCTTGTTTCTGGACTCCATTTATTGGTTATAATCCATGTTAAGATAAAGACTAGAAAAGGAAACATCCTCAAATGGTGGGTAGAGACTTGATATCAGGTCTGCACTCCATACCCAATTGCTCACAATTCACTAACCACCTTCTCTTCAGTTTTCCTGAAATGAGTGACTGTCTTCCCACCTCACATGTAAGCTCCTTGTGCACAGAGCCTGTGATTTATGCCTCATACCCACCCCAGGGAAACACAGAGTGTCTGGCCTGGAATTTGGGGTATTCAGGGTCTAATAAGTGTTGACTGATGGATGGACCCTTTGAAAGCAAAATGATTATTACTGGCCAACTGATTATGCTGATGGATGAAGGGAAAGAAAGTAAAACTCATCAATACAAGCATGATTGCAGCCTTCTCTGCAGCAATTTCCCCTTTTGTGTACCCCCACTTCCTCTGGAATGTCTTGCTTGGTTATCCAAGAGAAACTTCACACCCTTCTCCCCCATGTTGACTCTCATCCCTCTTCCTTCCACTGGTACCTCCTGTATTTTCTTGGGGTTTGAATTCTTAAAAGAGAGCATGTAAACATTCTCCTGCAGCCTGCTGCCTGCCAGTGCCGAAGGCCTCGTCAGTGATGAGCCAGCAGCAGCAGCGCTGTGCTGAGCTGTGTTTTTGCAAGTACAAGACAGAAAATCCATGTAATTACCTCTGAAGCCCAAGAAACTGTACCGCCTGACAGAGCAGCATGTGTAGGAAGTACTTTGTCAGGCCTCTGCTGACTAATTCCCTGCTCCACCTGGGGTTGTGTGTGTGACTGTATGTGTGTGTGTGTGTGTGTGTGTGTGTGTGTGTGTCGGTGTGAGTGAGTGTGGGCACACCTGTGTCTATAAATCCTGCCAGCAGTCTCATGGATATTCAGCTCCAAGGCTCCCACCCCTCCCTGATTTACTAGCAATCCCCATTCTGCTTCACCTCAATTCAGAGAAAATCTGGGCTTTGGAAGGTCCTCAAGAAAGCCTTAAAAAGGGGCAGGACACAGTTTTCCCTTTCCCTGGTATGGCAGTCATGCAGGAGGACATACAGTGCTGCTGATCAGAAGCAGAGGAAAATACAGTCTCTGCAACACATCAGACATAATGAAGTTCAAGGCTGGGACATCCTTTGAGTTGGGGAAACCAGACCCTTCCAAAGCAGAGTCCTCACATCAGCCCAAAAAACTGTAGGACCTGGACCATCAACGTATGCTTTTTGACCTTGCAGCTCCCTGCACTTAAGGTGTTACAAGTTAGCCTGAATATCTAGAACTATCATCTTCCAGAGGAAACCCAGACTGAAGGAAAGGGACCTACAGAGCTAGAGAAAACAGATGGATGTAGTTCCTCCTCATCCTGCAGTACTAGAGTTATGGACCTTTGGGCCATTTTTGTAGAAAGACCCTGAGCCTTTATAGTAAATGAACTTCCAGACTTAACCTCGCTGATTGGTAACTGTATATAATGAGAAAACATGGGGTACAGAACTGTGCTGAAAGCATATCTCTGTCACTGACTGTAATTGGAGGCTTTCTCCATGATATTGCAAGCTGCTTACAACACAGAATTTAATATTTTTCTTTTTTTATTTTTTTTCCCCACTGGTGTATCCCCATCACATTTAACAGTGCCTGGGACTTAGTAAGGATACAATAAATGTTTGTCTAATGAATGAATAAATAGACCATTAAACTTTCTGAGTCTCTGTTTCTTCTGATGGGTTTTAGGATATGTTACCTCAAAATATGGCTCCTGGCATATTGAAGCTGAAAAATTTTGAGAAAACAGCAGATGCAAGAACACCACTCTGATTATCTCCCTGTCCTTCACTCTCCCACCCAATTGCTGTTCTCCTGTGGAACAAGTCATAGAACCCTCCTGTGGGAGGTGTCTTCTCTGTACCCAGAGGAAAGAGCATCCTTATCTCTGAAAACAAAGAGACATCAAGGAGAATTCTAACAAACAGGGCTTGCTACAAGTTTACTACAGTTTACTACAATTACTTCATACTCCTTAACCTGTCACGTTCTTCCACGACTGCCCACTCTTCATAAAATATTCAGGTCTGTTTATTTGGGTCTTCATTTCCTTCTAAAATCAGCTGTGTTATGTAAAACTTACATTAAATACTATTGTATCTTTTCTCCTGTTAAATTGTTTTCATCAGTTTCATTTTCAGACTCAGCCACGGACCCTAAGAGGGTCCAAAAATCTTTTACCTCCCATACACTTCACATAGAAAAACAGTTCAATAATATTCTATTTACAAGGTTGTTGTGTGGTTGAAAGGGATAAAATAGACATGAAGTTCTATAAATAGGTATAAGCTTCTTTCTCCATCTTCTAAAACAGAAGGCCTGAGGGACAATTTTTCCCATTTAATAGTACCCTGGAAAGAGTTCTTCCTAGAGTTTTGGCATGTACTGATGGCAGAGAAAGAAATAGCCATAAAGTTAAGTTTACATTATTGTGTAGAAACTAGCTTCTCTCCGTAGCCTGACAGATCAGCTCCAAAATCTATGAGAATCCCAGTAGGACTCCTGGAGATGGGAACATAGAGCAGTGAGTGGCTAGTATCACACTTGCAGCCAGGCCAGTTCTTCTGGATCCCTTGGCTGTTAATTCCTTTCTTCCCAAGCTATGCTCTCAATCCATTCCCTTTCCAGTTGATTTGGAGGAAATAATCTGATGAACACTTACAATAAGGGACCAGAGGCTGGAATGTAACCTCTTACTTAAATATTTGTATTTTTTATGAGGATAGGGCTAATTCAACCAATGGATCAGTATCAATGACATTTAGGATATCAAAGGAAGAGATGATTTTATACCATAAATAGCTGACTGCTTGAGATGTCATAAGAAAAAAGAAATGGTCTACCATCCTACTATACATTGGCCACCACCCCTGTCTCCACTGCACTACAGGCTCAATGAAGGGTGGGTATTATTGCTGCTTATGAAGCTGGCCCTGCCCAGATATCAGTCTTTGAGGGAGAGCACTCATCATCTTCAAGCTATTTCTTTGATACTCTTCACTGTTTTGGAAACTTTTGTTTTTTTAATTGCAGAGTTATATGTACACAAAATCACTGGAAGTAGAATTGGAGGCAGCTATAATCAGCCAAACCAGGTCCCCAAAATTCCCCATGGTATGCCTACTAGCTTTGTCAGCTGAGTTTTATATGACTTAAGCAAGAAAAAGAGAGCCACATGAGCAGCGTGCCTGGAATTATGAGAGCTAATAATGATAACAATGAATAATACATAAATTATAAATCTGCATTGTTCCTTCATAGTGCTTTCTCTAAAGGACTTGAGCTAAGAGACGAGCAATGGAGCTCAGTTCCTAAGTGTGAAAGGGTTAATGAAGGCAGAGGGAGACTGACATGGCCTCTCCCCGCTGCTGGCCCAGGATTTAATGACGTGAGAAAGGGGCTTTGCTCATCCCTCCTAATCTTGACTCCTAGTTGATCATCTTGATTAGTGAACCAATCATTCTGACTTGCTTGTGCTATTGCGCATGCTATCAACTACCCATTTTGAAAACTTAACCTAAACAAACCCTTCCATTTCCTCATGGTAAATATTTTGGAAGACATTCCGAAATTCCAGATAAAGATAAAAGTTATTTAGTAGGAGGACCAAAGCTGGGTGGACAAAAATTTCCAGTTTTTTTTTTTTTTCCTCATAATAACCTCTACAAACTTAATTTCCATTATCCTTGTTTTGATTAGAATTGGTCAGTGTATTTGTTCCCTTCTTATCCCTTTCTTATAGATATCAGTTTAACCTTATTACAGGAAATTATTTCATCTTGCTCTTATTTTTGTGAGTTTCCTTTAAATTTCTAATTTAAAAAAATGGAGCATGACATAAAAATTAAACTTACAACTGAAAATATTAATTATTTTGTGTGAAGAGTAAGTAGCAGCTTGGGAATTTATAGGGCAGGAATGAGGCAAGGAAAAAATGGAAGAATATAAAAAAGGTTCATGAAATATCTGCATAGAAACTAAAAAAAAATCAGTGTCTACATCAACAAAAATTATTTGCTTATATATTAAAAGTAAACAAATGCATTGGGGCCCATTGACATATTTTGCAGGGAAGCAAACCCACATATCCACTATCTCTATGTTCAAGGAATGTAAAACTGAGTTGATGACGTAGGGCATTAAAAAATCAAAACAAACAAAAGGAGTAACATAATCATAAAAGTGGTGACATGAGATGCATCGAGGGAAATAGATAATTCATTGTTAAATGAAAAGCAGTGACAAGAGCTCTAAGTTTAGAGGCCTGGGGAGATCTGAGGAAACTCAAGCCAGATGCCATCTCTTAACAAACCCTAGATATTTGGCCTGGTACAAATATCATGAAAATATGCAGCAGCAAAAAAGACAAATTCTGTTAAAGTTAGGTAGCATATGTAATTTGGAATTAATCTGATGTAATTTGCTAATCTTCCCAAACTGTACAGAAAGACGAATGTGAGAAAAGACCGGTAACACCAGCTCACTTGACTGGGTTTTCTGAGGGCACTTCAGGCCGAAACCAGACTGGAAACATAATGGTGAACACCAGAGGTCAGGATGTGAGGATCTTTCTCTGCCTGGTACTTGCAGGCTGTGTGGTCTTTGTCAACTAATACCATTCTGACTTTGTTTCCTTTTTTGTAAAGCCAAAATAATAGTAACAATGTTAAATGCTATCAAAAGTCCATGAAATGATTAGATGAGATACGAAAGCACTTTTGAATAATTAAGTAAAATTAATTAAGTAAAATAATTAAGTAAAATAATTAAGTATATGAAAGCACTTTTGAATAATTAAGTAAAAAGTCACATTCAGGTATTATTTTTAACAGTTTATTGAATTATAATTGATATAAAATCAACTGTATGTATTTAAAAAGTACAATTTGATATGTTTTGACATATACACCCATGAATCCATCAACTCCATCAAGGTAGTGAACATATTTATCACATCCCAAGGTCTCCTTGTGCCCCTTTGTAATTCCTCTTTCTTGTCTTTCCCTCCACACACCTCCCCAGGCAGCCACTAATCTGCATTCTGTCACCATAGATTAGTTTGTATTTTCTAGAGTTTTCTATAAATGGAAGCACACAGAATGCACTCTTGGTTTTTTTTTGGTCTGGCTTATTTCATTCAGGGTAATTATTTTAAGATTCTTCCATGTTATTGTGTTCATTCATTTTTAGTTCATTCATTTTTTTGCTAAGTAATATTCTATGTACTCCACAAATTGTTTATTCATTCTTTTGTTGAAGGTCATTTGGGTTGTTTCCAGGTTTTAGATATTATAAAGAAAACTGTTCTGAGTGCTAGTGTACAAATGTTTTTGTACAGGGTAGTGCATAAGCTTTATTTTCTCTTAGGTAAATACTTGGGAGTGGAATCTCAGGATCGTATAATAGATACATATCTTACTTTTTAAGAAACTGCTTTCTAAAAAAGTAATGCCATCTATATCCACATGAGTCAATTATTTTTAAAGACTTAAATAAAAGGAAAATTATGATTAATATGTAGTTATTATTTCAGGTGCTTTTTATTTTTTGTACAGGTCTATATTTCCTTGTAGTATTATTTTCAGCCTTCTTGAAGGACTTCCTTTAACATGTTTTGTAATATGGGTCTTGTGTTGATGAATTGTTTAAGCATTTGCATATCTTAAAAAGTCTTTATTTCACCTTCAGTTTTGGAAGATATTTTGCACTTGGTATAGAATTCAAGGTTGATTTATTTTTCCTTTTCATGATTTAATGTTTTTCTCCAAGGTCTCTTCCACTGTATTGCTTTTGATGAGACATCTGTTTCACCCTTATATTTACTATTCTATATGCAACATGTCTTCTTCTTCTGGCTAAAGATTTTATCTTCATTCCTGATTTTGAACAATTTGATTATAATGTGCTTTGACGTCATTTTCTTCATGCTTCTTTTGCTTGGGAGTTTTTGAGCTTTTTGGATCTGTGGGTTAATACTTTTTATCAGCTCTGGAAATTTTTTACTATTATTTTCTCAGAAACTGTTTTTCTGTTCCCTCTATTTTTCCTCTTCTTTGAGGACTTCTATTAGACATGATAAACTGTCTTCATTTTTAAAATTATTTTTTATGATTCATTTTGGATATTTTCCACAGCTGTTCACAATGCTTTTCCTATATAATAGCCCATAAGACCCATCCAATGCAGTTTCCATCTCAGATACTGAAGTTTTAATGTACAGAAATTTTATTTGGAATATTTTGTAATATTATCCATGTCTTTAACTTTTGAATATAATTATCTTAATGTCTGCTAATTATTACATTTATGTCAGTTCTGGGTTGATTTTAGTTGATTGATTTTTCTCATCATATGTTCTATAGTCATGCCACTTTGCATGCCTGGGTAGTTTTGGTTGTCTACCGGACATTGTGAATCTTATCTTGTTAGGTGCTGGACATTATATATTTCTATAAATACTTGAATTTTGATCTGGGATTAAATTATATCACTCAAAACATTTTGATCCCTTCAGTTCTTGTTTCAGTGGGTTTTTAGGTGAGTCTAGAGTAGTGAGCCAAGCACTTTATGAGTATTTTCCTTAATATATCCAAAGAATTAAGAGTTTTTCAGTTTAATCAGTGGAGATAGACTATTCTCTGTCCTATGTAAGTGCTAGCTAGGCTCTCTGATTCTTTTGGATGATTATTCCCCTTGTCTCAAGCAGTTTCCTCACATGCATTTACTTGTCAGTACTTAGCTGACTACTCGCGGGCAATCCCTTACAGACCTCCAGGATTCTCTCTGAACTATGTCCTTTCCAGCACTCTCTTCTATGAATTTTAGCTACATTGGCCTCCCCAGCTTCTCAATTCTCTCTGCATATCTCAGAATTGTTCCTGGGATCTGCTTCATTTCTCTTTCCCTAGTGTCATGGCTTGAAAACTCTCTAAAGTCAGTAAACTAGGACGATTGTAGGGCTCACTTCTTTGTTTCCAGTGTTCAGGGATCACTATTCTTTGTTGCCTAATGTCCAGTGGCTTGAACACTGTTGTTGCATATATTTTCTCTTCTTTTTTTTTTCTTTTCTTTTTTTTTTTTTTTTTGGTTGTTTCACGTATTAGGCTAAATCTAGTCCCTTTTTCTGCATCTGCACAGAGGGAAAATTTGCCAATGTTAAGCATTATTATTAGAAAATTACCATTGTTTAAAAATATAAAGACCTTTCAAAACCCATAATAATAGAAAGGTGAATGGACAGACAGAAAGATAGACCTACATATAAATGGGTGTAAATCTGTTATTCTTAAAACATGCTAATACTTCTACAGCAGCCATGAGGCAGGGAACACAGGGATGAGTAGAGAAGAGTCTTCTTATACTTCTCCAGCCTAAGCCCTGTTATGTTTTCCATTATCTCTTTTATTCACTGGAACTCATCAAATAATTATTCTGAAATGGTTTGAAAATAACTGGCTCTTTTAGTGTGATATTAACTGCCTTTAATTAACTGCTTCGACTTGATTTTGTAAGTTGGAGCACAACAGAGAGCTCAGCCATCCTGATCACTTGCATTGTTCTCAGTACATTTTTTCTGTTTCAGGCTTCTTTGCCTCTGTTCATGATCTATCCTTATGTGAGATTTATTTTGTAGTCCTTTTCTCCTACCTTCTCCCATTCTTTTGAAAGCCTACTCATTTGAACACCCTAAAGTTTCTAGGACCTGCACAGTCATTAACTTCCTGTAAACAGTAGTAGGATGCGTCACTGTTTTCTTTATGCTCTCTCTGTATCCCTGTACCCATGACTTTCTTAGATCTTAAAAAATGCACTGCAGTTATAAGCTCTTTGTTACATAATATCTCTGCCAGATTTATTTTTATATTCCAAATATATCTGAACATTAGCTAATGCGTAGTCAATATTCAATAAAATTTTCTTGAATGAATGATAGCACATATGCATGAGTAAATAGTAGCAAGTATGTGAGAGTTTGTATGCACTGCGATCTGTTAGATACAAAATCATGCTCCATCTTCTTTCCAATAAGACTTTTATTTCCACCTGTAACTATGATCAAAACCTAAAAAAAAAAAATTAGGATAAACTTAATTTCACAGTCTACTCCATGGTTTCTGTTCTTTTATTTGTCTGTTTATTGTTTGTTTGTTTTCATGGTTTGTTTGTTTATTCTTAGCTCAGGGCTTCAATGATACCCTGACTTATTTCCTGCCCTTTGAGTTTTTATTTTCTCCTTCTCTATTAATGCACAACTCAAGGAAGCATTGATTGATTTTGACAAGTGGTAGAATTGGGTGGGTGGGTCAAGGAGAAAGGTTATTCCTCCGTCTCTTTCTCAAGAAAGAAAGAGATGGAGGAATGGATGCAATGCCACCTTCTAATGTTCCTGCACATTTTTGCCTGAGGGCTTTTTAAAACTCAGACTGCCAGGTAGTTGTAAGTGGTATCAATTAATCGAGATTTCAGAAGCTAAAAATCAATTTCTTTTTTCTTAAGTTCACATTAAGGGTCAAGATTATTTTATAATTACATAGAACGAATTCAGCAAATAGAAACCTGTTCACTCACCTAGCAAAAGGAGGAGTTGAAGTAAGAACAAGGAGGAAGTAATGGAGATATGATTTAATTATGGCAGTGACATCAGTCAGAAGTAGGTGGTACAGGTTCACTCATGCTTTCCTGCCAGCTTGCATTGACTTTCCTTTCTTCTTTGTGTAACTAAATTCCACCCATCTTTCATGGACCCTCTCCTCCAGGAAGACCTTTCTTCTTCCTTTGTGCTTGTCCAAACTAACTTAGCACTTTAAATATGAAACACTCAGCCTGGTTCTAAATTACAATGCCCTATATTGTTTTATAGCATCCTGTCATATACTGTGATATCTCCTCTTTGATAGGATTTTGTATCTTTCTTCAATTGTTTACACAGAGACTGGCAAAAAATGGAGCAAACAGCAGGTGTGTTGGTAAAGGCTCATTACTTATGCTTTATAGCTTGGCTGATAGACATTAGTGGCCTCATTGTTTTAGCATCTCTCTCTATACCCATGCTCCCTACAGGTGTACATGTAGAAGCTAGAGAAGGGAACTCTGAAAACATATTTCCCTAATTTTAAGGAATGCACCAATAATCACCTAGGGAGAGTACAGGATGGTTACCTTCACTGTCTTACCAATAACAGATTCCATATTAAGCCACTGAGCATGCCCTCATCCAGTTTCTCAAAACAGCAAGCAATCAAGCTTGCTGTTTATTAAGCTAGTACAAAACCTTTATCTTAATGTGAACCACTAGGCAATCAAATATAGTTTGAGGGCTTCCCTGGTGGCCTAGTGGTTGAGAGTCCACCTGCTGATGCAGGGGAATTGGGTTCGTGCCCCGGTCCAGGAAGATCCCACATGCCGCAGAGCGGCTGGGCCCGTGAGCCATGGCCTCTGAGTCTGCGCATCCGGAGCCTGTGCTCCGCAACGGGAGAGGCCACAACAGTGAGAGGCCCGCGTACCACAAAATATATATATATATTAGTTTGAGAAAATATCACACGTAATAACTTCTGGTGCCCTTTTTATGTTCCTGAATTTTACTGAGCTATTTATAAGAGAAAGAAAAAAATCTATCAGAACTGCTAAAGAACACTTCTATCCACAAGCAAGCTATTTATCCAGAATATTGAAGTAATAACAAAAGTATGTAGGAAGCAATAGGTCAACTAATTGGGAGGAAGAAGTGAGTAAGCAATTCATATCAGGAAATAATTACAGTCCAGCACTGTGTTGTAAACGAAAATCATCAGCATTAATAACAGCAATCTAGTTCCAAGGGAAGCTGCTCCTTGAAATAGAAGTTTGTAGCTAACATTTCCACTTCCCCAGTCATTCTCATGAGGATTTGGGCATGGAGAGCACTACACATTTAGAGTCAAGAAAATTCATATGAGGCATCATTTTATGGGGGAAAAAAAATATAGAATTTTTTTCTTCTGTTTCTGGGGACTGAAGTAAATTTTTCTATAGCTCTACCTGTGTTAACCCTTTATGCAAATGGGCATTACAAGGAAACTTTTGCTTTATGGTCCACCTACTCTGATAACTGGTTGACATTTCATGCCAGACTTTTCTGCTCTAACACTGGGTTCCACACTGCTGGCTCCCTTAGCACTGACAGTCGTATGCTGATCCCTGCACTCTTGCTGCCACTGCTCCCACTGTCACAAATTCTGTCATAAGACACTGTGGGAAACACGGTGCATGCCCACAGAGAAATGTGAAGAGTGGGCACCGTGACAGGATTCACACACATACCTTTTGACATAGAGACTCACCATCTAAAGATGCTGCTGCTGACGCACTCGCCCTTCCTGTGGGTGGGTAACACACCACACCTGTACAACCTTGCCATGGTCACGTGCACCGGCTACGACCCCATCCCCGTGTCCACAGCCCTCCTCGGAGGCACGTCTGACACGACGTCCACCGGCCTCACCCAGCGCTTAGCCAGGAAGACCAGCAAGCAGGTGTTTGTCAGCTATAGCCATCCAAACACTGACGAGCAGCTTCGCGTCACTGGTAGAAAACAGGATCAAGGACGAAATGGAGGCTTTTCCGGAGAAGTTCTAGCCCAGGCGGCGGCGAGGATGTGAAACTCGCGCACAGCAGACTTTTGAAGAAATGGATTGGATCTCCCTGGCTGTCAGCATGTTAAATAAAAATAAATAAATAAATGAATGATGAAGTAGCCATTCCACAATAAGATGAGATTTTTAAAAGTTTCTTCCATGATGAAGAGTGCGTATATATCCATCCATGTTCTTATGCTGCCTTCTCTTTGGGAGGTAATTATCGGGGTTTTCCCAACAAGAACCAGAATTAAGAAACAAGGTGTGGACCTCAAGTTGACACACTTTATAGAGTACGATTGGGATATCTCTTCCTTAAGCTGGAGAGAAATAACACCTATGCTCTCTTAACTGGAAGGCTTAGAGTCACGTTTGGAAATTTACCCCATCAGTGTAGTTGCTGCCACATTCGGTTCCTATAAAGTACAGTGTGGTTTGATGTCCACTCACTATTCTAAGAGGGGAGACAGGTTACCAAATCACCCCTGATAGACCTGCCAATAAACTTGGCTTCAGTTTGATAAGGAGTGATTAAGGGAAATGTTCTCTGCTCCTTATGCATAATGCGCTGTTGCATCCAGAAGTTGGTGATCGGGGAACTGAGTGTCTCATTTGTGTCTCAGTGAGTTGGATCTGGGGAAGGAGTCTCTTACCTCTAACTTGTCAGAAGTTGCTTCTCCCCAACCCCCTTGCGGGAGGCAACCAGACTGGAGACAAATTAATGAAGAGACCTCCTCCATTTCTAAGTGTTAGAGAAAGCTGAAGGACAAGACTGCAAACATTAAATTACAATTGTATTCTCCTTTTATTAAGTAACTCTTTTTTTTTTTTAACATCTTATTGCAGTATAATTGCTTTACATTTGTGTGTTAGTTTCTTCTGTATAACAAAGTGGATCAGCTATATATATGCATATATCCCCATATCTCTGCCCTTTTGTGTCTCCCTCCCACCCTCCCTATCCCACTCCTCTAGGTGGCCACAAAGCACTGAGCTGATCTCCCTGTGTTATGTGGCTGCTCTTCTCAACATTTTTATTTCTTCAAATCACATTTGATTCCTCACGTTGTTCTCTTGTTGTCTAATTTCCAGTTAGTGTTACATGAAGGCAGAAGATGTAGCTGTCTCTATGATGTGATTTCATAATACCAGACAACCTCTCCTAAATACTGTGTCTAATCCAGAAACTTGTTTGTTCCCTTAGAAATTCATTAGAAATCCATGTAATTCAGAGTGAAGACATAACATAGCAAAAAACTGGATGTAAATGATGCATAAGAAGTTATAGAGCTTGATTTGGTTAAATAAAGGCAAGGTTTCCTATAGCTACAGTTAAACACAAATGGAATGGTCAGTGATCTAATACAGACATTTTAACAAAAGTGTAGCCCTAGAGGTTTCCCTGAGATACAACATTCCAGGCTATAGAAATGTTGGGTGACCTACTGAGGTTCCTGATTCATTTTTCCACCTCAAATGAGCAACCATGATTTTTTCTTAAAAACTTGACTTCTATTTTCATTTTCACTTGGTGAAATGATTCTACTGCTAAATACTATTTGGAAGAAAAAAAAAAGCTTTTTTCCTAGTGCATTCTATACTGCTATGTCCTTATGAAGGAAGTGTTTAATTTTCTGGTGATTTATTATAGTTGTTACTAGAGCAAAGTCAATGTAGTGGGGTTTCTATTTGTTGCTTCAATTTTGTTATCCTTAATGTCAAATAAGGTTGAAGTTTTTTCAGGGCAGAACAATTCTATGAACCCAATTATTTCACTACCTTCCCAATGAAATTAAAGTTATAAAATATATTCTTTGCTTGTTCAAACACCTTGGCAAGGAGAGAGGTGAAGTGAAATTTTATTGTTTCAAAGATGTGTGTTTATATTGTCTATGCATGCTCAATCCTAACAGAATATTATTTGACTGAGATTAATAAAAAAATCTTGGAGAAAGCAAAAGACTTGACTGGTTTCTGCAAGAGCACATTATTATATAAATTCTACCCATGGATGCCACAAGTATGGGTTTCTGAATGTCTTAACCACCCTGGAAAGCCCAATACTGGACATGATACAAGACTTTTAACACTCATTCCTTATATACGTGTTGATGAATGGATGCTTATTGTTGCTGAGTTACTGATTTCCAGTCCTGATTAAGTACTCTGTGGATGTACAGAGTGTCAGCAATGTGATTGGTTTTTTTTCATCTGGAACGCTGTTCTCATTAATGACTTCTTTGTGAAAGATGGTTTAAAAGCAACCTTTGCTAAATAATAATAATATGGTGTTAAACTACATTGGTACTGGCCACATGGATGTTCACTGTACTTTTTTTATGAAACATATAAATCATTATGTAAAATCTTTTGTAGAAATGATATATTTTGTAAACATGAACACACACACACAGATTCTATATTTCCTAAAACAGAAAGCTGGCATGTAATGGTCAGCCTGGGTCTAGTTTGTGTTAAATGGAGACATCTGTCATAAATAAGATGATTAAGAGTGTCCTTTTATCACAATTGTCCTTTTGTTTGGACTTACTAGGTAGTCATTTCTGTGGGGTGAATGGAAAAGCAAAGAGGATCCTAATTTTTTTTTTGGCATTTCAGATAAACAACTAATACTTTATTATAGTATAAGTATTCCTTCTGTTTTTTAACATCTTTACTAGAGTATAGAGTATTGCCTTACAATGGTGTATTAGTTTCTGCTTTACAACAAAGTGAATCAGTTATACATATACATATGTCCCCATGCCTCTTCCCTCTTGCATCTCCCTCCCTCCAACCCTCCCTATCCCACCCCTCTAGATGATCACAAAGCACTGGGCTGATCTCCCTCTTCTATCTGGCTGTTTCCCACTAGCTATCTATTTTATATTTTGTAGTGTATATATGTCCATGCCACTCTCTCACTTTGTCCCAGCTTACCCTTCCCCCTCCCCGTATCCTCAAGTCCTTTCTCTAGTAGGTTTGTATCTTTATTCATATCTTGCCCCTAGCTTCTTCTGACCATTTATCTTCTTTATTTATTTTTTTTTTTTTTAGATTTCATATATATGTGTTAGCATACTGTTTTTGTTTTTCTCTTCTGACTTACTTCACTCTGTATGACAGTCTCTAGGTCAATCCACTTCACTACAAATAACTCAGTTTTGTTCCTTTTTATGGCTGAGTAATATTCCATTGTATATATGTGCCATATCTTCTTTATCCTTTCATCTGTTGATGGACACATAGGTTGCTTCCATGTCCTGGCTATTGTAAATAGAGCTGCAATGAACATTTTGGTACATGATTATTTTTGAATTATGGTTTTCTCAGGGTATATGCCCAGTAGTGGGATTGCTGGGTCATATGGTAGTTCTATTTTTAGTTTTTTAAGGAAACTCCATACTGTTCTCCATAGTGGCTGTATCAGTTTACATTCCAACAAACAGTGCAAGAGGGTTCCCTTTTCTCCACACCATCTCCCATGTTTATTGTTTCTAGATTTTTTAATGATGGCCATTCTGACTGGTGTGAGATGATATCTCATTGTAGCTTTGATTTGCATTTCTATAATGATTAATAATGTTGAGCATTCTTTCATGTGTTTGTTGGCAATCTGTATATCTTCTTTGGAGAAATGTCTATTTAGGTCTTCTGTCCATTTTTGGATTGGGTTGTCTGTTTTTTTGATATTGAGCTGCATGAGCTGCTTGTATGTTTTATAGATTAATCCTTTGTCTGTTGCTTAATTTGTAAATATTTTCTCCCATTCTACGGGTTGTCTTTTCATCTTGTTTATGGTTTCCTTTCCTGTGCAAAAGCTTTCAAGTTTCCTTAGGTTCCATTTGTTTATTTTTGTTTCCATTTCCTAGCAGGTGGATCAAAAAGGATCTTGCTGTGATTTATGTCATAGTTTATATGTTTATATATAGTTTATATGTCATAGTTCTGTTTATGTTTTCTTCTAAGAGTTTGATGGGGCCTGGACTTACATTTAGGTCTTTAATCCAATTTGAGTTTATTTTGTGTATGGTATTACAGAGTGTTATAATTTCATTCTTCTACATGTAGCTTTCCAGTTTTCCAAGCACCACTTATTGAACAGGCTGTCTTTTCTCCACTGTATATTCTTGCCTCCGTTATCAAAGATAAGGTGACCATATGTGCATGGGTATTTCTCTGGACTTTCTATCCTGTTCCATTGATCTATATTTCTGTTTTTGTGCCAGTACCATACTGTCTTGATTACTGTAGCTTAGTAGTATAGTCTGAAGTCAGGGAGCCTGATTCTTCTAGCTCCATTTTTCTTTTTCAAGATTGCTTTGGCTATTCGGGGTCTTTTGTGTTTCCATACAAATTGTGATTTTTTTTTGTTCTATTTCTGTGAAAAGTGCCAGTGGTAGTTTGATAAGGATTGTATTGAAACTGTAGGTTGCTTTCGGTAGTATAGTCATTTTCACAAGGTTGATTCTTCGAATCCAAGAACATGGTATATCTCTCCATCTATTTGTATCATCTTTAATTTCTTTCATCAGTGTCATAATTTTATGCATATAGGTCTTTTGTCTCCTTAGGTAGGTTTATTCCTAGATATTTTATTATTTTTGTTGCAATGGTGAATGGGAAAGTTTTCTTGATTTCACTTTCAGATTTTTCATCATTAGTGTGTAGGAATGCCAGATATTTCTGTGCATTAATTTTGTATCCTGTTACTTTATGAAATTCATTGATTAGCTCTAATAGTTTTCTGGTGACATCTCTAGGATTCTCTATGTATAGTATCATGTTATCTGCAAACAGTGACAGCTTTACTTCTTCTCTTCGGATTCGGATTCCTTTTACTTCCTTTTCTTCTCTGATTTTTGTGATTAAAACTTCCAAAACTATGTTGAATAAGAGTGGTGAGAGTGGGCCACCTTATCTTGTTCCTGATCTTAGTGGAAATGCTTTCAGTTTTTCACCATTGAGGACGATGTTGGCTGTGGGTTTGTCATATATGACCTTTATTATGTTGAGGAAAGTTCCCTCTTTGCCTGTCTTCTGCAGGGTTTTTATAATATATGGGTGTTGAATTTTGTTGAAAGCTTTCTCTGCATCTATTGAGAAGACCATATGGTTTCTCTCCTTCAGTTTGTTAATATGGTGTATCACGTTGATTGATTTGTGAATATTGAAGAATCCTTGCATTCCTGGAAGAAACCCCACTTAATCATGGTGTATGATCCTTTTAATGTGCTATTGGATTCTGTTTGCTAGTATTTTGTTAAGGATATTTGCACCTATGTTCATCATTGATATTGGCCTGTAGTTTTCTTTCTTTGTGACATCGTTGTCTGGTTTTGGTATCAGGGTGATGGTGGCCTCATAGAATGAGTTTGGGAGTGTTCCTCTCTATGCTATATTTTGGAAGAGTTTGAGAAGGATGGGTGTTAGCTCTTCTCTAAATGTTTGATAGAATTTGCCTGTGAAGCCATCAGGTCCTGGGTTTTTGTTTGTTGGAAGACTTTTAATCACAGTTTCAATTTCAGTGCTTGTGATTGGTCTGTTCATATTTTCTATTTCTTCCTGATTCAGTCTTGGCAGGTTGTGCATTTCTAAGAATTTGTCAATTTCTTCCAGATTGTCTATTTTATTGGCATAGAGTTGCTTGTAGTAATCTCTCATGAACTTTTGTATTTCTGCAGCGTCAGTTGTTACTTCTCATTTTTCATTTCTAATTCTATTGACTTGAGTCTTTTCCCTTTTTTTCTTGATGAGTGTGGCTAATGGTTTGTCAATTTTGTTTATCTTCTCAAAGAACCAGCTTTTAGTTTTATTGATCTTTGCTACTGTTTCCTTCATTTCTTTTTCATTTATTTCTGATCTGGTTTTTATGATTTCTTTCCTTCTGCTAACTTTGGGGTTTTTTTGTTCTTCTTTCACTAATTGCTTTAGGTGCAAGTTTAGATTGTTTATTCGAGATGTTTCCTGTTTCTTAAGGTAAGATTGTATTGCTATAAACTTCCCTCTTAGAACTGCTTTTGCTGCATCCCATAGGTTTTGGGTCATCGTGTCTCCATTGTCATTTGTTTCTAGGTACGTTTTGCTTTCCTCTTTGATTTCTTCAGTGATCATTTCATTATTATGTAGTGTATTGTTTAGTCTCCATGTGTTTGTATTTTTTACAAATCTTTTGCTGTAATTGATATCTAGCCTCATAGAACTGTGTTCCAAAAAGATACTTGATAAAATTTCAATTTTCTTAAATTTACCAAGGCTTTACTTGTGACCCAAGATTTGATCTATCCTGGAGACTGTTCCATGAGCACTTGAGAAAAATGTATATTCTGTTGTTTTGGGATGGAATGTCCTATAAATATCAATTCAGTCCATCTTGCTTAATGTATTATTTAAAGCTTCTGTTTCCTTATTTATTTTCATTTTGGATGATCTGTCCATTGGTGAAAGTGGGTTGCTGAAGTCCCCTACTATGAGTGTGTTACTGTCGATTTCCCATTTTATGGCTGTTAGTCTTTGCCTTATGTATTGAGGTGCTCCTATGTTGGGTGCATAAATATTTACAATTGTTATATCTTCTTCTAGGATTGATCCCTTGATCATTATGTAGTGTCTTTCTTTGTCTCTTCTAATATTCTTTGTTTTAAAGTCTATTTTGTCTGATATGAGAATTGCTACTCCAGCTTTCTTTTGGTTTCCATTTGCATGGAATATATTTTTCCATCCCCTTACTTTCAGTTTGTATGTGTCTCTAGGTCTGAAGTGGGTCTCTTGTAGACAGCATATATATGGGTCTTGTTTTTGTATCCATTCAGAGAATCTGTGTCTTTTGGTGGGAGCATTTAGTCCATTTACATTTAAGGTAATTACTGATATGTATGTTCTTATTCTCATTTTCTTAATTGTTTTGGGTTCGTTATTGCAGGTCTTTTCCTTCTCTTGTGTTTCTTGCCTAGAGAAGTTCCTTTAGTATTTGTTTTAAAGCTGGTTTGGTGGTGTTGAACTCTCTCAGCTTTTACTTGTCTGTAAAGGTTTTAATTTCTCCATCAAATCTGAAAGAGATCCTTGCTGAGTAGAGTAATTTTAATTGCAGGTTTCTCTCCTTCATCACTTTAAATATGTCCTGCCAGTCCCGTCTGGCTTGCAGAGTTTCTGCTGTAAGATCAGTGGTTAACCTTATTAGGATTCCCTTTTGTGTTATTTGCTGCTTTTCCCTTGCTGCTTTTAATATGTTTTCTTTGTATTTAATTTTTGACAGGCTAATTAATATGTGTCTTGGTGTATTTCTCCTTAGATTTATCCTGTATGGGACTCTCTGTGCCTTCTGAACTTGATTAAGTACTTCCTTTCCCATATTAGGGAAGTTTTCAACTATAATCTCTTCAACTATTTTCTCAATCCCTTTCTTTTTCTCTTCTTCTTCTGGAACCCCTATAATTCGAATATTGGTGTGTTTAATGTTGTTCCAGAGTACTCTGAGACTGTCCTCAGTTCTCTTCATTCTTTTTTCTTTATTTTGCTCTGAAGTAGTTATTTCCACTCTTTTATCTTCCAGGTCACTTATCTGTTCTTCGGCCTCAGTTATTCTACTATTGATCCCATCTAGAGTATGTTTAATTTCATTTATTGTGTTGTTCATCATTGCTTGTTTCATCTTGAGTTCTTCTAGGTCCTTCGTAAATGTTTCTTGCATTTTGTCTATTCTATTTCCCAGATTTTGGATCATCTTTACTATCATTATTCTGTACTCTTTTTCAGGTAGACTGCCTATTTCTTCCTTCTGGCTTGTTAAGTCTGGTGGGTTTTTATCTTGCTCCTTCAACTGCTGTGGGTTTTTCTGTTTTCCCATTTTGCTTATCTTACTGTGTATGTGGTCTCCATTTTGCAGGCTGCTGGTTCGTTGTTCCCGTTGTTTTTTGTGTATGTCCCCAGTGGCTAAGGTTGCTTCAGTGGGTTGTGTAGGCTTCTTGGTGGAGAGGACTAGTGCCTGTGTTCTGGTGGATGAGGCTGGATCTTATCTTTCTGGTGGGGAGGTCCATGTCTGTTGGTGTGTTTTGGGGTGTCTGTGGACTTATTATGATTTTAGGCAGCCTCTCTGTTAATGTGTGGGGTTGTGTTCCTGTCTTGCTAGTTGTTTGGCATAGGATGTCAAGCACTGTAGCTTGTTTGTCATTGAGTGAAGCTGGGTGCTTGTGTTGAGATGGAGATCTCTGGGAGATTTTTGCCATTTGATATTATGTGGAGGTGGGAGGTCTCTTGTGGACCAGTGTCCTGAAGTTGGCTCTCCCACCTCAGAGGCACAGCACAGACTCCTGGTTGCAGCACCAAGAGCCTTTCATCCACATGGCTCAGAATAAAAGGGAGAAAAAGTAGAAAGACAGAATTGGTAGAAGTAGAAAGAAAGAAAGAAAGAAAGAAGGGAGGGAGGGAGGAAGGAAGGAAGGAAGGAGAGAAGGAAGGAAGAAATGAAAGAAAGAAAGAAGATAAAGTAAAATAAAATAAAGTAAAATAAAATAAAATTATTAAAATAAAAAATAATTATTAGGGAAAAAAATGGATGGATAGAACCCTAGGAAAAATTATGGAAGCAAAGCTATACAGACAAAATCTCACTCAGAAGCATACACATACACACTCACAAAAAGAGGAAAAGGGGAAAAAAATCATAAATCTTGCTCTCAAAGTCCACCTCCTCAATTTGGGGTGATTTGTTGTCTATTCATGTATTCCACAGATGCAGGGTACTTCGAGTTGATTGTGGAGCTTTAATCCGCTGCTTCTGAGGCTGCTGGGAGAAATTTCCCTTTCTCTTCTTTGTTCTCTCAGCTCCCTGGGGCTCAGCTTTGGATTTGGCCCTGCCTCTGTGTGTAGGTCACCGGAGGGCGTCTGTTCTTCATTCAGATAGGATGGGGTTAAAGGAGCAGCTGCTTCGGGGACTCTGGCTCACTCAGGCCGGGGGGAGGGATGGACACGGAGTGTGGGGCAAACCTGCAGTGGCAGAGCCCGGCGGGACATTGCACCAGCCTGAGGTGTGCTGTGCATTCTCCCACAGAAGTTGTCCCCGGATCCTGAGACCCTGGCAGTGGCAGGCTGCACAGGCTCCCCTGAAGGGAGGTGGAGAGTGATCTGTGCTCGCACACAGGTTTCTTGGTGGAGGCAGCAACAGCCTTAGAGTCTTATGTCCATCTCTGTGGTCAGTGCTTTTAGCCACGGCTCACGCCCGTCTCTGGTGCTCCTTTAAGCAGCACTCTTAATCCCCTCGCCTCGCGCACCAGGAAACAAAGAGGGAAGAAAAACTCTCTTGCCTCTTCGGCAGGTCCAGATTTTTGCCCGGACTCCCTCCCGGCTAGCCGTGGTGTGCTAACCCCCTGCAGGCTCTGTTCACACTGCCAACCCCAGTCTTCTCCCTGCACTCCAACCGAAGCCCGAGCCTCAGCTCCCAGACCCGCCTGCCCTGGCAGGTAAGCAGACAAGCCTATCGGGCGGGTGAGTGCCGGTCAGCACCAATCCTTTGTGTGGGAATCTCTCTGCTTTGCCTTCTGCACCCTTTTTGCTGCATTCTCCTCCATGGCGCCGAAGCTTTCCCCCTCCGCCACCCACAATCTCCGCCGGTGAAGGGGCTTCCTAGTATGTGGAAACATTTCCTCCTCCACGGCTCCCTCCCACTTGTGGAGGTCCTATCCCTATCCTTTTGTCTCTGTTTATTCTATTTTCTTTTGCCCTACCCCGGTACGTTTGGAGTTTCTTGACTTTTGGGAGGTCTGAGGTCTTCTGCCAGCGTTCAGTAGGTGTTCAGTAAGAGTTGTTCCACGTGTAGATGTATTTCTGGTGTATCTGTGGTGAGGAAGGTGATCTCCGCATGTTATTCTTTTGCCATGTTCCCGGAAGCCCCATGCTAGTGTTGGAAGATCTCCTGCAGAGGCTGGGCGTGGCTCTGTCTCACCATGAGGACAAGGACACTGGCAGCAGAAGTTCTGGGAAGTATTCCTTGGCCTGAGCCTTTCCAGAGCCTCTGCTATATTTTGGAAGAGTCTGAGAATGATAGGTGTTAGCTCTTCTCTAAATGTTTGATAGAATTCGATTGTGAAACCATCTGGTCCTGGCTTTTTTTTTTTTTTTTTGTGGAAGATTTTTAATCATAGTTTCAATTTCACAGTTTGTGATTGGTCTGTTCATATTTTCTATTTCTTCCTGGTTCAGTGTCAAAAGGTTGTGCTTTCCTAAGAATTTGTCCATTTCTTCCAGGTTGTCCATTTTCTTGGAATAGAGTTGCTTGTAGTAATCTCTCATGATCCTTTGTATTTCTGCAGGGCCAGTTGTTACTTCTCCTTTTTCATTTCTAATTCTATTGATTTGAGTCTTCTCCCTTTTTTCTTGATAAGTCTGGCTAATGGTTTATCAATTTCGTTTATATTCTAAAAGAACCAGCTTTTAGTTTTATTGATCTTTGTTATTGTTTCCTTCATTTCTTTTTCATTTATTTTTGATCTGATCATTATGATTTCTTTTCTTCTGCTAACTTTGGATTTTTTTGTTCTTCTTACTCTAATTCCTTTAAATGTAAAGTTAGGTTGTTTATTTGAGATATTTCTTGTTTCTTAAGGTAGGACTGTATTGCTATAAGCTTCCCTCTTAGAACTGCTTTTGCTGCATCCCATAGGTTTTGGGTCATCGTGTTTTCTTTGTCATTTGTTTCTAGTTATTTTTTGATATCCTCTTTGATTTCTTCAGTGATCTCTTGGTTATTAAGTAGTGTGCTGTTTAGCTTCCACATGTTTGTATTTCTTACAGATTTTTTTCCTGTAATTGATATCTAGTCTCATAGTGTTGTGGTTAGAAAAGACAGTTGATACGATTTCAATTTTCTTCAATTTACCAAGGCTTGGTCTGTGACCCAAGATATGATCTCCCCTGGATAATGTTCCATGAACACTTGAAAAGAATATGTATTCTGTTTGGTTTTTTTTTTTTTTTTTGGATTGAAAGTCCTATAAATATCTATTGAGTCCATCTTGTTTAATGTATCATTTAAAGCTCGTGTTTCCTTATTTATTTTCATTTTGGATGCTCTGTCCATTGGTGAAAGTGGGGTGTTAAAGTTCCCTACTATGATTGTGTTTGTGTCAGTTTTTCTTTGATGGCTGTTAATATTTTCCTTATGTATTTAGGTACTCCTATGTTGGGTGCATAAATATTTACAATTGTTAAATCTTCTTCTTGGATTGATACCTTGATCATTATGTAGTGTTCTTCTTTGTCGCTTTTAATACTCTTTGTTTTAAAGTGTATTTTGGCTGATATGAAAATTGCTACTAGAGCTTTCTTTCGATTTCCATTTGCATGGAATATCTTTTTCCATCCCCTCATTTTCAGTCTGTATGTGTCCCTAGGTCTGAAGTGGGTCTCTTGTAGACAGCATATATATGGGTCCTGGTTTTGTATCCATTCAGCCAGTCTATGTCTTTTGGTTGGAGCATTTAATCCATTTATATTTAAGGTAATTATTGATATGTATGTTCCTATGACCATTTTTTAAATTGTTCTGGGTTTATTATTGCAGCTCTTTTCCTTTTCTTGTGTTTCCTGCCTAAAGAAGTTCCTTTACCATTTGTTCTAAAGCTGGTTTGATGGTGCAGAATTCTCTTAGCTTTTGCTTGTCTGTAAAGCTTTTAATTTCTCCATCAAATCTGAATCAGATCCTTGCTGGGTAGAGAAATCTTGGTTGTAGGTTTTTCTCCTTCATCACTTTAAATATGTCCTGCCACTCCCTTCTGGCTTGCAGAGTTTCTGCTGATAGATCAGCTGTTAACCTTATGGGGATTCCCTTATATGTTACTCATTGTTTTTCCCTTGTTGCTTTTAATTTTTTTTCTTTCTATTTAATTTTTGATAGTTTGATTAATATGTGTTATGGCCTGTTTCTCCTTCGATTTATCCTGTATGGGACGCTCTGTGCTTCCTGAACTTGATTAACTACTTCCTTTCCCATATTAGGGATGTTTTTATCTATAATCTCTTCAAATATTTTCTCAGTCCCTTTCTTTTTCTCTTCTTCTTCTGGGACCCGTATAATTTTTATGTTGGTGCGTGTAATGTTATCCCAGATATATCTGAGACTGTCCTCAATTCTTTTCATTCTTTTTTTCTTTTTTTTGTTCTGCAGTCGTTATTTCCACCATTTTATCTTCCAGGTCACTTATCCGTTCTTCTGTCTCAGTTATTCTGATTTTGATCCCTTCTAGAGACTTTTTAATTTCATTTATGTGTTGTTCATCTCTGTTTGTTTGCTCTTTAGTTCTTCTAGGTCCTTGTAAACATTTCTTTTACTTTCTCCATTCTATTTCCAGGATTTTGGATCATCTTTACTATCATTATTCTGAATTCTTTTTTTAGGTATACTGCCTATTTCCTCTTCATTTGTTAGGTCTGTTGGGTTTTTGCCCTGCTCCTTCATCTGCTGTGTGTTTCTCTGTCTTCTCATTTTACTTAACTTACTGTGTTTGGGGTCTTCTTTTACAGACTGCAGATTCTTAGTTCTGGTTGTTTTTAGTGTCTGCCACCAGTGGCTAAAGTTGGTACAGTGGATTGTGTATGCTTCCTGATGGAGGGAACTGGCGCCTGTGTTCTAGTGGTTGATGCTGGATCTTGCCTTTCTGGTGGGCAGGTCCACGTCTGGTGGTGTGTTTTGGTGTGTCTGTGACCTTATTACGATATTAGGCAACCTCTGTGGTAATGGATGGAGTTGTGTTCCTGTCTTGCTAGTTGTTTGGTATAGGGTGTCCTGTACTGTAGCTTGCTGGTCATTGAGTGGATCTGGGTCTTGGCATTGAGATGGAGATCTCTGGGTGATTTTCTCCATTTGATATTACGTGGAGCTGGGATATCTCTCATGGACCAGTGTCCTGAACTTTGCTCTCCCACCTCAGTGGCACAGCCCTGATGCCTGACTGGAGCACCAAGAGTCTTTCATCCACATGGCTCAGAATAAAAGGGAAGAAAGAAAGAAGAAAGAAAGAAAGAAAGAAAGAAAGAAAGAAAGAAAGAGATAAAATAAAATAAAGTTATTAAAATATAAAATAATTATTAAGCAAAAAAATTAAGTAATTAAAAAGCAAAATAAAACAGACAGAACCCTAGGACAGATGGTTAAAGCATAGCTATACAGACAAAATCACACACAGAAGCATACACATACACACTCACACAAAGAGAAAAAGGGAAACAATATATATATATATATATATCATTGCTCCCGAAATCCACCTCCTCAACTTGGGATGACTCGTTGTCTATTCAGGTATTCCACAGATGCAGGGTACATGAAGTTGATTGTGGAGATTTAATCTGCTCCTCCTGAGGCTGCTGGGAGAAATTTCCCTTTTTCTTCTTTTTTCGCACAGCTCCCAGGCTTCAGCTTTGGATTTGGACCTGCCTCTGCATGTAGATCGCCTGAGGGTGTCTGTTCTTTGCTTAGACCGAACGGGGTTAAAGGAGCAGCTGATTAGGGGGCTCTGGTTCACTCAGGCCGGGGGGGAGGGAGGGGTACGGATGCATGGTGTGTCTGCAGTTGCAGAGGCCGGTGTGACGTTGCACCAGCCTGAGGCATGCTGTGCGTTCTCCCAGGGAAGTTGTCCCTGGATATGGCACCCTGGCAGTGGTGGGCTGCACAGACTCCTGGGAGGGGAGTTGTGGAGAGTGACCTGTGTTTGCACAGAGGCTTCTTGGTGGCTGCAGCAGTAGCCTCAGTGTCTCATGCCCATCCCTGGGGTCCACGCAGATAGACACAGCTCATGCCCATCTCTGCACTCCTTTAAGTGGCACTCTTAATCCCCTCTCCTCACGCAAAAGGATACAAAGAGGCAAGAAAACGTCTCTTGTCTCTTCGGCAGTTCCAGACCTTTTCCTGGAGTCCTCCCCGGCTAGCTGTGGTGCACTAGCCCCTTTCAGGCAGTGTTCATGCAGCCAAACATAGTGCTGTCCCTGGGATCCTACCAAATCCCGAGCCTCAGCTCTCAGCCCCAACCCGTCCCAGAGGCTGAGCAGACAAGCCTCTTGGGCTGGTGAGTGCTGGTCGGAACCGATCCTCTGTGTGGGAATCTCTCTGCTTTTTATTTATACATTTTTGTGTGTGGTATGTGGGCCTCTCACTGTTGTGGCCTCTCCCGTTGTGGAGCACAAGCTCCGGATGCACAGGCTCAGCAGTCATGGCTCACGGGCCCAGCCGCTCTGCGGCATGTGGGATCTTCCTGGACTGGGGCACGAACTCGCGTCCCCTGCATTGGCAGGCGGACTCTCAACCACTGTGCCACCAGGGAAGCCCGGAATATCTCTGCTTCACTCTCCACACCCCTGTTGCTGTATTCTCCTCTGTGGCTCCGAAGTTGCCCCCCCTCCACGACCCACAGTCTCCACCCTCAAAGGGGCTTCCTATTGTGTAGAAACCTTTCCTCCTTCACAGTTCCCTCCCACTGGTGCAGGTCCATCCCTATTATTTTGTCTCTGTTTTTCTTTCTTTTTTTTTTTTTGCCCTACCCAGGTACGTGGGGAGTTTCTTACCTTTGGGGAGGTCTGAGGTCTTCTGCCAGCATTCAGTAAGTGTTCTGTAGGAGTTTTTCCACATGTAGATGTATTTCTGGTGTATTAGTGGGGAGGAAGGTGATCTCCACGTCTTACTCTTCTGCCATCTTGAAGCTCCTCTGGGGTTCCTAATTTGAATGCTTTGCTGCAAGGATTTTCTGCTCATTGCTTCATGACAACCTATCACAAGCACCTGTTCAAAACAAATGTGTGCCCTAAGTAGAGTCCTTCAATCTCATTTTCTGCCCTTGTATCTACTATAATTTTGTTCTAGCAATGCCAAACCACCTGTTCTCCTAGATCATGATATTTTCCCTCTTGCTTCTCTACACCCGACATTTCCTCCTTTGGGGACCCTTTTCTCTACTTGTACCCCTAGTGAAACTCTGCTGTTCCAGGAGTTGGTCCAAGTGTGACTTCTGGGAATCTTTACCTAATCTCCCACCTAAGGATCTGCTTCCTCCTGGCTGTCACTAAAGGTCTCATCACCTGGCACCATCCTACAGTATGATGCCCTGTGCCACATTCATGTCTCCACTGCACTGTCATTTCCTAAAGGAGGAAGCTCAGGATCTTCTCATGCTGCTGCCACAGTGACCAGTTCCATATAGCACCTTGCTCAAAGTAGATGGTCAAGGTATGATTACAGAAGGGAGGAAACAAATAAAGGAAAAGAGAGGGAAAAGAAGAAGAAAAATTTAAAAAGCAAAAGAGAGACCAGTGATAGAAGAAAAATGGGAAGGAGGGAGGAAGGAATCTTGCACAGAAAAATGTATTTAGCTGCTGCCTTTGTGCTGTGTATGAGTCATGCAAATGAACATTTCCAAATACTCCAGAGAGCGGTGGAGCTGTTTCTGATGTACAGGAAGGTGAGGAGAGAGATCCTAAATATAGCATATTGTCTGAAAGAATGATCCTGAATAACTAAGGACATCCTGATTGGAAGTGGTTGCATGATGGATTTATAAATGTCAAAAATGGGTGGGTGGTAGCAGGGCATTGTCAAATGCGGCTGTAGTAGGGGATAACTCTCCTCCTCCACAGGGCCTTCCAAGGTTGTAGAGAGTTTGATCCTCTATCTCTGTATCCCTTACCACTCTCTTAATTCCACATCTAACCTAAAGTGGAATGAGAATCATCAAATTCAGCAGCAGCACGGGCTGTGTGAGAGAGGAGAGAAGTATCTACAATTGGTGAATGATTCATTGTTTTGATAGACACAACTGCAAATATCAAAGATTTTAAGAACGTGAGTCCTAGTTGAATGTTCCATTTTTTCAGATTTGGGATGTCAGATAGATGTAGCTGCAGGAAACCTGGGCTGTTAGTAGAACTACAAACACATCATAGGTAACCTATGAGCCTGTATGCACAGAATATTGTCAGGAGCCAAGAGGGAAGGACCCATCCCAAAGCACAGAAAGACACCCTTATATGAGTGCCTCTCACAGCTTCCTTATACCTAGACTCACCACAAAATTAAATTAATCTTTTTTTTTTTTTTTTTCTCATTACACTGAGGGAGTAAAAAAGGCAGAGAACCCAGTGGGAAGGAACAAGGTGCCCAAGAGCCATCTCAGGTGGAATGACTGGATGTCACATACTTTCCTGAATCCAGAAGCTGAAGTGAGGGCTCTGTATTCAAGATATGGAAAGAGACATATGAGTGAAGAAGGGATGCAATGAGAAACCAGAGGCAGAGAATGTCAAGGTTGAGCACCACAAACTCAGCAATTCTGCTGACCATTCATTATGTCAGTCTGAAGAACTGGGATGAGACTACAAATACAGCATAGTAAAAGCTGGAAAGAGTTCCAGACCCAAAGCCCTTCTTGGTACAGTTAGGGAATTTGAGGCCAAGAGAAGAAATGGGGAATGTTTTGCCCTGGCTATACTTGATTGGTGACCTCTAAATCTAGATTTCTTGTCTTTGACTTCTGCTTCATTGTTCTTTGCTTTAATCGTGATTGCTTCCTTAAAAGTGCTCATGATCTTAGATTGAACCTTGGGTGATGGAAATAAAAGTTCTGAAAAAAAAATTTTTATTACTGTTTTCCTCTTTTAAAAATTAAATAAATTCCCTTATACTTCATGAGATTACAGTTTTGTTTTGTTTTGTTTTGTTTTCTCAAGCAGCTTTTAGCTCACAGCCCATAGGAATGAGAAAAATGAAAGAGAAAAATCCTATATGATCACCTAAAACTGAAACGTTTCCACTCATCTTTTTGATTTTTTTCTTGTTTCTGGGTCACTTTTCCTGGTTTGGAAGTTTTCCTGCCTTCCTAGCACAGAACCTCGCTATTTATGTAAGTTAATCCTTTAAAAAAATCATTTTATTTTTCCTTAAGAAGGTTGAATAGGTAAGAGGCAGGAAGAGGGAGGTGAAAAGCATGACCTGTTCCTAGATGACCTGCAAAGAATATCAGATTATCTTCATTCAACAAACTGCACAGCACTGGAAGACGTACATTTGCATGTGGTAGAACCAACTGAAAAACCTGATCAGAATTCAATTTTACAAACAAGAGGAGACAATTTCTTTTTGTCTGACTCGATTATTGGGAGGGAAAAGACAAAATGTGGGAGTGGGGTGGGGATAATATATCAGTGCAGATTAATAGATTAAGACCAATGTCCCACTTGGGTCACATGATTTCCCTCTTCTTTACCCCTCAGATATAGAAAAATGAAGCATAAATTGAAAGAGTTCTTATTAAAAGTCTAAATCAGGCTTTTATCTAACATAGAAATCAGAAGCCTGGTCAAGTGGCCCAAGCAATCTGGTAAATATCACAGTTCCACTTGATACATAGCAATAGTATTGTCTCAATAAGCCAATCTGGATTCAAATCCCTAGAAAAAGGGCAACTTTTGGCCACTCTATGGATTTGCTGTGGAGCAAATGAGGTTTGATCTCCAAGTTATAATTACTGGCTCCACTTTGACTTGTTACAAAGACAGGCTGTTTGTAAATGTCTCCAGCTATGCTGAAGGTTGGTATTTGGGACTTAGTTCATAAAATCTGGGTTCCCAACTTCTTATATTAATCACACGGTTCTAACAACATGATCTATTTTGTAAAGATTTTCATGATCCTGCAGCAGCCAGTGCTATTTAAAATATTTCCCAGGTCAGAAGAGCCCAAGAGTCAGAGGCAATACCTCCAACTAGAACAAGTATTTGTTATATTTAAAAAGGACTAGAGGGGCTTCCCTGGTGGCGCAGTGGTTGGGAGTCCGCCTGCCGATGCAGGGGACTCAGGTTCGTGCCCCGGTCCGGGAGGATCCCACGTGCCGCGGAGCGGCTGGGCCCGTGAGCCATGGCCGCTGAGCCTGCGCGTCCGGAGCCTGTGCTCCGCAACGGGAGGGGCCGCAACAGTGAGAGGCCCGCGTATTGCAAAGAAAAAAAAATGAAAAAAAGGACTAGAAATATCTTCTCTTTTATTAGTCAATGGGAGGGAGATATTGGCAGTGAGAAAAAAATGCTGGGTGAGATGGGAAAATCTTGGCCATAAAGAAAAAAACAGTCATTGGTTCAAACTAACTGATGATTTCTAGGTTACAGATGGGATGGTAAATGGGGTATATTTGAAACATTAGGGGTTCTTCCAATAACAATGATGCTCTCTTGCCCTTACTTTGGTTTCTCAATGGAACACAAAAAAAAAGATTTTTTTGGTTTCTGCCAAACTAAATCACATGTAAAAAAGATTGTGGAAGTACTTTCTAAATGCTATATTTTAAATCAAATATTTACTATTACTTCATATTTCATAAGAAAGTAAAATCAGTGTATCCCATAGAGATTTGGATTTGATATTAAAGAAGTCTAGAGGTGTAAAATCTCACATCTTCCAGGCACCATAGCCTATGGAAGGCCACCTGAGATTACATAACTTCACTGGGAGATTCATCACAACAGGGGACTGTTGTTGAATGTCTAATGCCATCGATTTTGTAAACACTACTGCAGTATTTATAGTGTATTAATTGGTTTGTAGAACATAACTACATGGCTTGTTAATGTAAATAATGCACAATGTGAGAATGTATCTTCTGTTCACATATGCCCATTATAATTACCTCTCACTGAAAACTACATCTGACTTTGGTCATTTAATGAGAGTATAGCACCTCATGAGCTACAGCAGAGTTTAATAAGCCCTGTGGACACAAGCAAAACCATGTATTGAAATGTCACTATATTTCAGCACTCTGAAAGTTGTTGTGGGGGAGAAAAACAAGAAAAAGTTCAGAGACTCTGCTCTAAGGAGTTATAGTCTGTACCACAGGCAACTTAAGATAAAGTGAAATAATACCAATACCACTTCTAATAGGATTCAGAGTTGATATGATAAGAAGTTATCCTGGAGATAGGAAACATAACATATGGGATATTAACTGGTCCTTGAAAGATGGAGATGCAGTTCACAGTTCTACCTGTGAGCTAGAGGAAGAGTCAAAGGAGGATGCTTTAAGCTGAGGGAATATTGTGAGAAAAGCAAGAAGGACAGGAGGAGGTGGAGCCAAAAGCATTTGGATGAGAGTGAGTTAAGCAGGATGCTGGAATGGAGAATAAATCTAAAGGGACCAGTCCACAAAACACTTTGCATGCCGTATGATTTTGCATGTTACAGCTCCTAGGTCAGATTCTCCAGGAAACACACTCTGAGATAGAAACTTGTGTGCAGACAATGTATGTAGTTCTCTGACAGAATGAACGAAGCTGGACAAGTGAGAGCTGGATGATGATGATGTTCTTTGTTATCAACCATTCAAACTTTAAGTGTGCTCATTGGCACATGGGATTCTGTATTTGTTTTTCGTAACCTCCTCAAATGAATCAGTGTTATACCACACTCGCACAACAATACCAAAATAAAAATAAATAAGATACAAAAATTTATCAGGAGAATTTATTTCTGTTCCCGTACATGAAACAGGAAAAAATATTTTGTCCTTGTTAAAAATATCTCAAATTCTAGTTTTCTTTAAATGTTCATGCAGGGACAAGAACAAAAATAATGCATTTGCAAAGAGCTCAACTTAAAAAAAAAGAAATTTTAAAAACATCCTTCACTGCACCAAGTCATAACGAGGCATACAGCAAATGCTGCACAGTTAATATTTCTCATGGACCCCCATGGAGTGGAAGGATTTTACCAGAACTGTATGAAGTGCCTTGAAATTAATTTTCCTATAATAGAAACTACTTAAAAGAATTATCTTGCTGTGCAGCAAATCAGTTCATGTGGTAGATTTATGCTTTCATCTGGAATTTTCTTAAAGGGGGCAAAGGCAGCAAAGAGATGGTTTGGATGAACTTAAAATCAGAGTCTGTCCAAGCCCTGAGCTTTGTTCTTGAGTTAAAAAGACTTCAGAAAATGTTAAGACATGAATAAATGCAAGACTGTTTTGGATAAGCATCAGGCAATCTTCCAAAGAAATTTCAAGCTAAAGAAACTTCTAACCCCACCCTTATCTTAGAGATGAAGATACTGAGGCTGTGGGAAGGGTTCAAAGTGTAGGTCAGTGGTGTGTAAGCACACACATAGACACACATAGACACACATATATTCATCTATATGTAGACAACATCTCATGTTTTAGAAACATTTCCCAGTTTCCAACCATTCATTTAAAATCTGTATTAGTGAGGCTGGGCTAGGCTTTGCTGTGATAACAAATCAACACACATTTAACACAGTAAAAGCTTATTTCTCACTTACTTCATAGGTAAATGGTAAATGTTGGTTTAGAGACCCTCCTGAGTGGTTTCTCCCCAAATATAGACTCTGAGAAGCAGCATGAGATGCTACTGTCTCAGAGTCCTATGCTTCCAGTATACTAATGAGGGAGAGAGACTCTACTAAACTGTCCTGTTTGTGCTTTTTTTTTTGACAAATATTTCCAGAATTCCACTTTGCCTGGTGAATGAAGAAGGAATTAACTATCAACAGCAAGTTCTGGGAAAGCTTCTAGACTAGTGCTCTCCAGTCTCCTGAATGGCAGGCACCATTGTCTCCTTCTTTAGAGCTAAGATGAGTTCAAGGAAGATTAACTTTTGCAACACGTATTTGGAAGGTACCTGCAATGATCCATGCTCTGGATTAAAATAATAAAACTGTTAGAGAATTTGGGAAGGGTCTTAAAATAGTCATGGGAACGAAATTCAAGAAGTGATTGTATCCAACCATGGAATATGGGAATCCAGAAAAGAGAAAAGTTGAAAGAATACGTAGGAATAAATAATATATTAGTTTTGGCAGAGCAATATAAGAAGAGAAAGACAGAGATTTAGGAAGAAATACCTTTGAGGTAACGAGTAAAAATTATAGAAAACCATGTCTTTCAACCTTTCAGACTATGTTTTATGAGAATATATGAATAATAATGTTGATAAGCAACAGCTTATAAGCAAACAGCCTATGAATCTGGGAGTCTCAGGGGAGAGACATGGATTAACAGAAATTGTTCCTTCTTTGTCCCAACACATTAATAAAGACAGAATTTACTCAAGATCCCTGACTGCACTTATAAAGGAAATGAGGTGTTTTTTGTGTCAGTTACGAGGCACGATCTTCAGGTGTTGACAAAGCAGCCTGTGTGAGAAGCAAGTGGACAAACAGCCAAACAGCTTCTTTCTTTTTTTTTTTTTTTCAATTGAGCTTATTTATTTATTTATTTATTTGAGAATTCGTAAATCAAAATCTTAGACAACTTTCTCTGGTCGAGTACAAAGTTGAGCTGAAATTTCATAAGAAGTGGAGAAATTTATTACAATTCTGCTTAATAGGACCAGGAGAACAAATAAGAAACAGCAAAGGAAGCAGAAGAGAAACATTCCTCAGACTTAAGCTCAGTGTACATCAACCAACCCAGTTTATCATCTGTCATCATCTCCTCAATCACTTTATGGTTGAGAGGAAGTACTACTAGGAGTTTTGCTTTGTAGCTTATTCCTTCTTCTTTAATGAATCAGTTCAAGGAAAGTTTTAAAAAGCAATGAGGTAATCAAAATATACAATAATGTTTCTGCTTTCTTTGTTTTAATTACAACCTTCACAATGTGAGAATATTCAGTATCAGATTGTCATATATTAAGACTGACCATTAGTGCTAAATTTTGCCTGTAACACACCTTGCTTTTGCTGAAAAAATAGCCCTCATTTTTATTCAGCCTTCTTCCAGGCAGACCCTCTCTCTCTCTGGTTTATATAAGCAGGATATTTTAGCTCATTCTGGAAACTAACCCTGGAAAATTCATCTCACTCCCCTGATCAAGGGTAAAATATATCTTGCTAGTTCTGGTAGCCAATTTCTTCTTGACTCTGTAGAAAGATATGCTCCAAGGGGCTGAGTAACAAGCCTTTAACTCCTATGTGCCTGAATTTCTAGCTATAATTCCTTTGCAGAGCCTCTGTTCCTAAAAACATGTTCTAAACCCTCCCTATTCTATATATATGCATTCTATTTGCAGTTTATATTTTTAATAAAAAATATTTTAATATGGGTCACTCATGACTGACATAAAGGGCTGATAACTTTAGAGAAATTACTATGATATGTTAAGAAGGTTAAAAGGAGATAGAGATTATATTTTCATGAAATTATCCCCCTAAATGTAGGTGATATGCATATTCTACAGTTAGCAACCTAATGCTGGGCCCTTATAAATTCCAGTGAAGAACAATTATAAAGTCTATTACTTAGTTTCTGTTCAAATCTCTATTCTCTAAGCTTATTGTATTTCTAGGCCACTAAAACCTTCTGCCTGATTTGAGGAGTTAGGTTGTGAAAATATTTACTGAACCTGATTCCCTGATGGGAAATAAAATCCACTAAAATCAAATGTATTTGTGAAACACAAACACATTTTCACTATCTGTAGCTTATAATCAAAGCAAAGTTTCTTGCTTTGACAAACATGCTAGTCACTTTGGAAATAGAAGTGATGCACAGTTTTTGCATTTATTAATTGTGTATCCCTCCTGTAAACATTAGCTAACCATTTGCTGTTGAATCTTAAGTAAATCTCTACACTAAAAGGCACTGCTGATCTTCCAAACTCTTAGGCTCCACATTCTGAGTGGGGAGGAATTTGTCAAAGGAGGAATTTGTAAAGTCACCATATTCACAGAGGCCCTGGAGAATGAATTTAGCTGATGTGTGTAAAGACCTCCAAAGGTGAAAAATAGGGCAGGATAGTCACTGATGCCAGAGGGACTTTCTAGGAAGTTTTGTGGAATATTCCATGAATTAAACAGGAGCATTTCTTACATGACCAAGAGAGGAAGAGGCTTTCTAAGATAGTTACTTGGCAACATATGTGATGTCAAGCACTTGTTCATATGAGATACTTCTGCAATGACCCATATTTACTCATTTAAAATTTTAAAATATTTTAAAGCTAGAAGAAAATCAGAAACCTTGAAACAAACAAACTAAAATAATAAAAAGTCCCATTAGAAGATATTGCAAGCCTTTGAAATATCTGTATATTTACTCAATTCTGGAGAGAGGAAAGGAATGTTAGAAGTCCTAAAGTAGATGACCCCAACTATAAAAATCGTTTTCAGACATAGAAACCTTGCTCTGCTACATGGATTACTTTGGTAAATTGGTATCTATCTATCTATCTATTTATCTATATAAGTGTGTGTATATATATATATATATATATATATATATATATATATATATATATATACACATTCACACATACCGGGAATTTTCAATGACTATGCTCAGTTATTAGTCAATAGGAAAACTATAAGATTTGGTGTGGAAGTATTCATATTTTTAGCCTCATATATTGGCCACATGATATATTCTAATTGGAAAAACTATGTCAATAAACCAGTAATTATTAAAAATGTAAATAAATAAATATTGCCCAATTATTTTCCTTTGAGTATCAATTTGGGACTTTTGGTGCCTTGATCCATCAGAACTTCTTAGGTCTCTAAGCCCAGTAGGTTACTCCTTCTGTGTAATGCACTGGTTCTTTCTTTTGGCTTTGCCACAAATTCACCTCGGAACTCACCATCCCATTCAGTGCTACAGCAGTAGTCTTGCATCTCTTTTCCTTCCATCGCTTCCTTATCAAATTAATTACATCTGCAGCAAGCTAAGTCTTTTGAGAATAACACTTTAATTCTGGTTGCAAAACTATCAATTTCTTTTCATGTCCTAGAAGATAAACTCTAGCATGTTATTCAGGCCTTCTACAATCAATGAACCCATCTTCCCTTTACTTGTCTTGTGCCCTTTGCAGCCAGCAAGCCAATCTAGATTTGGTGCCTCAACAATCACTGCATTATTTTACTGCCCCTCCTTTCTTCAAACTTACCTTTCTTGCCTAAATGCATTTGCTCTCATTTCAACTAATCCTTAAGGCCCAGGCAAATAACTCCCTTCTTCTAAGCAGCTCTCTCAGTTCACTCTTGATAACTGTAATCTCTTCCACCAATGGAACTATATGAACCATTGTCCTTACCAATGGAACACACCTTGCCTTGTGGAATCATATACAGATATCTTCTATTATTATTTAATTAACCTTATGTTTATAACTTATCCCTCCAATAAGATTATGATTAACTTAAAACTAAGAATGACTACTTCTTTTCCTCCTTTCCCTCCTCCTTCTTTATTCACAACTACAAACAAAGAACTTTGTACATAATGGACACTCGGGAAATAACTGACAATTGATTAAGAAGTGATATGGGATCAAGTTCCCATCCTGATTTCATCTGGGCCATTTCCATATGAATTTGAAGGAGAATCGCAGTTTTTGAGTGATCCTGATTTGATCATTTGTTTGTGGCTGTGGTTGTTTTAATTTATGTGGACATTTTAAACTATGCCTTTGAAAGTGGTATTTCTCCCTACTTGTAATGAGAATGTGATTTTGAATAAAGCAAATTATCTAGGGTCATTTGAGCTCCAAAGAGAAAGCATAATGTAAATGCCATATTTGCACTGTTATTATGTATGTATATTCCATTGTTTATCAAGTCAAGGGTTAGATTATGATGGTTGTAAACTCGCTTTTTGCTACAACAGTTATTTTATAACATGCCACCACAATTTAACAGATCTCGCTAGATGACAGTTTCTAACTCATTATATTTTATTTGGCTTAATTTTATTCGATTAAACCTCTCCGTACTATTTTTCTCTTTTGGTGTCTAACCCCTTCAACTGCCAATAGTAAAAGTTTGCAGGATCATGGTCCTACAAAATCTCACATGAAATTTCTGCATGTATCATGGCAACTTTACACTGAATCCATGGAACATCTTTTTATTCTCAATCGGGGGACCAGTAGTTACATTTAGTTACATTTTCAGCTTATTGGTGCAATGCCAGTGAAGTAAGTACCCTGAGAGAGACACAATGTTGCTGCAACAGAGCTCCTTCCAAGCTTAATTTTACAGGTTGAAGACATATAACTAGTAGACGTGCAACACCTCACTACATTGACCTAATAGTAAACAAGTATAATAAAGCACATAAATGTTTGATATTCAGTCCTAAATGAAAAAAATATGTATTCTATAATGAATACTTAATTAGTACTGCAAACTGGATATAAGGAATGGAGCCCCTACTGCTTCTGAGACAAAGTAGAGTAAAATGAATTACTATCATGCAGGGAATGATATTAATAGTGTCCAGCTTTATAAATGAATCCAATTTTAAGCCACTTTAGTTGCTATCATACTGAGAATGAGTGCAACATGCCTAACATATCATTTCTTTTCTGGCAAATGACAAGACTTAAGCAGAAAACAATTTTAACGTGCTGATGTTTGCCTGCATTAAATATTTCTAATTGTTGAGCACTCACAGTCAGACAACATTCAGAAGACAAACGTCAGTGCTCTTTTCAGCATCAGCATGTTGAGAGGAACCATCTTTTTTCTCTCTCTTACAAAAGGAACAAAGTAGCTGAAGGATTGTTTGGGTGACTTTATAGCATCAGTAATTGTTGGTTCACTCCCTTGAGTCTATCCTGCAGAGAACAGTTGGCGTTTTACTATATGTGGTAGCTTAGGTTTATGTGCTGTATTTGTTATTCAGAATGTTTGCAGGTGGATGAAGTCACAAGGAAGTGATTTAGTAATCTCCAAGAAAGGCACTGGCAGATTCCACCACAGAGTACCATTTCCACGTGCTAGGAGGAGAGGCTGTTGTGCTGATTATTTTGGGAATGAGAATAATAATTACACCATATAAATTGGACCTAGGATAAAGAATCAGTAAGCTTTTCCAACTTTTAAAAATTTCTGACTTCAACATTTAATCTATTCACCTACCATTGAGTAAATCTCTATTGTATACTCAGTCTGTGCTAGTCATTTGATTAAACAGAAAATTAGGAAGAAGTAGTATTCCAACCTTGGGATTTACAGTTCCTGCCAGGCAGAGAAGACCATTATAGCTGAAGAGTATTGTTCCATTCAGAGTGGTATAGAAATCATAAATATTGTGATTTAGAACATTGTATAAAGAAAGAAGGACCAGGGTCATCTAAGATGTGTCTGTCCCACTGCCGAGAGAGGATGATACCTTATCTTCAGAAAGTCTCATTGTGGCAAACCAGAGAGGAGAGGGGACTCAAGGGCTTTGTTCACTTAGAGCCCCCCCAAGAAGTCTTACATGGTTGCTTCTGGGCAACAGCCATATTGTCAAAGGCTTTGTTTGACAAAGGGACAGTGGAGAGGAGACAGTGTCAAACTTTCTGAGACCTTTGCAGGAAACTTAGGGTAGTGTTCAAGGTGCTCTTTCTGAAACCTGGCATAGCTGGAGAAGAGATGCTCTTCTGTCCTGAACTACCCTTCAAACACTTTGATATCCACATGATTATATTCTTCCTGGGTGAAAGCAAGACCCATACAGGCTGTAATTATATTATGTATGTATAAAATTATACTATATATATATATATATATATATATATATATATATATATATATATACATGTATGTATAATACAGTAAAGGTCAGATGAAACACAAGTTCAGTCCAGATGCCCACTCAACACTTAGGCTGCTCATTCACAAGTTATACCGTTGGGAACAAGCCAGCCTTGCCTTTGCCTTTAAGCCTTGACCATGAGGAAGAAGCAAATCTATTATTAGGTCAACAAAACAGGATGACCTAAAACACATTCAATTAAACTCCAAGGCAGTAAAACAATTGGTAGATGGATGGATGGCTATATGAATAGATGTATGGATGGATGGATGGGAAAAAGGACTAAATGGATTAACTTCTTCATGGATTGTCTCTTTCAGAACTTCACTCTCTCTTCTCCAGTTAATATGGAAATGGGAGTCCTGAAGTACCTCTTGCTTAAAAAGCTCTTTAGTTACCTAAAGGATAATTCTTCAACTTTATGCCTTTACTGAAGATATCTTAGACCAAGTCCTAAGGAAGAAATTACGATAATGACAATCATCATGTATTGATGGCAATGCAATTTCCATGCTCTAGACTAGGGTTTCATTTGTATATATTCACTTATTCTTCCCAATAATTACACAAGGTAAGTAATATTTTCATCTAATCCCCATTTTTACAGTAAGGAAACTAAAGCAAAGAAGTGTTCAGTAACTTGCCTGAGTCACACACCCAAGTGGTTGATCAGGGATTTGAACCCAGAGAAGAATGACTTTTGAGGACTTGCCAATTGCTACTTTCCTTTGCACATAAAAACTAGGCCATTTGGGTTGCTAACAAGAAGCTGAAATTGATGGACACAGGAGGCCCTTCTATATCCTCAGTGCTACCTCTCTTTCATTGTTTCCCAAAGCATGCCCCCTAAAACTTATTTCCACCAACTGCTGACTGACTCTGCTCCTCACTGCAGATGAGCTCTGGAGAGGGAAAGCCAGCCTGGATAAGATTATAATTGCACAGATATGTCTTGTTTGGGGAAAAAGGCACAGTGTCAGGAGAGGAGAATGGATGCTCTCCGTCCATGGGTGACACCCCTTCCACTCCATGATATACGAACACCAAAGACACCGTACATCATGGTGACATGCACTTAAACTTAAAGCTGGTCCAAGCACTTCTGTGTTCCCTGGGGGAGCTGCCATAAGCTGTGATCTATGGAGAGGGCCCAGGGCTGCTCTCTGCTTGGATTTGGCCTGTTTAGAGTAATCCTCCAAATACAACTATTGCCTTCACAGCAAAGAGGCATTTCTTGGAAAAAAAAGTAAGTGATATGCATCAAAAGAGCATGAGATAGAAAAAAAAAAGAAAGAAAGAAAAAAAAAGAAAGCTGGTTTTGTAGTAGTGATTTTCTAAAATAAAGCAACATATTTTAATAGACGAGTGTTAGACTGGGAATCAAAAATACATGGCTTCTAGCACTGGCTTTTCCTAAAACAACCTCTGAGACCCTGAGCAAGTCATTTCACACTCTGGATCTCTGCTCTTCCATATGTAAAGTAAGGTAATAAAATTAGACATGTTTTTTAAGGTCCTCAAATTTGTTTAGGGATAGAAATTCACTGTTCCTAAAATTTACAGTCCATAACTTCTGCACTTTGATGTCTTCCCTATCTAGTATAAGCCAGACAGAGAGGTGTTCAAGAAATTTTTGTTGAATTAGTGGATGAGGAAGTTTCATAGAAAATAAGGGCCATAGTATCCTGACCCTCAGTATGAAATACACATTTGATGAATCTGCCCCAATTTTTCATTAGGCTTACTGGAGTTATTTTTATGAAAAGCTGACAAACAAACAAAACCTCCTACATTGTGTTTAAACATAGTTATAAAAATGAGGTTCTTGCCATTCCCCAGTAACCGCCTGGAGCCATTGTTATATTCATCAGGGATTGATCATTATTGCTCTGCCCAAGATATTCCTGCAAACAGCAAAAACATCATTTTTCACTAGTCAGACCAATAAAAATGCTAGAGCTATGCCTTTAAAAAAAAAAGAAAAAAAATATATATTTAAGTCCTGGATTTCACTGGAGCAGAATGCAATTAAAATAGCTGTTTATCTCACCAGTTCTATTTTAGAAAGTAAAAATAATGATGCAATTTAAAATATAATTTTAACTTCTATTATAAAAAAAAAAGAGTGTTTCAATTCTCCAAGACAAGCACACTTATTTTTTTATAAAATTTAAAATTTCACCCTATATGTAAGAGTGTCCTCCATCATACTATATCTCATGACGAAGTGGTTTTTTGAAATGGCTCTTTTAGTAGTTTTGCATAGTTTTTCTTTACTACTAAACTACCTTTATTCTACAAGACCCCAGCTCTGCCTGCAAGGTTTTTAAAGCAGCTAGTGATTTGAGGTCACATCTCTGACCTTTGTATCTCACTTGTAATAAGAAGGTCATTTGTACTATTCGAGCTTTGAAGGTCATATTTAGGATGTTTTAGATCAGCTCTGCTCAATAGTAATATAAAGTCAGCCCTATATGTAATTTCACGTTTTCTCATAGCCACATTTAAAAAGTAACAAAAGGTAAAATTAATTTTAATATATCTTATTCAGTTCGGTATATATAAAATATTTTAATGTCAATGTGTAATTAGTAAAAAAAAATCAGTGAAAGATATTACATTCTTTTTAATACAAAGTCTTCAAAATCAAGTGTTCTTTTACACTTATACTTGGGACCTTCTTCATTCCATGTGGTCCACAGCCTCTTGGGGCCCATTGCTACTCTACTGGACAGCACGGTTTCAGATGATAGCTTCTAATGGAAGAAAGGCTGGAGTCTGATTTGTTTGCTTGTTTGTTGTATTTTTTTTAAAAATTTGCTTTGTTTAACCTACTTGTTTTACATATTGAGCCAATTCTGAGGTTTCATCAGCACATCACTGGTTCAGTCCTTTTTCCTTTAGTGTGAATATCTCTGTAACTGTCCCTTTTATATTCTTTCCCATCCCCACTTTAACCAAGGATTGGAACAATAGCAGATACCAAATGTTTCCAGAATAGAAGAAAAGCAAATGAAAATGTATCTTCTACTATATTGAACAATAAACCTCTCTCTCTCTCTGTCACACATGTGCACACACACATGCACACACACACCTCAGATTTTCCCATGAATGGCAGAGAGGTTTAAAAGTATTACCAAATCCTTAGAGATCTCTCAGTTCATGAGGCATCAACAAATGTTTTTTTTTTTTGAATGTGCAAACAGGAAGCAATTGCAAGAAGTGAAGTTATGTAGATGCTTTTAGATAGTCCATTGGGAGACAGAATTTTTTGCAGGATCCTTGGTAAGAAAATAGTAACATTCGGTGCTTGCCTATGAATCTAAACACAGGAGCTGTATATTCATTGGGAATTGCGGAATTTCAGGCAGCTAAGAGGGATGATCAAATACTTTGTAACCATACATACTTTCAACTTTGTGTGGTGCTACCAATTAAATAAGAAGCTGGATACCACTAACATTCTTTTTATATAAACATGGTGGGACCCAGTACACCTATTGACAAATAAGGAAACTTGAGTTCAAAGAAGTTTAGCAACTTACTCAAGGGAGTACATGGGACTAGAAGGTCCCTGGGGACATTGTTTCCAGCCTTTCGATTTTTTTATACTGCATCTTTGTAATCATATTTGAAATATTTGTGGATTGGGGACATAGAAATTTAATAAGATTTAATTGTCAATAGATTGAAGAAAACCACAATTTGTTTCATCTTCCCTGTCTCTTAACTTGCCCATTGAAAGTGTCCCTTCTCTAGGCAGGACATTCCATGAACCCCTTCCCCATTAGAAAGGCTCTAATGAAATTTTTCCCAGGCACTCATGCATGTAGACTTCCCACATGTCAGGGAACAGTGGCCTTCCTTCTCCTCCACTGGTTGGACAGGAAGTGCTGAGAACAAGACTCTTTTCTCCACAGCGATGCTCACAGTGTGCCTCACACAGGAAAGTTCAATCCTGGTGTGGTTTGACTGACACTGATTAGGAGTCTAGGGAAATGAGACTTCCACTTTCCACTGACCTTCCAGTGGACTCAGCATGAACTCCCCTGATCACTGTCAGTTCCTTCACTACCCCAATGTGCTTGTATTCGGTTCCTAGAGGGGTGTTTCAGGGAACTTCCTACCTCTCTTATTCTCGATGCTACAGAAACATGTACATTACACTTGGTTTCAGCTTCATATCCTCCCACACCTCTCCAACTTCCCTGTCATTTTGCCTTTGCCGTGAAAATCCTATTCTAGCCTGAAATACTGCCCTGTGATGTGGCTTTGGACACAGATACTAGATAGGTATATCAAAAGGGGGTTGCTTTAAACACACAGTACCTGGATTTCAACTCAGTATTTGGCTAGACTTCTTAGATTATTTTGTATAAATGTGAACTGGCTTGTAGCCAGCTAAATGACCACACACAAGGGCAGCTAATCAACATATCAGCATTAACCTGAAGGTATATCTCTAGTGGCCTGACAATGAGTTCTGCCCTTGGCCTTGACCTGTTCAACATCCTCATCACTTTATAATTTGCAGATTGAATTGTTATTTGAAGTGTGTTTCAAAAAGGTCACAGCCTGGAGTGCCAGTGTTACTGGGAGTTATATAGTACCAGTTAGGAGTAGAAATGGTACCAGAAACACATTTTCTGAATGAGGGAATGGACATTTCAATGATTACTAACTGAATGAGACTGTCCCTGCTGAGTATATCAGCTCAGACATAAGAAAGTAAACAGACTGCCCAACTGGCAGATGAACTTGAATATTCTTCAGGTGGACACTACCAAACCCTTTCACACATGTGCCCTGGAGCTGGCTTCCTCTTCAGCTTTCCATATCTGTCACTGGCATTATCTTTCATATAGCTCCCCAATCAGACACCTGAGTGTCACCCTCATTTCTCTCTCTCCCTTTTACCTATGTTCCCCCGACCACCTGTCCTGGTGATCAGACCTTCTCAATGTCTTACAAATCTATTATCTACCACAAAAAAAGGAGAAATAATGGAATCAGGGCAAGAAATAAAGTTTGAAGAAGCTCCATGTATGTTTCTAATAATGTACCCAACACGGTCAGCTGGGTTCAGATTCACAACATTATAGAATGTTGTCTCTACAAAGACCATACTTGCTTGGGTGAGCCAGCCTTGATAAACACATTAGGCTTCTGAAATAATACAAGAAAAACAGAGACTTGAAGATCAATTAAAAATTGATCAACATTTCTGTTGCCTCTAAGATTTGTAAAAATGTTTGTAAACAGGAAATTATATAAGGGATTTTGAACCCTCAACCCAATTAAAGGTTAGTGTGAGCCCCTTGTATCTCAGAGGTGATGGAGTTTGGGAGTTCATATCACAATAAGAAACACCAAGTGGAGCTTTTCATCCTTTCTGGTTATTATTTGCTTGCTGAGTTCCATTGTAGAACTTGAGGTTGAGGAGAATGCAAAACAACACAGGTAGCCCATGAGGCAAACAACAGTTGAACTGTATAGACTGCAACAACTCAGATATTCAAAGAATGGAAAAAGAGAATGGCTGAAAGAGGTGATGTTAGAACACCTGAGCTCAGGGCTGAGGGATGCTAGCAGAGACTAGGAAGAGGCTCTGATGCTGTATTTGCAAACACTCACCCCAGGCTTAAGCCTTACCTTGGACCTGCTCTTCTGGCTCCTGAAAGATAGGTGAACTTGACACATAGCCAGTTTCCCTCCACAAATGTAGTTAGTTATACAATGAGACGAGAGTCTACAGTCCATGGAAGAATTTACCACCAGGAGGAAGCAGAAGTCCCTGTCTCTAGAGGTCAGCACAGTCAAGCAATGACAAGACACCGTTTAACTTCTGAGAAAGGCCCCTTAATAATCAGAATTACAGCTGATTCTTTGGATGCCTTGTATAACCCAGCTCACAGTCCAGCCACCAGGGTTTTTCCAACACAGGGATTCATCAGCTTCACTGGGGCAGAAGCAAAGTCCCCTACACCTTGCACTGCATGACCTCATGCAGCAGCTTCCATGGAAAAGCTGTCCAGCAGACCCCAAACCAGGAAGGCCCATGTCGAGTCTCAACATTCATCCTCTGGCAGTCTGTGACCTCTTCTCAAAATAATGCCTCAAAATGCCTGAAATAAATGTATAGAATTACCAAGGAAATCTGTTATTTTTGAAACTTAATTCTATCCATGAACACCTTGGGAGCTTCAGAATTACTGGGAGCTCCATGGCAAAGAAGAGTTGCAATGGCTGAGGTCTCTAGTGTATGAAGTGGAAAACTTACATATATGGTTAGACATACCTTAGGACTCACCTCTACCTGAGTTGACCATAGATGACCCTGTCACTTTTGGGTAAAGTAAGGAATTTATTCAGCTACTCATATTCTCTGTGTTCTAATGTCACTAAGAATTGGGGTAGGAAGACAGTTGTATCTCTATGTAGCCAGTCAAGTCCTATTTTGGGTAGAATCTCAAGCTGTAAGAGGTCAAGCTAATCACTGGGGGACCACTGAGCTGACTATGAGGAGGGAAGAGGAGGAGGGACAACCAGATCTTACCTTTAATGCAGTGGCCTACTGCATCTAAGCCAGAAATAAGAAAAAGGAGTTTTGGCAGCTTTGGGAAAGTAAGATTCCATAGCTGATCCTGAGTATCAAGCAGATGTTTATTTAGAACAAGACAAGAGTCAGGAGGTCCAGCGCACCACTCAACCTTTCTTATCCCTATGTGGGTGAATGGACCCACATGCAGGAGCCAGTAACAAATAACAACACTTATCTTGAGATTTGTACAGAGGACCATGCTAAATTGTTGATATTATATATTACTCTCTGAAAACTGCATCCTTGGTTTCCAATTGCTTTGGACCTGTGACCTTCCTATTGTTTGTAAAACCATAAATTCCTCTTCAAATGAAAAAAAATAAAAAACAAAACAAAACACAAAAAACCTGATGGCCCTTTTTATTTTGTTTGACTGTTTAATTTCCTGATGTAGTTTTAAAGTCACTCAGAGCAAATAGAAATCATAAAATCTTCTTTTACGTTATCAGCAGTAACTTCATTTCCCTAAAATAAAAGTCAGTCCCTTTACAGTAGAGCCCAGCACACACATATTCCTGAATTTGGGCTTTGTTGTGTGTTGGAATGCTCTAAGGGAGAAGTCATCTACAAAGCCATAAAGAAACTCTCTCTGAACACTGAAGATAAGCTTTTTGTTATTCTCCTTTTTTTCTATGGGTTTGGCTATTGAATTGCAATGACCACTGTTTCTTTTTTAATGCACTTTATGTTGTTCCCATTACTGCTCATTTTTATCATCTCTTTTCATTGATGGAAGTTTCTAAGTTTCACTGCTTCAGCCCTTCCCTCAATTCTCTCTCCCACAATGAAGCCTGGTGATTTCTCACAGTACCTGGTCAGAGACTTAGAATAAGGAGCTATTATAGTTTCAATTGGAAACTGTGGAAAAATCAGAAGTCATTCTCAGATAGTTAACGGCATTTGGTCTGAGATTAAATGGCATGAAATGGAGCAATTGGGTCATTGGATAGACATGGCAAATAGCAAAATATAATAAACAGACTCCAGTCTTCACATCCAAGGCCCTCCAAACAAAAGAAGTACTTCTTTGCATGGCTGCTGCAGACACTTAGATAAGCTTTTTATTTCTAAATATCCTGATTCCAGGGCTTAGGGGTGCCCCAAAACATCACTGCCCAGTGAACTTCTGTAAACTTGCATCTTCTTTAGGGGCAATATAATCTATTCATCATAGATTCATTTACCCTTAACCCATCAAATTGTTGTTTGGTGGGAGTTGTTTAGGGCTCCTGAATCCCTGAGCTATTTTAATGAGTCATTTCAAGCTTCTGTTTCTCTGTGCAAACAAAAGAATGTATTTGACTATAGGATATGCTCTTAACTGCCAACTAATCTGGGCCATGTTTTGGATGCAGACAGCACATAAATCAAGTCATAGGCAAACTCTTTCCTTGTTTTTCTATATTACTCCACACCTGAACAAAAGCAATAAGACAAAACTTCCATACACTGTACCAAGTAGTAGAGGGTGACACAAACTTTGCTCTCAGGACCTAGCCCCAATTATACCTATACTCTAGACTGACCCCCTCAATGTGGGAGTTTGAGTGCCCAGGACTCTCTGGTACTCAACTTCTTCATCCCTTCCTATCCCTGTGAGGTCAGAGGTTTCCTTTGTTGCAATGCCTCCCCCTTCTCTCTCTCTAACAATCAGTTATGAAGGATTCTTTTTGCTCCATCAGGAAATTTTTTAAGATGACCTTCAAGTCCTTGTTGATACCTCCTTCTGTAAACTTGTCAAGCCCATAGAAAACCTAGGAGTTATTTTACCACTACCAACAAAATAATTGGCACTTAATATAAATCTTGAGGCCAGGTTCTGGTGTGCTTGGCCAGGAGCTGTGTCCTCTCAGGAAATACCAGCTGCACAGCTGCACCGGGATCAGGGACAGGTCTGTGGGTCTTGCCCAAGTCCAGCCTGGAAACCACCAGCCTCCACCCTGCAGGACCCCCACCTCCACCTCATTCTGCAATGAAGGAGAAAATAAGCCATGCAAGTTGCTTTATCCACAGAGACGAGGAGAGAAAATGCTATGAAAATGAACTTCGTTAACTATTTTTTCCCAAAATTATTTTTTAGCTATTTTTCTAAAATTTCTGAGGGCAAATCAACTAAACCCATTTGGCTACATTCTAATCTCTTTGTGGCTCCTGAGGTCTGAAGTCACTGATACTTTGATACATAACCAGTGCCATCTTGCTTGACAGAAAAGTTGCTTGCACAGCCTAGAACATTCTCCAAGCTGGAAAGGCTCTGAGGTCGTCACCATGACTCAAATTTAAAACCAATAACAGGAGGAAGAAAAAGTGCAGTTTCCCACTAATGAATACCCATTGTCTCCTGTGGGCAGAACAAAGAGCTGCAGAGAAAATCCTGAGTATTTAAGGAGATGAAAAGTAATATGTGCAAGAGACAGCTATAGATGAGACATACCTTCTAGAGATTCTGCTGGACCTGCTAAGGCTATCGGAATAAAACCAACCAGATGGTAGAAACCATGTTTTGTATCCCCATCTCTTCCATTTCTGGACCTGGAACTGCCCAGAGTCTTTCATCTGGGCTCCACTTCCTGGCTATGACCTCTCTTCAGCCTCTGCTTTCACAGTTGGCCCATGTTGAGCAGGTTAAAAGTGCCCACTATACTATGCCCACAGAATGAACTCTTGGTTATACCAACATAGGCATTTAAGTGAGTAAAACGTCAGGACAGAGTCCTTGCTCCATCACACTCCAGCTGTGACACTGGGCAGTTACTAAACCACAAGAAGAAAATTTCCATTTCCTTATCTATAAAATAGGATGATAGTATTACCTACCTCGTTCGGCTATTGTAAGGATTAAAGGAGACAATGCTAATGCTTAGTAGAGTTTCTTGCACATCTTAAGCCCTCAATAAATGTTAGCTATCATCATTATTTTTATTAAATGATACTGGTTTAAAATGTGGCATCATTCAAGGGAAGTTAAAAGGATTTCAGTTCTTGGACCCCCAAATACTGTATTTTAATAGTGGAATTCCAAACACCTTAAAAAGCTTGGGGGGCTGGAGATTGAAGTTTTTGTTTTTTGAGTTTTTCTTTTTCTGGGGGGAGGGGTCACCAAATTATAACATATTCTGTTGGTATTTAAGTTTACTAATGGATCCAGTATCTAAGATTGATTTATTTTTAATCACTACTTGAAAGCAGTTTTAAGTTTTCAGTGTGATTCGAGAATGTGGTTGTTCAGAAATCATAGCCTCGCCCCAGCTTTGAGCAGCGTTAGATTATATAAAAGGCATATTACAGAAGGCAGGCTCTACATCTCAAGATGGGGCACTAATTCATTCTTATGCAAGGAAGCCTTTTTCCCAATATTAATGAATATGTTTAATCCTGAGAATATCGCTCAGGTTTAGTCACACATGACTGCACCCATTTTGTTTCAAAATTTAAAGAAACAATTTTGACTGAGGTTAATCCTGGCTTTTTAGCTTTTTTTCTGGAACAAAGAAAGTATAGTGTTCTTAACAGAGGAAACTATCAAACTTTTCATCATATATCTTAAAAAATTACCACAGATAAATGTCAGTGTCCTGGTTTTAGTCCCTACGTCTCCATGGATCCCCTACCATGTTTTCAGTAGTGCATTCATTCTTTCCTTTATTAATTCATTCATTCTCAGCACACATTTGGTCTGGTAACAGCTACTAAAAGAGGTGAATACTACAAAGTAGAAAAGGAAAGTCTCACAAAAGTACTTAACAACTTAAATAATTCCAAATTTTAATAGAGAGAAGGTCATTATAAAAGTAATATCTAGATGGATTAAAACTCTTTGATACAGAAAGTGAACCCAAAACTATAAGGAAGAAGAATAACACATTGCACTAAATAACTAAAATTTTTGTGTATTCCAATATACCATAAATGACAGCAAAATACAAATATCAGTTTAGGAAAAACACAGATGACAAACAGGTTAATATGCTAAATATTCATGGAGCTCCTATAAATCTATGAGAAAGAAAAAAAGAATCTCTATTCAAAGGACTGCCCTAATGTTGTTTTCAAAATATTTGAAACCACATGATAAGATGGTTCTGTCATTTGTAGCCATTGGCCAGGATGCTTGCAATGACAAAGTTAGTGTGGGGTGAGGTGAGGGAGAGAAAACATGATCCGGCTAAGAGTTCCAGAGCCCATATCTGTTGGTTTGTTTTCAAAATGGCTGGTTTCTCCATTTTAAGGAATATATTTCTGAATTCTTCAACCTCCACCAAATCAGGAATTCCATCCACTGGGACTGTTCATCATTTTTTACATGCACATTGTAACATCATCCCTCCAGCACATGGAGGGAAATAGGTGCCTGCCTTCATGATGTCAAATACACTCCCTCATGGGAACATTTCCTTCTTCCTAAAAGCATACATTTCACTCTTTCTACCTTCATGAAATGTGAATTAGAGATGTATTTGTTTTACTAGGCTGACTTTTAAATCATTAACCTTTGTAGGCTGACGCAGGACATCCATTAGTCACTGTAATCAGTGACTATTGGTCACTGAGAATTCACCTGATCAGTCACTGAGAATTCACCTGATCACCTGTTTGTTAAATACCAGGGAAGCAATTAGTGCATTGCTGGTGGAATCAGGAAAGAGAATTTACTTTGAATACTTCAACACTTCTGGATGCCACTCAGGTATGCCAGGGTGAAGTCCATGGACAGAGCCTTCCTGCAGGCCAAGAGAACTTAGCATCAAAGAACTGAAGGGTGGGGGAGAAAAATGTTGGCTTATAAGAGGAGAATTAAAAATGAGATAGGGCTTCCCTGGTGGCGCAGTGGTTGAGAGTCCGCCTGCCGATGCAGGGGACACGGGTTCGTGCCCCGATCCGGGAAGATCCCACATGCCGCGGAGCGCCTGGGCCCGTGAGCCATGGCCGCTGAGCCTGCGTGTCCGGAGCCTGTGCTCCGCAACGGGAGAGGCCACAACAGTGAGAGGCCCGTGTACTGCAAAAAAGAGATAAAGGAGAGGCAAAAGAAATTGCATCACTTTGGTCTGCTATGTAAGACTTGCCCTACCCAAATCTGACGACTCTTACTTCCATCAGAAAGTTCTAATAGCTCGCTTATGGCCAAGGAGAAAATAACTGTCAATGCCATCTGGGTTTTGGAAAACATAAAAATTTTCTTTGTATTTTTGTAGTCATCATTTTCCAATTTCCTCTGATCCAAGTTATTTATGAGCTTTTTAGTGTGGCTGGCACGGAGCTGAGTACAGCCCCTAGAAAAATGTGATTATAGACCTGATGTCTTCTGGTTAAAAATACATGGGACTCTTATCAATACACAGACACTGCCTCTGGTCACTCACAGGGCTATTATTTAGACGTGTCCCTGCTTACTTTGAGGATATTGTTCTCAGATTACAGACTTTACTGTTCTTTCTCTGACTGCATAGGAAATATAAGAAAAAGCCAGAAGGAAATAAAACGTAGGAGACCTACCATTAGCCTCACACAGCTTACGACAGGCAAAGGAAGAATCACATTTATGAGGAGTAGAAGGTGGGTCAAGAGGGGCAAGGTGGGGAGGAGTCAGAGGCAGAAGAGGAGACAATGAAGGCAAATGGGTAGCTCTGGTGATACATATGACAATGTAAGAGGATTTGGGGACAGGGGAGAGTGAACCAGTCTCAGTAAAGGTGACTACATGTGAAACACTGCCACTTCCGACCTTACTTTTTGAAATATATTTGAATTGTTTTTTCTTTCCCATTTTACACTCACATTCATTTTGAAGAGTCAATTTCAAGGTGAATTAATGGAAAACTGATTTTCTTCAGAATTGTGGAGATTAAGGTTTTAGCATTTATAGGAAGTGACAGTCCCAGGTCTGGGAGTTGTATACATGGAGCTGGGATGCTAGGACACCAGCTTTTACCCAGCACGGCCAGGAGCATGGCACTGCCCCACTTAGACAATGCTTGCTTCTCTTGAAAAAGGTGATTTTCAAGGGAGTAAATATTACTTGTGGAAGAAGGAAGCACCAGAAGTTCATAATTAAGTGCTTACTGTATTCTGGATCTTTTTTCAGACACTGAAGATGAACAGCAAGTGGACACAGAATTGCCCTCTTGTGTTGTGTCTGCTAGTGGGAGACAGTTGATAGTAAGTGCTACAAGGAAACCACAGCAGGGTGAGTAGATAAGAACTGGTGAGGGTGGTCAGAGATGCCTCCTCAGAGGAAGCGACATTTGTGCAAAGAACTGAATAAAAAGGAGGCACCAATTTCTGGTATTCAAGAGAGGCTAGCATACACGAATTTTCACCCCATCCAAATTCAGAACCAGTTAAGAGATGTGAAGTTATATGTGTCATTATCTTGGCAGGAAGAACATGACATCCTAAAAAGTGTACTGAAAGCTGTTTCAATGAAGACACTGTTAATAAATGTGTAGAATAGATTAATGACAGTCAACAAGACATTGACTATCACAGGATAAGTAACAGCAGAAGCCACACCACCCTCAGATCTGCAGGGTCTAGGAAGGGGAGAAATTATTAAAACTGGGAAAGAAAGGGGACTGCTGTTTAAGGGGTCATGGCCTTCGGTACAAGGATGGAACTATTGCCAGCTAGTAACACAGCAAGAAGGGAGCCAGGGAACAAACAGACATCCCGTCCTCTTTTTTTTTACGCGCTGATCTTTTGCTGGTGCCTCCCACTGGTATAACCCACTAGAAACCAGTAGGCAAGGGAGCCCTGGACAGAGAAAAGTGAAAGAGAGTAGATAAGAAGGATGAATGGAAAATATCCAGTGCAAATAAGGAGTAAGCATATAGCATTCAAAACACTACCTGTGATACTTAAAATGCAGATATTATCCTGTGTGTAATAGGAAGGATGTGGATTCTGATGGAGAGGAGGAATCTGAATCTATGATCACTGGGAAGAAGGGAGCTAGGGGCTGAAAGGTGGTATTGAGGAATATGAAAGAATGGAAAGAGAAACCAAAAGCAAACATAATTTTCTCTGCTCGCAATGTTTTCTAGAGCTGGCTGACACTAGGCCAGGGGAAAGTGGATAGAGACCGTGACACTATAAGCTGTGTTATTCCAGCTGCCTCTGAAACCTTGGGTTTTATCTCTGATTGGCAGCTGCTGTCATGTTCTGCAATTGTAATAGTAGCAGCAGAGATAAGCACTTTTGAAAGAGATCGCTGTGGAGATGAATAGATCGGATGGTTTCATAGCACCTTTGCCAGTTACAATTTTCATGTTAACTGTTTGTTCTCATGCAAAATTTGCTTTACTTAAAACACATTGAGATATTAAAGATAAGAGAAAATTGTTCTTAGCTGGCCTTTGATTAAAGTAATGAGCACCTTTCATCTATTTCCACTGGCTAAGACAGTTAACTGTAAAAAAGAAACTTAGTTACCCTGAATTTGATGACTATCTCTAATTGAAACATATGGACACCGTTCAAGTTAGCCCCATAGCAGTGACCTCAAAGAGCAGTCTTAATCCTTTCTCCTATTGATTCACAGAAAAACGTTGTCAACTAAGAGGTAACATAACTGGACCTAACCTAGGAAGCCCGTGTATTTAGTGTATGAAGAGAGATCCATATGAGTCAGGCAGGCCCCAGACTCTCTCTTTGCCAGATGGGATAGTAACTCAATCCTAGACATTTATTAAATACATACTGTGTATCAGAAGAAGAAAGTAAAGCTCGAGGAGTTTAACCTAAATTGACTCAATTAATAGAAACCTGGGACAAGAACTTGGAGACTATGCTTAGACTCTTTGTACTGAACCACCTTCAGATTTCCCATTTCACTTCCATCCTTAACAGGTTACTGGAGTACAAGCCTCAACCAACAGGGCCAGCCAAGTGATGTAAATGTGTTTCTCAAAATATAAAAGGCAGGGGATGGAGTGAAGAGTGGGAGCCCCTCATTTTAGTACACACAGTCCATTATAAACACAAAAACAAATCAAAATGACATTTTGTTGGTCGTGGGCCACATTTGCCTTGGGATCTGACAGTGTGCACACCTTGGAATTCAGTCCTCTTAGGAAATAGTTCTCTTCCCATAGTTGGGCGTGGTCCTGACTGAAAGCTTCCTTTGTTTCCTCCCTCTCTTCTCCTATTCTCTCTCCCTTTTCATTGAAATGACTTTGTGCTTCTCATCACAGAAATTCTTGTTGATATTAGCATCTTTTAAGGATAATTCATTACCAAAATGTATATGACCATGTACTGACAGAAAAAGTAGAATTGATTACAAGTTTTGTTATGGGGTTCCCATGTTCCTAAAGTTTACAGTAAATTTGAGTCTGTAGAAGGGTTCAGCCCAGGGGAATATGTTCTACTTAGTGTCCCTCCTGAAGCATAAAATTCAGCAAAAATACAATTGTGCTGTCAAGAGCCAAATACCCAAGTTGCTGTGTGAAACAGGAAGTAGTAGCAACTTCAGGAAAAATTCCAAGCCAAGCCTTCTGGCCATGCTGAGATATAAAACCTCATGATTTTGCACCTCTATGCTTAGCCTGTATGCAGAGTGTTATGTCTGAGAAATACAGCTAAAGTATGTTCCGACTAGATTGAAGTTTTTGAAATAATCAAATCTGTATACAACAACTACAGCCTAACTCTCCTGAAAGTTTTGGCTGCTTTATAAGTGAAATGGAGTGATTGACAAAGCACAGAAAGAATCAAATATTACTTAGACATTTCCTATCACAAGAATAAATTGAAGAAATGAGCAACTTAGGCATACAGATGGTATCTAAGGGACTAGTCTTCAAGTCATACATAAGCACACACACACACACACATACATACACACTACTATTCCTCAATTCCTCTGGAAATACTTAATCTTTAATTTATACTAACTTTAAATTGAAGTAGGGAATTAAAAAAAAAAACTAGCAATCTATGAAATTCCATCCTTGAACATTTTAGGCAAAGATTTTCAATAAGAAATCCTGGAACGTCTCAAACAACATCCATATTTTCATATCTTGATGAATTAATGCACATACTATAGTTCAGGAAAGAAGACTTGAACATAATAAAATAACTAAATTAATCATTAAATGGACAGTATGAAAAATAAGTTCTTCATGTACTCCAAGATACCAAGAGCCTTGGAAACTAGGTTTTTCTTCATCTATTTGAGGAGAATGTGTTATAATTCCATGCTCCAGGCAGTGTGTTAGGCACTGTAGTGGTAGCAATAAGAAGAGATGCAGTGCAAGTCTTCAAGAATGAAAGTGGATGTGTATACTGGGTCTTGAAAGATGGGTATCACTTGGTTAACTGGTAAGAGGATGAGGAGGGCTTTCCAGGTGAACAGAACCAAGGAAGCAGGTCACGCATGGGGAAATCAATCAGTGAGATAGACTTGGAGAATTGCCTCGCTGGAGAATTCATGGTTGAGGTGAGCAAGAGGTACATTTATAAGAGGTCAGAGTCATATTGTAGAAGATCTCCTTAGATTTGTTACTTTTCCCATTGAAATCCTGCATTTATCTTATCAGAATCTTCTCTGAAGTTGACTTTGTGCTCACTTTGCCTTTACCTCAGTGATCTGAAGTGACATAATGATGGTATTATTAATAATAATTGTTGATAATGATACATGTAGCACCTTTACTCTCTCAAAGGGTTGTCAGTGCATTATCTCATCTTGTCATCTGAATAAACAGATGGGAAAGTAACTAGCTTATTTGGATGGTGGGAGGGGAGAGACAAAGAAAGTCACCTTTGTTTACATAGACTTGAGATCAAGTACAGATGGCCAAACTTGGAAACTAATACTCCAGTTAGAGTATTAGATTAGAGAGGAAAGAAAAATCACATGGTAAGGTAGTACTCTAGACAGTCAGATTATTACCCCCATCTTAACAACAGAATTGTTCTAGACCAGAAACAGGCACAAGTGCATAGTTCATTCTGAAAATCTCCACATAATCCCACAATCCACATCGTTAGTTGATAGCTGTGTCTCACAGGGTTGACACAGCATGTGTGCATAGAGGGAAGAGAAGGTTACCAATCAGAAAATTCCCTTGGTTGCTATTCTAGTTCTATCTGGCCTAAAATCTAATACAACACTTTTCAAAATAATCCAACTAAGATGGTGAAGGTGGAAATGGGAAGTAAGTTCCATAAAATGACAGTAACTAGCCCTGTCCAAACTCTGTTACAGGATTGAGGTAAGTATTACAATATAATTATATGTGTGAAATTACATTACAAATTTCAATGTAGAAAGAATAATAGCATGAACTGGGAATTGTACTCCTAGTTCTCTTCAAGGAAATGAGAGAATTTTGGTTTCTAAATAATATAAGGTAATCAAAGTGGCATCACCACTCATAGAGGGAAAATAAAACTAGCTTTAAAGACACAAAGAGTCAAATTCTCCATATCATGGAGTTCTTTTCTTTTCTTATCTTTCTTAATTTATTGAAAGGGACAATAGAAAAATTATGTTAATAGGTGACTATATTTAAATCAAATATAATATATTCTGAGGAAAAAAAGCAATGCTTACATCTTGAGCAAATTAAATAACCCATTGATTTTTCTTATGTAGAGACAAAACTGACATTGTAACACCTACTCCACTCTCCTGCATAAGAATCTCCAGGATACAGAGCCTAATTCCACCGTCTTCCAAATTGCTCCATTAGTTTTTTACAAAAATTCGAGACCAAGTTTTTAAGATACAGAGAGATACCTAAGGACTAGCTCCCTCCTCCCCTGTGAGAAGATATGAAATTTCTCAGGAGGAGATTGTGTTGATTCAGAAAAAATGTTCATGTGAAAAAGAAAGAGAAATTGAAAGAAGGAAAGAGAAAGAGACAGATAGACAGACAGGCAGATAAAATAAAGAAGATAAACCCATGTGGATTTCTGCAGTCTGAGATAACTGCTTAACATAAGGCAGCCTGAGGAGGGTTTGATTTCCAGATTCCATCAGCAATACCTCCCCAAGCTACCAAGGAGTTCCCCCTGAGACAGGGGAGGAAGGCCCTACCTCAATGAGCCCACATACTTAAACATAAGTTATTATTTCTACTTTTATTAACAATACTAAAGGAGAGATTGTAATTTGAGAGTAGCACTAAGAGATTTGGTTGAAAACTGAGTCACTCTTTTTCAGTGGTCATGACTTGATAGGTCTGTATTCATGTTCCATATTCAAGAGATCCAAATCTGAATACATCCAGAGACTATCAATTTATTAGGAACAGACTATCACAAACTATTTTCACTGAAACACAAAATGGAAAAGAGAATTCTGAATTATATACTTTCAATAAAAGTTGTAAGTCTAGGAATCAGTAAATACATTTATACATCTATTCATTCTCTTCTCAAAGGAAAGATAAAGAATTGATATACTGAAAGTCAGAGACTCTTGCTAAATAAAGTCAGAATAAATAGATTCAAGTACACTAAATCACTACCAGATTAGACTTACCAAGGGTGATAGGAATAGTAGTGAGTACTGAGTGTGCTAGACACTTGTCTAAGGTCTTTCCGTGAACTAACTCACTTATATTTCATAAACAGCCCATTTGGGAGCTCAATAGTTATCCCCATTTTACACATGGGTAAATGAGGTATAAAGAGATAGCTCACTTGTGGAATGAGACACATCTAATAGGTGGATAAGCCTGGATTTAAATGTAGATAGTCTGGCTACCTAAACATTCTACATGAACACTCATCTTTCTACCAACTGAGAAACTGAGCCTCTACTTGACAAAATGAAACCTGGAACTCCACATCTTCTTGTATGTTCCAAGTTGAGATATTTCTTGCAGAGCCAACACAATGATGTGTGTATCAGTGCCCACTGGACACGTGCCCACTCACCATTGCTGTCTTGTCAAACAGGAAGCCTGTTTCTTGTGTCTGTCTTTGTCCATCACCTAGCACAAGTAGGCCTTCAGGAAATATTTGTAGTTTCTGGAGTAGATGAATCAGTAATGCCACTGATTGAATCAAATCTTTAGGTAGCTGAGTGTACGTGAAGCTATTCCCTGAAATAGTGACAGAAAAGGGGTTTGGAAACTCCTTAATCACCCATATAATTTCCTGTGAAATATCATAAAGAAAGCTAACTTTCCATATTCTCTTCTCTTTATTTTTCCTAATTTTATTCTAAGTGTTCTGAAATGATCTTATTGTCAACTATTGCTCAGCACAAGAAAGTCTCAGAGCTCCTAAGATTGTTTTGTTTGTTGTGTTTTTTTTTAGACTATAGTGTGCTTATTAACTTGTAGACTAGCTAGATTTCCATAGGTAATCTTTTGTAAGAGTTGCATTTGCATATCATCCACATAGGGATCCATTTAGAATCATCATGAACCTATTTGCTGGAGCTCATGCTTTTTTCAGACTTTGGAATCCTAGGAAAACAGAGAACACATTCTCTCCTGCTGTATGAAATATGCAGGAGACGGCTTTAGGTTACAATACTCTTTTACATTAGCACAGATGCTGAAAAGCAAATTCTCATCTGGTCGGTTTCATTCAGAAGGTGTGCTACACTAATAATTGTGTATAGGGTGGCAGTGCCGACTCACAATATAACAAGATAAACTGCGTGTTGTATTAGCACTATTCTTAATGCTAATGTAATGTCTATCCATGAAGGCAGCATTGTTAGATTGTTAGTACTGTAGATTGTAATGACAAAAGGAATTAGATGGGTTTTCTATGTTAAATCAATCATTAAGCAGTGCTATAATTATTTGCTGTTGGGAACGCTCTTTTTTTTATTGTAAAATTGACACAGTCTATGAAAGTAATTGCTGTGTTTTCATCCTAGGGCCCTTTAAGATTAGAGTCTGGGAGGAAGATGTGGCACTTCTAATCCTTCTGACATTTCAGAGGGACTATCCTGGCAGGAATAATATCACATCACTGTGTAATTAATCAGTGCATTTTCCTGTGGTCTGTGAAGCTTGTGTTTCTCTCTGCATTTGAGAGACAGAAAGGTGGCATGTGAGAACCTTCTGTGGCTTTAATTACAATGTGATGGTGGGTCCAATTATATTCTTGGGCAATTTGACCTTTTCGGGTTATATATTCAGACCATTTTGCTGATTCCAGGGTGGAAAATTTTAGGCATCGATGTATGTGGGTTTGAGAGATCATTGGTTACCTGTTTCCCTCATTTTGTTGTGAATAAGAAAGTCTTACAGAGTATAAGCTGGTAACGATGACACTAAATTAAAAAAGAAAAACCTTTATTAGCTGAAATGGTATCCCTTCATTTTACAGATGATAAGGCCAGCACAGCAGGAAACTTTGTTAAGGTATAGTCTCTCTCTCTCTCCTCTCTCTTTCTTTCTGTCTCTGTTTCTTTGTGTCTGCCTTTCTCTCTCTCTCTCTCTCTCTCTCTCTCTCTCTCTCTCTCTGTATATATATATATATATATATATACATATATACATACATGTATCATTATATATACATCTATATCTTTTTCTATCTCTGTCTCTCTCTGAAATAAATGTAAAGTACCTACAAACCTATGTTTGGAAGTAAAAGAAAATGATCTGTGTTTGCTCTATGGGCAATCTACCTAAATGACTCATTCAGTGATATCATAGGATTAATTAAGCACCTGAGACAGGTGCACAGAACTAGGTGTAGTTTCAGATTTCCATGAAATTATCATTAATATTAACATCAATAAAAATGGGAAAGGACTTTTTTTTGGCAGAGCAATAGAGTAGGTGCTGTCGAGATGCATGAGAGAAAGACACAAACGCTCTTCTTCCCTTCTAGCTCCCCAAGAAAACTACATAGGAAGACACAGCTAGAGTAAAGAAGGAAGTGTGATAGCATCACAGGAGTTGTACAAATATGAAGTCAGAGTTGAATAAAATAATATGTGTGTGGGGTATTTGAGATAATTTCATGGAAGGACTGAGATCTCTGTCTGAACCTTAAGCTATAGAAAGTAGGAAGTAATGGAAGTTTTTTCAGCAGAGGCATATTATGTTAGAGGTGGAGATTCAGTGAGAGTAACTTGGAGTTGTTGAGTTTGAGCTTCCAGGGGTAGAAGAGAGATTAAGGTGACTTCTGGGAGGCTGCCTTCTTAGTAGTACAGGGCTATGTGATGTCCTTTTGGATCATGGAACTAGCTGAGTCTGAAATCATAAAACTTAGTACTGACTGAGAACTGATAGTGAGCACACCAAAGAGATGCAGGAGACACTCTGAGTATTTGCCACTAGAGGAATCTTCAAAACATCACATGAATGGTATATGTAAGCACTGTGTGTGCAACTGTGTGGTTCAGATACTAGGAGAATGTTCATGTATTTTATTTTACTCTTGCAACACTGTGACCTGGTTAATATTAACTCCATTTTGCAGAAGTGGACAAGGCAATCCAGTTGTTCAAGTTAAAGAAACCAAACCAAACCAGAGCGGCAGGGATGGCCCTGAAATCCAGGCCTTCTGATTTCATGAATCATATTCTTCCCACTCACAAATTCCTATTTCCACATCAGGAAAGGTACATTTTTAAGTCTTTATATGCAAATGTGAAACTTTGTGTTGTTATTTTCTGAATCTGTGCTAATGAGATCAATTGGGAAGAAAAATAAGGGCTTAATTGCAGTGAGCAGGATGAAAATGGGCTGTGACGGCAAAGGAGCATTTTTTTGTGATGTGTTACTTAATGATTCATCATCCATTGAGGCAAGGCCATGGAGAAATACAATAAGATTGTGATTTTCAAGAATCATAATTCAATTTTTCAAGGAAACAATAGTGTGGAGACTATAAGAAACTCAGAAAATATTTATGACTCTTTATTTTGTTGATTTTATTTATTTATTTATTTATTTATTTTTTTTTTTGCGGTACGCAGGCTTCTCACTGTTGTGGCCTCTCCCGTTGCGGAGCACAGGCTCCGCACGCGCAGGCTCAGCGGCCATGGCTCACGGGCCCAGCCGCTCCGCGACATGTGGGATCTTCCGGGACCGGGGCACAAACCCACGTCCCCTGCATCAGCAGGCGGACTCTCAACCACTGTGCCACCAGGGAAGCCCGACTTTTATTTATTTGGTTGTTTTTCACTATGCTGTCCCCTCCCTTAACCTTCTCACAGTAAGGGATGTTCAGTGTATATATATTCATATGCCCACTAGAGGAGGACCAACTTGTCTTCCCAAGAGCTGGTCTCTGATACCCATGCATTGTGTGATTTTCTGTTTGTTTTTAGCTCTCTTTTCTTCAATGCCCCTGCTTTCCCCAGCTCCATTGCCCACCTCATAGCTAACCCTATCAATCTTCCCACCTGCAGTCTCAACCCATGGAGGGTAAGAGTCAGGAGCCTCAGGGGGCCCTGTTGGATAGTCTTCAAGACGGAAGAGCCATTATCACTGTAAGGTAAACCTGAAAATTAGTAGACAAAGACCTAACCTATGAACACCCATATTATTCCTCAGGCCCAGTTAAACCTTATGCTACAGTGTCCTGGATTTGAGAATGGAATTCCTGATCCTAAGTCAGATGCCTTCTGTGGTCTTCATGCTTGGATTGACCTTCTGCTTCATTTTATGTCTAGGGATCTTATTTTGATAAAAGGTTGTGCTCTTTATTTTTTCCAAATCCTTTTCCTGGGACGTGGAACATTTCTCATAAAACTCCTCATTGACACAATGAATGAGACATTGCATATCCATGTGAATTTCCATCAAAGGATTGCAAAAGGAAGAGATATTGATCCAGATATTGATCCAGAGACTCTTTCTGGCTTTGCCAAGAAGGCCACCAAATGAAAAACTGAAGGAATGAATATCTAAATATTACACAATACCTTTTCCACAATTTAAAATTTCATGAAATGAAGCATTAGTACACAATTATACAAGAACAATTACAAACAAAACAATGCCCATTAACTGCAATGGAATTGCTGCATTTCGCCTCTGGTGAGGGTACAAAGAGGAGTGAGAATGGGTAATGGTGGTAAAAGTCAATCAAGACACACCTCTTGTGGCCCAGCAATTATAATGTTTCATTTTGTGAGTAGTATGACAGAGTGTACCCTCTGGCATCTGAAACAGCAAAAGGAAAAAAAAAAGGTCGTTGGTGGTTTATTATTATATTTTCTTCTAAATTTCAATTTACTTTTCAATTCTAATTTACCATTTAAAGCAGGTAAATTCATTCTGCAAATATAATCAAGGGATGTTCATATTGCATTAGTAGATTGCTTTAGTTTTGTACTTCTCACAACTTAATTATTTACAGCCCAATTCCCTTATTCAACATTAGCATACTAAGGCAAAATCTAATTTGCAGTAAGCAGCTTGAGGCCACAGAACCACAAAAAAGAGTAAATGTAGGCAAGTGAATATGTTGAATTTTTTTATCTCATCAATGCATCCAGTAGCTGATGGATATATTCATCACTTGCATCTTTTAATATTTTAGTTCATTAAATTATGTGGATATTTTGGTAGTTTTCCTTGTATTTTAAGAATCTTTATTAGTTTCTCTTTTTAATAGGAGCCACATCTGTCATTGGGCTAAAATTAAGTAAGACAAGAAAAGGTAAAAAGGAGTCAGGAAATCAGACGAGTGGGCACAATTTTGTTCTACAGAAGTGATTGGTAAGTGTTTAATCATTTCCACTTCTAGGCCATTGGTCATCTAGTAGTATTGAATGTGTCCAACCCACCCATCACACCCTCCCTTCCCAAACTGATGCATTGTCTACCTCAGAATGTTTTCCAAGAAAAGAATGAGGACTGTTGAATTAAGTAGGAATTAGATTAATACAAATGAGAAAATATTTCTGCAGAGTACCTATTGTGGGCCAGGTCATTTTCCAGGATATAGTTGGTAATAACTGTAAGGGAATTGCCTTTTGGCCCCTCCCCTCCATGCTCTTGGGGTTGAGATATGCACTAGCATCCACACCTTAAACAGTCATACAACCGCGTGTCAGTCTAGAGCCAAGAATTGCCTTGCGTTTTTACACAAAATTCTGGAATTGCTAGGGTGCTTTGAGGGAGAAGACTTCAGGAAGGCAATGTTGAGTGAAAGTCTGTTCTCAGCTATTAAATAGAAAGCATGGAACAGTAGAAAACGAGGCATCTGGATCTGCAGGGAGGGGTATGGAGGAAACATCAGCTTGAAACTCTCACACACTTTATGAAGCCATATGAGTTTGGCCATTAAAAAGATAACACCTACATACAATGATTGTTTCCTCTTCAAATGAAATCTGAGCTCTGATTTGAAGTTCCAGTGATGGGTAATTTAGTGGAAGCTGCCTTCGGTAATTTGCAAAGAACTATCTGAATACAGCATTGCTGTCCCTTAATGGTAATATTTGTCTTTAAGGAGAAGAAATGAGTCATGGTCAAATTTCACAAATTCATGCATTAGATTGACTGAATCATCCACTATGTCCAGTTTTCTAGCCTCTCTAACTCAGTTTAATTGACAAAGACATCCAGATTTCGAGAGACCCTAAAACAGAACATTAATTGGTAGGCTGGGAGAGAGACTTGAAAGCAGCCTTTATATTCCTATTACAAGAAAATTTACAATCAGCAAGTACTATGTTTAGATAAGCCTATTACATGTTTTGAAAAGTGGCTTCGGTGGCTCCAGCAAACAGCTGAATGATTTTGTGAAGTAAATCTCTATTGAGGCTTCAAAAGTATATGCTTTTCCACAGTCTTCCCTGTGGAACACCGGAAATAGTAATAGCTTAGGAGATGGACAGCCATGGCTTTAAATATCTACTCTCCTCCTTGTCATTTATTATCTGTGTAACCTTGGGCATATCTATTCAGTTCTTTGAGTTTCAATATACTTATCTGGTATAAGGTTGCTATGTTTTTTAAATGCAGTAGTATACTTAACTCTTCAGCACAGTGTCTGGAATAGAGTAGCAACTCAAATAATGTTATTTACTATTAGCATTACTATTGTTGTGGTTACTTTTATTAGACACTGTTGTCATTACACTTTCTTCCTTGAAGGCAAAATCCCACTTTCCTGGAGAGTTCAACCCTCCTCAGTGTGACTCAGATAAATCCTGATAATTTAAGCAATTTGTGGTGATCCCAGTGACTTTATCAGAGACTAGTATAGCATTTGCTTCTGGCCAATAAAGAAGTAAGGGGAGGTCTTACCAGAGAGCTTCTTTGAAATGTTCTTTTACTCCTACAAAGGGATATGAGGAAGAAATAGTCCCTCTTCTTTTGCATGCTATATTCCTGTACATGACACCAGGGTGTGAGGTGATCACATGTGATAATGAAGTACATAGAACAAAGACAAGGACAACATATAGAGAAAGAAACATATAAAAACACAAACATGTAAAAGACAGAAGCAACATGGTTCATATGTCAACATGGAGTCACTGAATTAACAGGAGCTGAGTACTTACGGTTATTGAGAAACTTAATTTACTTTATTTTAAATTTTAATTTAAAGCATATTTTCTGCTCCTTGAACCCTCAAGCTTCCTAAATGGTACATTATTAAACAAATTTATTTTTTTCTCCTTGCCCTATCCCTTCCACCTATAAACACAGACACACACACATATGTATGTATATATATATATATATATATATATATATATATATATATATACACACACACACACACACACACATACATACATACATAACTACACATATATATGAAAAACAAGGTTGACATACAGGAAGGATATTCCCATGTCTGAACCTATTGAATGGTGAACCTTTTGAATGGTCAGCCTATTGAACAGGAATTCAATTTTATTTCATTTGGGTGTGATGGACTTAGAGCCTATTATGGTAAATGATCATGGATTGTACAAAGATGAATAAGACAGTCTTTTGTCTCAACTGACTTATGATCAGGCACAGAGAATAAATGCATAAACAACTATCATTCAAGGCTTGCTGTCGCATGCATCTTAGAAGAGATATAAGGTTGAAAAAGGAGAGAGCACAAGAGGTAGGTCATGAATCTCTGACAGTGGAAGGATCCATTTGTATTATAAATAATGTGCATCGATGTTCCATTTATTTGGCGTTACAATTAGTAGCTTTAGTCTAATAGAAATGTTGCCTCTTCTTGGGGACAGTTACCAACATCTAGTTCTTATTTCCCCTCTGATGTTCATTTTTCTTCCAGCCCATTTAATATTTATCAAGTCCAGAACAGATGTAAAAGTCAAAACATTTCTTCCTACATCTATTGTTTATGGTGTAGATTGAGTTTTGAGATTCAAAAACCTCTTTTTTCCACGTTGCGTTTAAAAAATCTTTTTTTAAAACTTAGAAGCTGAGAATTGACCTTTTTGTCCTCCGTTTTTCTCCATTGACCTCCCCTCCCTGAGGCAGAAAACCTAAATAGTCCTGGTTACTGCAAGAAATGGAAGAGGTGTGAGGGTGGATTATGAGGAAAAAGGAAATTCTGTGAGATTAAAAAAAAAAATAGGATGATGCAAAATACCATATCTCTACTCATGAAAAGACACTAGAGAGTATGAACTAGCAACAGAGGGACGTGTCCTGGAGGAATGGTGTTGAGTAAATTCCTGAATGAACACCGTTAGAAAAGAAGACAGAGTATATTCTTGGAAGAATGGGTAAAAGCAAGATGAGAGTGAATTTCCTATGATAGTCTCAGAAGAGTCTCTGATGTACAGGCTCATTTGGAGCAACTTTTTCAAAAATAGATGCAGAGTGAAATATAAACTTGCTGGGACTTAATTTTATGAAACAATATATTCAGGTAAAAATACTGGGGAGTCAACATGGCAGGGACTGTGCTAGATTCTACTACACAAACAAGGTCAGGTGAGACCATCACAAAGCCCTAAGCAGAATGTCCTAATTGAATCAAGTTGAGAGGATGGGTGTGAGTGATAGGACTGGAATATATAGAGAACATCTAAGAGGGTAGGTCAAGGTGGAGATACATTGAACCAATAAGTGATTTGTGCACTAATGTACCTACATGTATGTACCATCTTTCTCAGATCTATCTCATCTGTTGTCTAAGACAATCTTTTCAGGGATTTTGAATGCAGTTGTTTTTTCCCTCAGCCTTCTTCACTTCAAGATAAAGACTGTATACGAAGTTCCAGTTCTCTCTCCCAGGCTGCCATAGCTCTTTAAGCAGACATTTGAAGAACTGTCAGAAACAAGGGACAGAGAGCAAAAAGGGCAGACAAGGGAAGCAGAAGGCAGTGCAAAAATATGGGAGGTGCTGCGGTAGCTGACCATTGTGCCAATTTCATACTTTCACACCTTTGAATGAGTGTTCAAAGTGTTTCATTTTGGGAGCCTCAGACAGTGGAGCACTGATTGCGATGGCTTCAGGCATTTCAGGGCACAGCTGGCCACTCGGCCACCCCTGTGTCCATAGCAGTTTTCTAAAAATAAGGGAAATAAAATATGGGTTATTTTCAGCTCTGATGGGTGAACCGCACTGTGAACAATTGTAGGATCCGGGTTGGTTTTTTTTTTTTTTTTTTTCCCTTTCCTGTCTTTCATTTTCTTTTTTCAAACACCTCCCAAGCCACATCACCTTTGAGGAATAGGGTTCTTCTTTCACATAGTATGGAAAAAACAGTAAGAGAGAGAGATGCCATTTAAGATAAATAACAAATTCTGAGCTTTGGTTATCCCAGTGGTCTAGCCAGGCCCAAATTATGTCTTAAAGAAAGAAAGAAAAAAAAAACTGGGGGAGGGGCAAACACTATAAAAATAGCTGTTGATATGGTACACTTACTAAAAACAAACAAACAAAAAACAAAATCACTTTTAAATGAGAGGTTTTATATGAAATTATTTATTAAATTTAACAAAATTTTTATTAAATCTATTTACATTTTTAGTCAACTACCTTTTAGAATAATGAATATAGTAAATAATGTCCCCCAAACCATCTCTTCTTCCATATTCTCCATTTGAGAGCTAGATATCAGAAAACCTGAATTCTAGATATACTCATTGCTTACTCATTTGTGTTGCACTTGAAAAGTCACTTAATTTCTATAGGTGCTCACTTTTTTCATCAGCAAAGTGAAAATTAAAATATATATTTTTTAATAACATAAAGTCATAGAATTAGTTAACAATTGAAGAATTTTAGGGTCATTTAGTTAATGTATTTCATTTTACAGATGAGAAAATTACCGGGTCACATAGTTGGTTGGTGGAATATTTTTAATGAGCACCCAGCTGTGCTAATGACTGACGTATATTTTACACATTATTACCATCATAATTTTTGTTTCATATAAATCTTCCATTCCTATAAATCTAGTCCACTCATCCCTACTCCAAACACCAATATCACAACACTTCTAATATATTTCCCCATGATTGGCCACAAGTTGGGAACTCACATATACATCTCAATAACATCTACCTAGTTTCATGATCAAACTAAGGGCATCTTCATCCATGTAGCCTTCCCTGACCACCCTTGCAAACATAGTATCTTCTCCTTTGGGCCTGCATAGCACCTAACAGCTCCATCACTTCAGCCATCCATTTACAAAATCAATGAATAATACAAGCAATCTAGGCCAGTCTGCCTCACAACTACTTCTTTTTGTTCTCAGCAGCTAGAACTGTGTATTCACATAATTTCCTTATATGTAAAAGGGGAATAATAGTAACACATATTTCATAAGGCTTTTGTGAAGATTAAATTTTATACATACATATCAACTTAGACCAGCATTTGATGTATAGTGAGATCTATATTAATCTTGGTAATTATTATATTATTATTTGTTGTTGATGAGCATATGATAATGATGATGCTTTGGGGAGGTGAAACAACACTTCTAATAGGGATATGCTAGAAAGTAAAGAAATAATTAAGTTCTTCTTCATCCTTCTTTAACGAGAATTCTATTTCTTAATTCCCTGGATACTTGTGATTGCCTGAATTTCTTAGAGCTAAATTGAAAATACAATAGGATGCATATTTCTAGAGCAATTGAGATTTCACTGCATTACCTTAGGGTTCCAGTTTCTTATACCTTTGTTTTGAAAGTAATGAAACATGAAGAACAGTGACATTTCTAGATTATTTTAAAAGTATTTGATCCCCATAAATTTTAAAGACTTCTACATGCATAAATATGGCAGGGAGGGGTCAGGGGAGGATACAGGCTTTCCTTTTCATGTGTCCTTCTTCATCAGACAATAGTAACAATAGATGTTAAATCAGCAGCCACAAGTCATGTATCTTGCTGCTTTGGGGGCACCCACTAATGGCAGTCTAAAAGGCAATATAAAAAGTACTCTCAACTGGGACTCAGTATTAGAGTTTTGTTATACTCTACTTCTGAGTATGTGACAAAAATTATTTCTTCTTTCTGAGCTGAAGTTTCTTCATCTGCAACCTTCTGGAGTTCAATTTGACTTAGTTTCTTTTAAGTTTAAAATTCTGAAAAAATAATATCTTTGAGTAGAATTTAACAGACCATTTTCTGACCCAATATGGGCCAACTTTGTGCTTAGCAGCATAGGTGCTTCCTGTAATGGATCAATGTTTTTGTATCGTCAACACTATGCTTAGGATTATAAGTTCCATTATATCAGATTTTACAAAAAAAAAAAAAAAAAAACAAGGAGGAAGGATATATTATCTTTCTGGCTTAATTCTATACCACAAGAGCATGACAAAGCACTCATTTTTGCCTAGCCCAGTTAAACAACTAATTCATCAACACAATGTGACTGAGCCGGGGAGCTGACAAATTGTTGATAGTACATAAGGGTGACAAGAGAAGAAGCAAGTCTTTTCCTATAGGGTGTCTTGTTTGAAAGACAAGCCTTTAATATATGAACATATACACAGTACAGAACTTTCTTCTCTTTCGTTATACTGCAAGTAGATCTTGTAGCCATAAGTTAAGTCAGTTTAAGGCATTGATGTAAAATAGTCTAATGTGTTTGTATTATGTTATGGGCGGTTATTTGATGAACTAGCCTATTAGTACATGATTAACATATTTTTGTACTCTTTGGAAACAGTCATGGATCTCTTTATAGACACTGTGTTTACTCTGAATACCTATAGCATTTTATCCATAACCCTCTTGAGAAAATGAATCTATCAGTTTATAACTATGAGTTTATATATACCACCTTTCCATATACTACATGATATTTAAAGGTAAGAAATATTTTCTCTTCTATATGTATCTTCTCTAAGTTTACTATATCTGATACATAAGGTGACCATATGTCCCAATTAGCATAAGACAGCTCTGGTTTATGCCCATGGTCCTAGCATAATTATACCTAGAACTCCGTTTCACACATAAAATATTGATAGTTCTCATTAGACGATAAATTATTTGGTCAACCTTCTTATACATATATGTTTCCTATAAATATTTGTAAATGATGAATCCCCAGAATGAGACCCTCTCCATTGATTGGGCTCTGTATCAATACTCATTTTTACTGTGGAATTTCAGGGAACAGAGGACATTTGATGAGAACAACCAGGAGAATTACTTCAGGAATTATAAAGATGTATAGCTTAATGTGAATTTGGAAGCCATTTAATCTTCATTCAAAGCAGGGACTTTTCTACAGAATCCCCCAAAGATGGCCATATACCCTTGGTTACTTTATGAATGTGATACATGTATATGTGTCTGCCAGGTTTTGTCCTAAGTGCTGATTTGTAGTACTGACTAGAGCAGACGTGTTGCTTCCATTCATGAAAATATCAAGGTTCTAATGTAGATAGAAGTTACAAGTGTTCAGTGCAGGCCTCTCAGGGGAAGTATCATTAATGTTTGGACTTGAATGATTAACAGGACAAGGTTTGAAAAGAGGGTGGAGGAAGAGTATTCCTGGATGAAGCACAGCATACAGTGAAGCTCTGAAGTGAAAAAAAGCTTAGAGATTTTAAGAAACTGAAGGATGCCTAACAAAGTCTAGTGGAAGCTAGAGATGAGATGAGGGTTGCTGCACAGTGATACTGTAGTGGTAGGACAGGCCAAATCATGTATATCTGGAACCCCAACTGATTCTTGTACCAGCCCATTCTCTAATGTTGCTTCAATCATGGTCAAGTTAACAGGCCCAGAAACTATGTTGGAGGACCAATACCCATATTTACAGCTCACAGCCTTGCTTCATCTTTAGTGTTTTCTTAATATTGAATATTTATTCATTTAAGGGGGTGATGGCAGGGACATTGGGACTAGAGTTAAGAGAAAAAACAAATACTTTATTTCAAAGAAAACCACTCCAATCACTGGGACTGTCTACTCATCCCTTACTTTTCTCCACCACCCCTTTTTTAATTAAAAAAGGCATTTACGTGCTAATTGGATCTTTATTCCTTGAGAGTCCCTCTACTCTTGTAAAGCCTTCCTCTTCTGGAGCATTTAATCCCCAGCTTGAAACATCATTGTTGATTGCAGTGAAGACAGTGATGTCACAAATGGGGGATTATGACTTCATGGGAGAAATAAGAAAGCAAGACAGACAGTTTCAAGAGACCAAGATCTTTTATTTATGAGAATGTCTGTATTAATCAAAAGGGGAGTGAAATACCAGACATATAGAAAATGACAGCAGAATCGTAGCTAAATAAAATGTTCTTCAAAATTATCCTGGCAATGTCACTTTCTCTTTAGAGGATTCTTGAGAAATGCTATTGCAGAGGATAGGTTTGAGATTCCAAACCTCCCTACACTCAGCACTTGAGAAATATGTATCCCTGGGGTAATTGAAAGTATAATTAGGCCAGGAGCAAGGTCTTCCACATTTTGCCTACAATGTAAGTTTAACATTGCTCAGGGCTCCTTCCTTACCTTCTTCAGTTGGGTCCTTGGAAAAGCTCTCCTCCATTCCATTTCATCAGTGAAATCATTTTGTTCTAAGGTATATATACATATATACATATATATATATATATATATATATATATATATACATATAAAAATGATTTTAACTACAAACTCAATTTCTTTAATAGGTAGAAGGCATTCAAGTGATATTTTTCTCTTTGAGTGAGTTTGGATAGTTGGGGCTTTCAATGAAGTGGTCCATATTATCTAAGTTGTTGAATTTATGAACATAGAATTATTCATAATATTCTCTTACTATCCTTTAATGCCTGTAAGATCAGACGTGATGTTTCTGCTTTCATCTCTGATATTAGCAAAATGTTTCTCTATTTTTTTTCTTACTTATACTAGCTAAAGATTAATCAATTTTATTATTTTCAAATGAATGGCTCTTTTTCTTTATCGATTTTCTCTTGTTTTTCTGTTCACAATTTCAGTTATTTCTACCCTATCATAGTATTCTGTTCATTTTGTTTGCTTTAGGCTTAATTTGCTATTCCTTCTTTAGTTTCTTAATGTGGTAGCTTAGATTAGCTTACTGATTTTAGACCTTTCTTCTTTTCTAGCTTATGCACTTAAGGCCGTAAGTTTGCTGCTAAGTTAATTTTGATGATCTGTATTTTAGTTTACATTTAATTCAAAAAAAATTTACAGATTTCCCTTTGATATTTCCTCTTTGTGCTATGGTTATTTAGTACTATGTTGTTTAATTTACAAATATGTGGAGATTTTATAGATATATCTGTTACTGATTTCTAATTTAATTATGTTATGATCTGAGAATATATGTTGCATTATTTCTGTTTTTAAAATTTTGTTAGTTCAATCTTGATGGATACTCCATGGTCACTTAAGAAAAATGTGTATTCTTTTGTTGTTTGAGTGTTCTATACGTACAACTAGGTCAAACTTGTTGATAATTTTTAGGTTACATATATATACTTTCTGATTTTTCTACCTATTTGTTCTATTAATTTTGGAGAAAGAAATGTTGAAATCTCTATCTATAATTGTGAATTTGTCTCTTTCTCATTTCAGGTCTATCTGTTTTTGCCACATGTGCTTTGGAACTCTGTTGCTTGTTTCATGAACATTTAGGATTATTATGCCTTCTTGAGGAATGTATCCCATTATATAAATCTTTCTCTATCTGTGATATTCTTTCTTGTCCTGAAGTCTAATTTGTCATAATAAATACTCCCACTATATTTTTGTTTTGTTTTCAGAATAAGAAAAATAAAAGTTTTAATTTTACCTTCATTTCTTTCTTTGATGTCTTTCCTTACTTTGTATAGATCTGAATTTCTGAGCTATATTACTTTTATTCTCTCTAATATACTTCTTTGAATATTTCTTGCAATGCAGGTCTACTGGCAACAAATTCCCTTGATTATTGCTTCCTCTAGAGTCTATCTCTCTTTCACTTTTGAAGGATAATTTTACATCATACAGAAATCTACACTGATGGGGTTTTTCTCTCAACATTAAATATTTCACTCCACTTTCTTCTCACGTATGTGTTCTCTAAGACATTGAATGTAATTCTTTGTTCCTCAATAGATAAGATAAACATCTTTCCCCTCACTTCTTTCAGGATTTTTTTTTCTTTATCTTCGATTCCTTTTGTCTTTGTATTTTGAAAATGATATTCTTAGGTATAGTTTTTGTTTATTTATTTGTTTTGGCATTTATCCTGCTTGGTGTTCTGTGAGCTTACTGTATGGGTGGTTTGGTGTCTGACTTTAATTTGGGAAAATTTTCAGTCATTATTGTTCTGAAGATTTCTTTTTTCCTTTCTCTCTTTCTTCTCTTTTTGATATTTCCATTACATATATGTTACATCTTTTGCTGTTGTCCCACAGTTGTTGGATATTCTATCTGTTCTTTTCAGGCTTTGTTCTCCTTGCTTTTTAGCTTTCGAGGATTCTGTTGATATATCCTCTAGCCCAGAGATTCTTTCCTCAGCTGTGTCCAGTCTATTAATAAGTCCATCAAGTCATTCTTTATTTTTGTTATAGTGTTTTTGATCATTTTAACATTTCGTTTTGTTTTTTCCTTGGATTTCCATCTCTGTTTACTCTGCCCATATGTTCTTGCATGCTGTCTACTTTATCCATTAGTGCCCTGAACATATTAATCATAGTTGTGCTAAATTCCCAGTCTGATCATTCCAACATATCTGCCATGTCTGGTTCTGATTCTTGCTTTGTCTTTTCAAATTGTGTTTTTTGACATTTTGGTGTACCTCATAATTTTTTCTTGCTAGTCAAACATAACGTATCAGATAAAAGAATTGCTGTAAATAGGCTTTTAGTAATGTATTGGTGATGTGTAAGAGGGAGAGAAGCATTCTACAGTCCTATGATTAGGTCTTAGTCTTTTAGTGACCCTATGCCTCCAGGCTGTGAATTTCACAAGTGTTTCTCAGTTTTCTCTTTATTAAGTGGTACAAGATGGTTAGAGTGGGCTGAGATTGGGTATTTCCATTTTGCCATGTGGGAGGCTATTGTTGATTGGCATTGGATATTTCCTTTCCCCAAGAACAGTTAGGATATGATAATACCCCAGCAGGTCAGGTTCTGTTTAACTAGTTTTCCCCTGATGGTAAGCCTTGTTAAGAAGAAAGAAATGCTCTGGTATATATTGAAATGGTTCTTTTTCCCCTGCTGGAAGCATGAGGGGATTTTTCTCCAGTGTTCACTGTAAGAACCTGGTCAACCTCTTGAAGATAAATTTCACAATATTGTGGGTGTTTCCTATGACTGGGTCCCCTGGGATTTTTAACTTTCAGACTCATCCACACTGAGCCTCCAGAAATTCTTCAATTATAGTTAAGGTTTTCCTAACCTGGCACTAGCTCCTCTGGTGGTTTTGGCTCCTAAGTTTCTGCCCTGGTAAACAGTGATTCTTGTATTCAGCTGTCTATCTCTCCATTTTGAAGGCAAGGGTTTGCTCTGTGTCCTTCCCTCTCTTAAAGAGTCAAGAAAAGTTGTTGACTTTTCAGTCTGTTCACCTTCTTACTTGTCATTAAGAAGAAGCATTAAATCAGTCTAAGGTTGGAGAAAAATGGAAGCTAGTTATGTTGATAATTTTCCTTTTCACAGAAATTTTTTCTTCATTATAAAGCTAAGGTTGCCAAGTTGAATTACTGAAGAGAATTTCTAAGAAAAATTACAAAATCTCAAAGAATAAATGAATTATTCATATATATATATATATATATATATATATAAAGAAGAAGTGATGACTTCCAAGCTCCTTATATGTGGAACTGGAAACCATACTCGTCCCACTATCTTTTGATTAGTGTTTCTGTGGCATATCTTTCTTCATCCTTTTACTTCTAGATTAGCTATTTCTTTGTGTTAAGTGTGGCTTTTTGTAGAAATAGATTTTTTCAGCTTTGAATATTGAGAGTTTTTCAAGCACCCTTTTGATATATTCTCACCACCCCATTTTTTGAAAACTTCCTCATTTTCTGGTATTACAAGATGCTCCAAGTATATCTTGCATATTTCCTACCCAAGTCCTAGAATCAGACTTATTTTCAAGTAATCCTGGTTCCTTGTATTAAGGAATGATTTTGGAAACTATGATCTGGATGCTAAGTGTACACATTGCTACTTGAATGTCTTTGCTCCTAAGCCCTCTTCCCTAATACAGCAAGGAAATATATGTGTATATATATATATATATATATATATATATATATATATATATATATATATATATACATCTGTATCACTAGTAAGTGAAACATTAGTTCATACTGATGTCTATAACTCCAATCCATTACCAGATGGGTCGTTCTAGCACTCTTCCCTTGTTTATCTGTAACTTTCCATTCTATCAGTAAGAAACCTAGATCCTACCATCTGTCATCCATTTATTTAATTGCTCCATTCCAGTATACATGTATAGTGGTTTTAGAATTGGTAACTTCTACCTCTGAGGAATACAAATTTATCAACTAGAATACTGTGGTTATGAATAGTTTCCTTTTTTTTTCTTTCTTTCTTCCTGCTAGCTTAAGTGACATTGTTTCATAATTTTGTAAGTTATTTTAAAAGATAACATTTACTCTTTATCAAAATGAAAAAGTTTCCCTGTATTACTATTTTGCTGAGAGTTTGCTTTCATTCCTCTCCATCATTTCTATTGGGCCCCACTAGTGTTTTCAGGTTACACATTTTGATACTCCCCACCCCCATGCAGATTAGGGCTTTTGTTCCTTAGGGAAGAAAAAGGAAATAGAGTGTAAAGACTTTCATGCTGACCTCCATTCCCCTTCCCCAACTTCTGTAAGGTTCCACACATTCTTTCTGACTACTTTGGATACCAGTCTCTTTCCAGATGATTTTATTCCAGAGGAAAGAAAGGTGAGATGGGTCTTGGCAGAGTTTGATAGTAGTCGTTCTTCCTTTTCACTACTGGCATTTTGAGGAAGCTTTCTCAGGATTCTCTCTCCCCTTTTTTTTAACTGAATTATAGTTGCTGTGCAATATTATATGACTTACAGGTGTATAACATAGTGATTCACAATTTTTAAAGGTTTTACTCCATTTATAGGCATTGTAAATATTGGCTATATTCCTTGTGTTGTACAGTAGAGCCTTGTAGCTTATTTTATACCTAACAGTTTGTACCTCTTTATCACTTACCCTTATCTTGCCTTTCCCCTCTTCCCTCTCCCTACTGGTAACCACTAGTTTGTTCTCTGTATTAATGTCTACATCTTTTTTGTTACATTCACTAGTTTGTTGTATTTTTTAGATTCCACATATAAGTTATATCATATAGTATTATTTGTCTTTCTCTGTCTGACTTATTTCACTTAGCATAATACTCTCCAAGTCCATTATGTTGCTGCAAATGGCAAAATTTCATTATTTTTTATGGCTGAGTAGTATGCCATTGTGTATATATATACCTCATCTTCTTCAGCCACATCTTAGGATTCTCTTAAAACTTTCCTTTAGGTACCTGGTTGGGGTTCTTTGAGGAAAACCCTGCAAGAATATGTGAAACCCCCTATGTCTGAGGCCTTTCAGAAACTCCACAATCTCACAATAGCTCACACACTACGTTCAGCTATTTTTTCAAAATATCTATTTAAATTGATTTATAGGCTTGTATCTTGCTAGATGCAATCTGACCCAGGTAAATGAATGCTCAGGTGTTCCTGCTTCCCCCAGGTGCCTGTTTCTCTCTACATTTTATTAGTTGTTTGCCCCACAACATCAATTCTCTGATAGTTTTCATAAAGTCACTAATTTGTTTTTCTTCCAGTTTTTTCCTTTATTGTAAAGGTGGGAATGGTGTTATTCACAGCTCTTTATATCTTTGTGCTGACACCAGAAGCCCCCAAGACTGTGATTTTACTTTATTTAATTGAAGGGAAATTCCTGCTGTTCACCACCAGAAACATTACTTAAAGCCATATGCATATGCGACTATATGCTGAATATTGATTTTTGAAATAACAGGTTTCAATGTTTTATCATTCTCTTCAGGTCAGTTCTTTTAGACTTGCTTTCTTCAAATCCACTGCAGTAGTATGAGCTCTTGTCTTTGATGAACTTTGACAGGTGGAAAAATTAGTAGGGCAAAGAAAATAAAAACCTAAAATTGTCCTCATTTTATGAGAACTCATGAGCATTTGAAAAAGAGTTTCAACAGGGATATCTATCACCCAAGCATTCCCATTTCCCCAAAAAAGGCCATTCAACACAAGAACCACTTACAATACAAAGAGCTAATAGAAAGATATGCAAAAATGTTTAACAAAATGTGAGACAAATTCTAAAATCAGGAACCAATTTAGAATTGGATCAATTAAAATATTGATCAATTACAATCCCAGAATAATGAGATTTTAAATGCCACAAATTAGACAACAATAGAAAAGCAGCAGCAACAATAACTACAACAACAACAAAAGTGTTATTTGGTCTCTAGCCCAAACTTACTGGTTTATCCCAATTCAGATATAAACTCTTTCATGAAGGCTTCCCTAATCTTAACCAGAAAGAAATAATTACTTTCATATCTGAAACACTTATGTTCCTTTACTGAGCCTAATTCTGATCTGAATCTAACTATATTGTGAATCTAACTTCATTGTGGATCAAAGGTATGGACATAAATAAAGATCAATCAAATGAGAACAAGCAAAGTCTACTTAGAGCTATAGCAAGGGAGTCAGGCACCATGACTTATGTTTAGCAAAGGCTTAAATGCAAAAAGATGAGTGGGGAAATTTTCTTGTAGAACAAAGAGGAAGTTTCAGATGATGACCTGACTGGAGGCTGTTGACATGGTGTAGCTGCAGGTGAGCTAACTAGAAGTGGGGCATTCTAGATGATTGGTCAGGCAGGGGTGCGTATTTGCTTTATCTGGTTGGTCTGGTTGGTCCCCAGCTGTAAGTAAGGACAAATATTATGGAAGCTGTCAGTTATTAATCAAGGCCTGGTCATTCTGGGACAATTGGATAGGGGTCATTTTATAGCTTCCTGGATTGTTACAGGAGTTAGTGAGTGGTTTGACTTCCTGCAAGTCCGACTTATAGATAGATAACAGGCTGGTTTCTTGGGCTTGTTACTGTAGATTATGGGTTGGTTTCCTGGGCTTGTTGCTGCAGGCTGTGGGTCAGAGTTCTATTTTTTCATTTGGTCTGGTGATTGTATATTCAGTATCTCAGTGGCAAAGAAATAAGTACCCCAAAAGTCTAGACCTGACCTATTCAAAATCACCTATCCCTGGACTTCTTCCCAAGCAAGACATTGTCCCAGGTCTTAAAATTAAGGTTGAACTGAAGTCATCCTCATTAGGCCCCTTCATCTTTTCTAATGAAATGGTGTGCAGGGAAAAGTTTCAGGAAGCCCTAGGGAAGTAAGAGGATCTACATAGCCATGTTAATAACAATGTTGTGTTAAGAAAGCTCTTCAGATCTTTGGTTATAGAATATATTACATAAATAAGGTATCTTGTTTTTAAACCTGAATTTTTAAATTTGTAAATGAATTTGGAAAATATCTGTAGTTTTGCATTTAAACTCTTTAAAAACTGTGAAAAACCCATTAGTCATTTTTAATATTTCACATAGCTTAACAGAAATAAATATTGCAAGAAGACTGTACAAGCTAATAAAAATATTATATACCATCATTTTTCTTAATGCATTAATATTAATTATACATGATGATATCAATCTTTGAATATTAGTAAGTTAGGTAGCTAATTCTTCATAATAAATATGGAATATGCAAACTATTTCAAATAAGAGGTCTCTAGAGTGTATAAAGGATACACTTGTCACTTTACAGTAAAATAGTGAATAAAACAAACAAAATCTCTTGACAAAGGAACTTTAAGGTCTCTTCTGATTTCTATAATTTTATGGTTATAGCAGATTTGTTACTCCATTATTTAAAAAAAAATATGACATAAAGAGAACCATCTTTAGTGGGATTTACTTAACACAAGTAGAAAATGCAGTTATAACTCTAAAAATGTAATCAAGCCAAACATATACATTCCAGTTTGAATTTATAAAATTTGAATTTATAATGAATATGAATTCAAAATATATTTCTTAAAGGAAAAGAGACTGGGGTAGCAAAACAGCAAAGGTTAATTTTTTCAAATAACTTTCATTGAGGAGGCTAATGAAAATCTAAGATTAGTCATTATTTTTTTGAATAATAAGATGGTTGTTTTGGAGAACCTATAAATTGTCACTCCCTGATATCTAAACATTCTCTTAGATTGAATTTGTATTATTGATTTGTTCATTATATCTCTTGTATTAGAACATTAAAGTGTAAACTTTCCAAATCATTGTGATTTCCTAATAATGGAGTCTGGAAGGATAATAGTACTCAAAATGCATTTATTTGTTAGCACAGTGCACATATTTCCCATTTACTATGATACATTTATTGGGTTAAAATGTTGAGGAATAATCTATGCCTCTCCCTCCACTTCATTCAACACTTGGAAATAACATCCCTGTTTCAGGAGGACCATTTAGGGGTTGGCCATGGTCAAAGGAGATTTACTTTGCTCCCCTAGATCACAGAAAAGAAAGAACGTTAGAGAAATCCTTAACAGGAAGATTGTTTAAGCTTTATTTCATCATCTTCTATGATGACCCCAAATTTTAGTGACAGAGATGCAGTGAATGCTAGCTGTTACAAATAGTGAGAATGAAGAATACAACTTGCAAATTCCCACTGCCCATAATTTTAATAAAAAGTTTACAAGCAACTTTTGAAACCATAATCAGGAAGGATTAATGGCTTGAGAGAGTTGATTTTGCAAAGATGAGTTTCTTTTTACTCTTTAAGATCCAATAAAACACCTTCATAGAATAAAATGACACATTTCCAGACACCAATAATATCAAATTGTGTGGTTTTATTTGCTCTCTACAAAAATGGTACCAATATATTAACAAAAATAAAAACCCTAAAGAAAGAAAATTCCCAAATAAGATGAATAAAGGTACTACACGAACAGTGATTACCTTGATTCTGTTAGCTCTGAAGATGTTCTTAATGAAACCCATAATCTGGTGCCTGACCTATAGTTCTAGGCTGCTTTGAACATATGATTTCAAAATACAGTAATTCAAGGTGGTCTTGCCATTGATTCATTAGAGGAAACAAGGAGCTGTTAAGTGATGTAACTTGTTGGTGTGTATTTTACTCTGTTCGTATAAACCAGTGAAGCAAGATCAATTTGTTTCTTGGTTGAATTTGTTTTCTTGTGGGCACCTCAAGCATACAGTCAAGAACAGCTTCCAAGAAACAAATTTATTTTCCTGAAATGATGGTCTTTATTGGCAACATCTAGTTCTTTTAATTTTACAGTTGGTTTCCCAGTTATGATCTCTGTTTTCATGAAGCATGAGAAAAATCCTAGAACAGTTAAATGTGCTTACCATATAGTTTATGAGTTAGTTGCTTCTTCAGATTGGCAAAAGCCATAGACTAAAACTGCACTCTCAGTTACTCAGTTTCTTTCTTTTCCTGACTGTCCCTCCTCCTGGGAAATAAAATTATTTGTTCTGCATGCATCACAGCTTGGTCATGGCAGGTATTAAATTATCTATGTATCTATATAATGTCAAATATCTATCTGCGTAGTGTGTGTATATGTATATATATATATATATATATATATATATATATATATATATATAAAGAGAGAGAGAGAGAAAGAGAGACAGAGACAGAGAGATAGAGAGAAAGAAATGAAGTGTTGGAAAAATCCTACTTCAACAACCATTCATTCATCGTATATCTTACAGATATCATATAATCCCATGAGTCTTGGGTGCCCAATCTGTAACAACAACAATGAAATTCAAGCAACGTATTTTGGAATTATCTGCTCCCAAAGGTATTATAACATATAGGGAACTCAGAGATAGGAATATACTTTGTTGTTGCTGTTTTTAATTTTTTCATTGAAGTATAGTTGAATTACAATGTTGTGTTAGTTTCAGGTAAACAGCAAAGTGATTTAGTTATACATACACATATATCTATTTTTTTCAGATTCTTTTCCCTTCCAGGTATTACAAAATATTGAGTGTAGTTCCCTGTGTTATACAGTAGGTCCTTGTTTGTTATCTATTTTATATATAGCAGTAGAAATATACTTTGGAAAGGTAAAGTATTCATTGCACATTTCAGGGAATATTAGTTGTCTTTCTGATACTACATCATCAGACAGCTCTGATAAAGCTAAGACTAGCCTGTGTGTTGTACTTGATGTTCCTAACAACAATACAAAATCTCTTTTTGGTGCCTTTCTGCTGCATTTAAAGAAAGGGAGGAATACAGGTGCATTTTAAATGACTATTCCAGCTCTGCCCAGAAGGGTTTGCTCAGCCCAGGAGGGACTGCCATTAGTAAGTGAGAAGTGACATGTTCTGTCTCTCAAAGGTTTCTTCGTGTCCACTTTGGTAGCTCTCATTACATTGCCTGAATCCATTAAGACTGAAACAAGGTTACCCCATGAAATGTTGTTGTCACTAAAGAAAACATACCGCTCTTTAATCAGTGACAGAACATCTTCTCTGACAAGACTGAGTGATACAGTGAGCTCTGGTCCCACCTTTGCTGCCTAGAGGGAATATCCCTTACAAGGACGGACAATATTCTTATTAAATTGTCACTGGTTGATCTATCAATGCTCCAGCGAAAATAATTATTCTGAATATGTTTAATGTAAATATCTATGTTAAATGAAACCTCTGGGAGTGGCAGGTCCCTGAGATAAGACCTGATTACTAGACCTTGGTACTTTCCTGTTGGTATTCTGCCAGCCTGTTTTTGCTGCTGTTACTGAAACTCAGGTCCAGCTGCTCACCACTTAAAAGCCAATACTCAAGAGGCAAGGTTTGTGGAAAGGAAAGTTTGGCTTATTCCAGAGGCCAGCAGCTAGGGGGAGAAGGTGGACATATGTCCAAAGGCCAACTTCCCCACAGACAATCTGAGGGGAGGCACTTTTAAAGGGGAGTTTCAGGGGTGTATAGGCAGAGGTAGAGGGGCTACATGAAGAAACAGTACAGTCAACTCTGACAGTCATCTTGAAATTCATCATGTGGTGGTCTGATCAGTGTCATGTTGGTTGTTTTAAGTAGTTAATCTTCAGGTCCAGGGTTGGTTTGTTACCATTTGTTTGAGGCCAGTTATTGGAATTGTGGTAGCTTATGTCATGGCTGCAATCTGGTCATCATGTAGCTAACTTCTTCCACCTGGTGGGGATTTCAGTATCTACAAAACAGCTCAAAGGATGTGGCTCAGAATATTTATCTATAGCCCTTGAAGAGGAACTAAAAGTTCTTGACTTTGTTTACTGACTAAACTATTATTATTTGGCCTTATTTGACTGTTTTCCTTTGTTTCTACATTTTCTCACTTCTCTGATTAGATCTATTCTTTGACTAAAGTTTTTCTACAGACAAAAGGCAGGCTGAGGACATGTGGGCAGGTTCTTGTTCTGGGAAGGCCCCATAGGGTCCTGTTTCATTTCACTTTTGCTGCTACACCCAGCCTAGGACTCTCTCAGTGCATCTCAAAGCTGAGAAACCCTCAGGAGCTTTATCAACTCCTACCACCATTTCCATATCAGACAGATTGCCATCTCCCAGCCCAGAGGCCAGACAAGGGGCAGATACTATTACATGCCCTACAATTACACTTCTCTACTCACTTTTTTCAGCCAATAGGCAAAATTTGACATGGAAATATGTCATGTAAATAGAAATCTAAATAGGTCAGCCACCCCTGCAGAGAGAAAGGTTCTGAATTTCAGCCACGGCTTGGATAGAGCTCACTGAGACTGACACATTCTGCTTGCCATCACATGTCACACAGTGCCTTCGAGTAATCCTCTCCCTGTCGAGTATCCTCACTACTCAGTTACATACTACTCAGTTCTTCTTTCTTCCTCATCTGAGCATGAGCAAAGAGTGCATCTGAAAGTCTCTTCAACAAATGGCATTGGGAAAACTAGATATTCACATGCAAAAGAAAAAAATGGATCTTTATCTTATATGATAAGTAAAAAAATCAATTCAAAAAAACACAAGACCTGAAATTATAAAACTCTTAGAAGAACACATAATGGAAAAGCTTCATGACATTGGTTTTGGTAGTGATTTCATGGATATGACACCAAAAGCCCAAACAACAAAAACAAGTGGGACTAATTCAAACAAAAAACTTCTACACAGCAAAGAAAATAATCAACAGAGAGTGAAGAGGCAAAGAATGGAATGGGAGAAAATATTTCCAATTCATATATCTGATAAGAGGTTAATCTCCAAAATATATAAGGAACTCCTATAATTCAATAACAAAACAAATAAAAGAAAATCCTAATAAATTAAAAATGAACTAAGGATTTGAATGGATATTTCTCCAAAGAAAGTGTACAAATGACCAAGAGGTTCACAAAAAATGTTCAGTGTTACTAACCATCAGGAAAATACAAATCCAAATCACAATGAGTTATCACTTCACACTCATCAGGATGGCTATTATCAAAAAACAATGACAACAAGTGCTGGCAAGGATATGGAAAAAGTAGAACACTTGCACATTGTTGGCAAGAATGAAAAATGGTGCAGCCTCTATGGAAAATAGCATACAGCTTCCTTAAAAAATTAAAAATAGAACTACCGTGTGATCCAGGAATCTCATTTCGGAGTATATACTCAAAGAAATTGAAATCAGGATCTCCAAGAGATATCTGTGCTCCCATGTTTATCTGTATGCTCTCTACAGATAAAAACTGTTTTTCTCTCATAGAACCAATTTATTTAGGTTTGTTTCTGAATGAGGATTAAAGGGAGACGTCGCCTGCCCAGTATATTTTTACCTGTGAACAAAAAAGAGACTCATACCAAGGACAAGGGCAATCCCACCTATCCCTGTGTTCTCCATTCTTAGTCTTGAGCCTAGTAGTGCTGGTGGATGGACCAGAAAATGCTGGCACGCTCCAAGTTACTAACCAACTTTCACTGTTCACTTACAGACACCAGGAATTTTTTTTCACTTAGTAATGTTTATACTATTTTTTTCTGATTAGGCATAGTAATTTTTGACTTCAGAGAAAGGAGACTTGATTGGTACAGGAGAGGGAAAGGTCCAAGTGTGAACGTATTTCTCAATAGGTTCACTCATGTCACTACCTCAACTCCTTTTGTCATCTCAGGCCAGGAACTTTCACTTGAAATTAACTCCACACCACACTATCACTATTTAAATTTCTTCCTCCCAATATGCACTTAAGTTTATTTTGTTTTTATTGCATAACAACTCTTCAAAAATGACACCCATAAAATACAGTGCTGCTTTCTCAAAATTGTGGTATCTTTGAACGTACAAGGCCATAAATAAGCTGAGTGGCTAAACTGTATTTCACACTTTAACCTCTTTGTCTCAGTCACTACAAAAGGCCTAATGGGTCTGTCATATCTTGTGCCTATGATAAAATGCTTATACGATGGCAATTAGTCTTGCATCCTTCCTTCCTTACCCTTTATTTATTTTTAATATCTCCATTTCAGAAAACCTACTTTGAGAATTGTGATATGCCCACCTATGGTGTATTTCTATGGCCTCTGGGTATCAGAGTTAAAGAAGCACAGTGCTAAGGTCACTTCCCAGCCTTGCCTCATGCTTGCTCTATTTATCAGTGGGCCCCCGTAATCCCTCACATTTCTAATATACCTACTTAGAGGACAAATACAGTTGCTCCCCACCTCTTTATCTTGACACCTTTTGCTAAATCCAGTGAATGTCTCAATTAATTTAATCTACCTGAATCTCCATCATTTCCATTACTTCTTGATTTTGCTTATTTCTTTTACTTGATCAACAAACATATATACATTCATCTCTTACAAACTCTTGTGACCACAAAGTCTCTGTCACTTTCTATATTTATTTTCAATTTCCCCTTTGCTTTGTTTTAACACATTAGTCAGCGTCTAATATTGCAAGAGCAAATGAAAAATAGATGAAATACTTTAACCTTTACCTTTCAATACTCAATAAGTAAAGTATTAATGTAAGGCCTGTTTCCCTATAAACAGCCAAGTCATTATTTTTCAATTCTGCATTTTTTTGTTTGTTTGTGGTACTCAGGACTCTCACTGTTGTGGAGCACAGGCTCTGGACGTTCAGGCTCAGCAACCATGGCTTACAGGCCCAGCCGCTCCGTGGCATGTGGGATCTTCCCGGACCAGGGCACGAACCCGTGTCCCCTGCATCGGCAGGCAGACTCTTAGCCACTGCATCACCAAGGAAGCCCCTGCATTATATTTTTTAATAAAAGAAAAAGGAAAACCATCTAGAGACAGCTACCTTACATCTTCTAAACCATGGGAAGGCCAGGTATTCTTGGAGTATTGTAAGAACTGCAGTCAATTCCAGTTTTTAAAATGAGAACTTTCTTCAATAATATTTCTAGTCATCACATTGTTTTACACCACATTATAACAATTATCCAAATATGAAAGTAGGTAAGATTTTGTAACTCAGAAACCAAGGTTTCAAATGTCTACTGACACTATGAAAACAAAGCTAGGCTATCTTTTTCTTTTATGAAAACCTTGCATATTCTATAAAAAACAGAGTAGGAGAACAAAATAATTTTGCTCAATTTCCTGAATATATAAATACAATACACAAGTAGCTAGGAGATTGGACTGAGTGGCTGGTTGAATGACTTATTTCATGGAGGTTTTATAGAAAGTATTAAGGCTTACAAGCTCTATTTTCTTTAAGACGCTGCTGTCTTACCTCCCTTTCTCCTCCAAATTTTCCATACTTTTGAAATTTTAAAATATTGACTGATCAAGTCAATAAGGAATTTTACTTATGAACATTCCTCATAAGTTTCCAAGGAAGAGAACATTATGTATTGACTTCCTGGGAGATTTTCAAACCAATCGGCTAAGTGTTGTCTTCATAATAATCTCATAATAATAATCTCCGTTACAGACCACAGTTCACCAGTTGTGTTATACTGTTTTTCCCCCCACATCCAGCTGCTTCAAATTACAAAAATAATTTTCTCGACAAAGTGTGTAGCCTCTCAAAAGCTCTAACTGTATTGTCTCCTTCTCTTAGTTTCCCAAACTGCTGGTGTGTGTGTGTGTGTGTGTGTGTGTGTGTGTGTGTGTGTGTATATATATATATATATATATATATATATATATATATATATATATATTTAGAAAATTCCAATTTAAATCTTAAAAGAACTTTCAAACTTTTCTGTGATTCAGAGCAATTGGAACCCTATTTGTCAATGGTCAGAGTAGAAAATAGTACAATTACTTTGGAATAACATTTGGCAGATTTTACTTATGTACCCTAAGACCCAACAAGTCTACTCCTAGTTATATAAAACAAAGATAAACGAAAACATATGTCCATACAAAGAATTGTGTTAACATGTTCATAGCAGATTTATTAATGATATCACTGAACTGCAAACAACCCATATGTCTGTAAGAGAAAAATATATAAATAAATAAACATATGAAGTAGTATTTGATACTTCTTGCGTATAAAATAATGAACTACTAATACACACATAGATATCAAAACAAGTCAAACATTAAAAAGTGAACAGTATATGTTTTCATTCATATAAAGTTATAGAATAGGTATACCTAGTTGATACTTATAGAAATCAGAATAGTTCTTGCTTCAGGGTGAAGTTGTGGTGTGAGTATTGATTGAGAAGGGGAAGAAGGGAATTTTCTAAGGTGATATAAGTGTTCTTTATCTTCATAGAGGTGTTGGTTACACAGATTTATTTACTTGTCAAATCTTATCTAATTGTACACAGAAACCACCTGCTTTTCACTGTGCATAAAGTATACCTACTTATTTAAGTCATCTGCTTATCATGTAAAGAATATGGAATCTGTGGGAAAAGAATCTAAAAATAAAAAGTATTATTCATCAGGGAAATTTAACTACTATTATTTATGTAATTAAACAGAGAATACAAAGTAATTTAAACATGCTAAAACTAAATAGTTAATAGAAGCAAAATTAAGGTATTTTAATTCTCTTTCAAAGTAACAAAAAACAATAGTGTTACATAGGTTTTAGATGAATTTGCTTCTATAATGGCTCATTCACATGGCTGTTTGTGGGAGACCTTGGTTCCTTACTGCATGAACCTGTCCGCTGTGCTGTTTGAGTGTCCTTATGACAAGGCAGTTGGCTTTCCTGTGAGCAGGTTATCCAGGAGAAAGCAAGGACGAAGCTACATGCCTTCTGAGGCTTTGGGTCAGAAATCACACATGATTACTCCTGCCCCATTAGAAGTTAGTCACTAGGTACAACCCACACTCTGGGAGAGAGATACTAGGTTCCATTTATTGAAGAGAAACCTGTCAGAGAATTTTTAGACATATTTTAAAACCAACACACAGTGAATGACCTCACCTTCCTCATGTTTCTGACACTTGCAAAGAGAAAAAGGGGCTTACCCTGTGGAATTTCCAAAAATATAGTACTGGTGTCAACAATGAAGCACTGCCGTTTGGGGAGTGACCTGCAGGCTGTAAAGAGAAAGAATAGTCATTCCCAGCACCGATACCAGGGTGAGGCAAGTGAGGTACCAGAGGTTAATGAGACACTTGCCTCAGATACAGATTAAGAGGGTGTAAAATTAATGCAGAATGGTTGTTTTGCATTAATTTTCATTTTTAATAAATATTGCTTTATAACATTATGTATGTTGATTACTGAATTTTTTTACTCCCCTTAAAGTTTGCACCCAAAGCTAATGTCTCACTCGCTTTTTTTGCTTAACCCTTGCCCCATTCTCTTATACTTTCCCCTTTTCCTACTTTATATATATTGGTGGCTTAAGGCCAGTATAGAGTAGTCTGAAATTAGTAGATCATCAAAATGCTGGAAACAGACTAGGGGTAGCACAGAACAGTGGAAAACAGCCAGGCTTGATATCAGTGGCAGCATGGGTACCAGTGAAGTCCTGCTCTAATTAGCCACAGGACCTTAAGAAAGTCATTTCACCTCTCAGTTTGCCAGTTTCTTGGTGACAAACTTGAAAGGACTGAAGTAGATATTTTCTAATGCCCAGTGAAGGATTAACATTTTGACAGCAGAAAATCTTAGTCTTGGATGATGCTTTTCTTTCCCTGAATCCATCATCTGTAGCTAGAGACATGAAATCCATTAGTCTTCAGGGTAAAGCTAATGCCTTTCCTATGTGATTGTTGTTTTAATTTTAATTTGGAATCATTTTTTGTACTCATTTGGCAAGCTTGTCCAATCTCGTTGTGAGGTAGTAATCAGGGCATGATGTAATATTGGTATCAGTTTGTATTTTCATTAAGGTGCCCAGAGGACTTCCAGCACTAGATGCCAACAAATTTAAATTATTAATTTTATTACAACAAGAATTCTATAATGGCAGAGTTACTGAAATGCTTTTTAAATTGGTTTTTAAATAGAAAAATAAGGAGATCGAATTTAAACACTTGGGAAATAATGAAAAAGTGAGACAGAGCTGCTATTGATTTAAAGTCAGGTAAGGGAATACTTTTTTTAAAGTTCAATATTCACAAATCATTGGCCTTAGATGAGATACTAATGAGAATACTCAACAACCTCATAGGTATGTAATAATGAAGAAGAAACCAACTAATAATGAACAAAAACTGTGGCACTAACAAGTAAGAAAGAAAAACTGATATCACTGATTAATATTATTTTAATTGATTCTACTTTTTACTAAGAAAATACTACATTTCAACATGCTTATTTAAAAATCTGTAAGTAGGAGATATATAATCAGAAACAAGCGAGGGACTCACAGCTGCATTTCTGAATGATCTTGGGTAAATCACAAAAACCAATTTGAAACTGTCTTCACCTGAAAAATGGGGACATTAAAACCCTCACAGAGGGAGTTTTGTGTGGCTCAAATGAGTTACTGTGCATGACTGTAATTTGTAAACTATGAAATACTCTGCATGTATAAAGAATTTATAAATTTGTAGATATTTCTCATTTCCAATTAATATTATTGGGAGTCCTGTGAAGGGGATAGAGATGAAAGAATAGTGGAATTCTAATGTGACTTTATCCATCAGATGACTCAAAGCTGACCTTGAAACATAGAAGTTCATAGATTTCACTTTCATTCAGAGTGATGTGATGAGTTCTGTAATAAATGACAGTAGTGCAGAACTTTTGAAAAATCCTTGTCATTTTTTTGGTGTTTATTAGGTACTTAAACAAGAAGAAACCTTTGCTGGCAGACACAGCAACAAATCAGTCAGCAAATCTCATCAGAGTTGCCCTGTGTCTGATTTGCCACAATCAGCCACCCTCATGTTCCCTTCCTAGTTCTGTTTTATCAACACACCCAACCCCAATTGTGGATCACTCTGAGGTGGAAAAATGTTCTTCTGTCTGGCAGGTCTAGATTGGGGCTAGAGCCATACCATTGGTGTAGGTCCAAGGAATCTAGATTGGCTTTGTGCATAAAGGAAGAAAACATTATATCTATGGGGAAGCCAGAAGCTTATTGGCTCATGTAAAAAGAGTGTGGCTGGTGTAGGAGGTTGTAGAGGCATAATCTGAAAGTTAAACCAGGCTACAAGTTTAGTGAAAACATTTAAGGGTGATTGATGAGGTAAAGACCATAAAGATTCCAAGACTAGAATATGGGATGGAGAGTGAGCAGCTTAACACTGGCAAAGTAGGAAGGGCAAATCCAGAAACACCACGACTCACATTCCCTGTCATCACAAGAACAGCCTGAGTCAAAAGAACTTAGTGAGAATCAGAACCATACCTTGGAAACAAGGACAGCCCATTCAGTGTTGAAGTGGTGTTCTGGTGGTGTGTTTAGATTTTTGCTTGTTTGTTTGTTGATGTTGATTCAACCCTCAGCTAGAGCAGAAGGACACAAAGACATCCTATTTCTTGTTCCTACAGGGCAAAGCCAGGGGCTGCTAATAAGAAAATTATTTTCTCTAATATGACAATATGTGGAGAATATTAGAGGAAAAGTAATGTTTGGGTGATGATTGCTTAACAGGCCATCCTATAAGAAGAACATTGGGTCCGTATATCTATTTGTGAACTATAATCTGAGCAGCCATTTTCATATTGACTTTCCCTTTTCTCCTAGAATCTAGCTAGACAGCAATGAATGTCAGGGAACTGTTTGGAATAATATAATAGATACAATTTATTGAGGGCTATATGTGTCAAGTTCTGGGCTGTTTTCCATTTATGAGCTCATTTAGGCCTCACTTCAACCTTATGTAGGAAATAATATTATCTCTGTTTTACCCATGAGGAAACTGAGGTCTCCAGCCAGCAAATAGTAGAGTGAGACCTGAACACAGTTTCAGTACAAAATCCCACTTTATAGCACCATATTCTACTATTTTGTTCTGGGACTTGTGGAGGAAACCAGATGAAGTTTTGCTCCTGTAGAGTGTGTGAAGTTTTTCTGATGGTGACAGGTCAGGGGGAGGGTGGAGTGTCTTCTGGCAGAGGTGCTGACTGGTCGGGTGGTTCATATAAGCTGGTCTGTAAATTAAGGGAAGGATAACCAAATTAGAAGTGAAGGGGGCACACAAAACTCACCCACTTTCTGAAAGGCTAAAACTTAAAATAACTGCCTTGAGGATTACTAAGGAAAAGTCTAAGTTAACTAGATTTTCAACCTCTGTTATTATGCTGTCATTCTCTCTGGGAGTACTGTGAGCCTTTGGGAAAGATGGGTCTCACATTCTGAGAGAAGCAAAGGAGACAACTTAGGCAAATGAGCATTGGGTTGGTCTGGTCCAGTTTCTAGGAAAGAAGGTAACACTGAGTTCCTGGTAGACCTCTAGAGTGTACCCCAGGAGGTCTTCCACAACCATGGAAAAATCCAAAACTTGGGAAAACAGGAGATGTCCCATAGCAAAATAAAATAAAGCCAAGCTTCTAGGGTCGTTAAGGGACCCCCTTGGTAGGGTTCTGAATATAGAAGTTACACTCCAAGAGCCCAGGAGGTTACTCTGAGCAGTTTGCTGCTGGTTTTCTCCTGACTTTTGAGTATCCATCTTTTGTTTGAAAAGGAGAAAGGGCCAATAGCAGCTGACTAGTTCATTTATTTCCTTTCATAGCTTTAGCTTCAGATTCATTTTTTCTGATGACCGCTGAAAGATGTTTCAATGTTTTCTACCCATGGGAATGCCCATCTGTCTGCACTCCATCACTTCCAGCTGGATTTGACAGTTTGTCTCTAATAACGAGTTTCTTTTTCTTACTTTCCCCAATCTCAAACTGAACATCTACCTTGTACATTGGCAAGATTAATATATCCCACTTGAGCAAATGCAATATGGTTTCTTGGTGTCACTCTCAGAGACAGTACTTGGCTTGCCAATTGTGATAATTATACCATATTACACCAAGGAAATATGTATTTTTCATACTGGTCAGGGTAACCAGTGTGCATTGTGGCCCCACTGTCGAAGGCAGTGTCAGGGACCTTATAGGCCCTCAATGGATATTGGTTGAATGCATAAATGAACTTTGTCAAAGAATTCTTAAATTTAAGAATATTATGATTATTGACACTTTCTCACACACATATTTTCCTTCTCAAAGAACTTAGAATATCACTTGATTTATCATTAGAGAATTCATGCTATCAGGTACAAAAATGTAAAACTTACTCTACAAACTTATAGATATTGTCAAACTACCTAAAAATGGAAAATATCCCCTAAAGTAAAGTTCATGCAATCAGTATTGTGATATCATAGAATAAGTATTGTGATAAGGATCCAGAAGGTATTTTTTAAAATACAGGTAAATTGATTTCTCTACACCTTTGAATTCCTCACAACTTCCATTATATGGAGTAAAGAATTTTAACTTAGAACTGATTCGTAAACATTTTATGTTCAAAGCCTCTGCCCCAGATAATTATGCTATGACAGTCTCCTCCCTTTGGAAATCTTAAGGTTCTCTAACCTCAAAATTCTAGAATTATGGAAAGTTAAATTGAATTTTGAAATTCAGGCTATAGAAATAGAAGCAATCTTTTGGATGTTAATCTAAAATATGACCATTTCCCAAAACTCCTGATTGCATCTGTTTTAGAAAGAGACTACTCCTGGGAAAAACACAAGTTACATGCTGTTTCTCTTCACACATAACCCCCCTTTATCACCGACGTGACCTGAATTCCAACAGCTGGTTAACCTTATCACTAGTAATCAGCCATCACCCCAAGAAGTGAACATAATCAAAAGCTAAATCAAATAAATATGTCTTACTCTCTGTTCTGACGTCGGCCAAGTTCCATTTCTGGTGAGAGGCCAAGGGAAGAGGGTGCCAAAGACATATGGCTGTGGGTACCATTGTGCCAGAAAGATGTCAACACACTGGAAAGGATTCAGAGAAGAGCAGCGGGGGTGATTAAGGGGCTGAGGAATTTACTTATGAGGGAGATTAAGAGAGCTAAGTGTGCATACATTGGCTAGGTAATATATGGGAGGCAGCAGAGTTGGATATAATTTGAAGTGTTGACAAGTCCACACAAAGAATTAGTGGCATGGGAAGCAGAGGAAATACTAAGGCTTGGGAAAGAGTAGTAAATAAGGATGAAAACCAGAGTTGTCATCAACATTTCTTAAGAGAATGTTGATTTAAAGTAAGAACATTTTATCATAGATAAAAAGGAGATAAAAAAGGAGAATGTGAAAACAACCTGACTTGGCCTGGGACAAAAAGCTTAAGGAACAAAGAATATCTTTCCTATTCCCTCCCCTACTGGGGCATCATTACTAAGAATGTGTCTACTTCCCACTTTCAACTGCATGTTGTTCCTCAGACATATTCACAAGGATCAGTGGCCAAGGGTTCACCACTTCCCTTGCCCTCTTCCTATCAACACTGTCATCCCTGAATCTTTTCCCCACTTGGGTGCCTAGTAAGCACTCAGTACATGATAGTGATATATATTTTTAAAAGCTTCATTGAAATATAATTCACATTTCATACAATTCTCTCATTGAAAGCGTACAATTCAATGGCTTTTAGTATATTTAGAGTTGTGCTTCCAACATCATAATCAAATTTGCAATATTTTTATTACATCAAAAAAGAACTGCACAGCCCTAAGCTATCATCTCCAAACCCTCACAACAATGTAATTCCACAAATTAATGGACATTGTCAAAGCTTAATAAAAAATGAAAAAGACTACACTAAAGTGATGATGATACAATCATTACTTTGACTGGGATCAAGATGTGGCTTATAAATATGGGTAAACTGATTTTTCTCCATCTTTGAATATCTCACAACTTCTATCACATAGAGTGAAAAGTTTATAACCTCAAGTTTTCCCCTTCTCCAGCCCTAGCAGAACACTAACTTACTTTATAACTCTGTAGACTTGCCTATTCTGGACATATCATATAAATGGAATCATACAATATGTGGTTCTTTGTGACCAGCTTTTTAAAATTAGCAAAATGTTTTCAAGGTTCATCCATGTTATGGAATGAATCAATACTTTGTTCCGTTTTATAGCTGAATAATATTCTATTGTATGGATATGACTCACATTGTCTATCCATTCATCAGTTGATGAATATATATGACTAATAGAGAATATCACAAAATTTTTTTTCTTATGAAAATGCCTGGTCATTCATTTAATCACATGATTCAGCCTGGGGCATTGTGAGCTGATTTCATCATCTCTCCCAGGAAAGAGATGCCCTGCCTACAATCAAACAAATGATGTTAGAATTTAATGTTCCTTTTCAGGTTTTGTTGAAGATATATTTGGCCAGTCAATCCAATGTCCAATGGTTTGGATAGATTGTACTTCCAGTTACACATGACATAGAACATATGGACACAGTCTCTCTTTATGGACTTTGCCCTTCAGTCTTTCCCCAGAAGGATAAACAGTATAGTGTAGCAGAGGTTGACATATCCGTCTTACGCTTCTACAAAAATGAAGTGAGCTACTGTCTGTCTTCTTTGAGTGCGGGTTTCCTCCTCAGAAATTAATGGAACAAGATGCTTTGGAATATTCTATCAATGGACTCAAAATCAGACCCCAGTCCATAATAGTGGTGTGACCTTGAGAAAATTATTTTAAATCCCTAGAACCCAGTTTATTCATGGAGACAAAGAAGTTTAGAGGATTGTATGAAGCAAATTAAATGGTATACAAAAGTAACTGGCACATACTTGAGGATCAATAATGTTGGTTGATTTTAACAAGAAGTGATCTTACAAGTAGTAAATGAGTGAGAGCATATGAAGGAAGGAAAATCTTAAGGTGATTCATAACAATATCTAATAATACATCCTATACAGAAGAATAAAAAAATTACAGCCATCATTTAATAGCTCTTCATATGCCGGACACTATTCTCCAGATCTTTTCATATATTAGCCCTTGCAACTTTCCTGTGAAGTAGATATTATTATTACCTTCATTTATTAACAGAAGGGTTTTGCAAAGGTCACTCAGCTTGTCAGAGGCAGGATTTGCATGCAGGTAGCTGGTTTGAGGACTGAATTACTAACCACCATACACTGCAGACACCCTTGTTCCTCTGAGTATACAGGCTGGGGACATTGTACATGGAATGGGATATTCAGGTCTTGGATGTAAGAAGGACTTGTTCATCAAGAATCAGTTTCCTGTAGGTTAACAAATTTAGCTTTCATTATTAATTTTAAACATATTGTTTTAGTTATCACTCTCTTTTCCCTGTGATAACTTCAATTTTAACAACTCTCTCTTTTACCATGTTAAAGCCCAAGAAAAGACCTTGGCAAAAATTGAGCTGTCCATATCTTTCAGAGTTGTTTTTTGTATGCCATCTTTCGTTGCTATAAACTCACAAAGAGGAGCAGGTGGTGAGGATAAAAATATGTTAGTATTCATATTTCTAGCCAAAAGTCACCTACATTTAATTTGAGGCAAATAGGAAACAAGCAAAAATATCTCCGTTCTATTCCTATCCCATCTCTGTCCAACAGTCAGACCGTGATCCTACAGTCCTGGATTATTGCCACTCATCCTGCCTTCCCACGTTCTCTGTTACTTTAAGCCCTTCCTGCACCAGGCTGCCAGAAGAGCCTTTGTATAATACATTACCTGCCCCCGCTTCTTCAAGAGCCTCCAATATATTCCTACTTTTGAAATATATCCAGTTTTAAACCCCTGTACTTCCCCAAGCTCTCCCAACACATTCCTGTGCCTCAGTAAGAGAAATCTCATCATTGTTCCCTAAGCCTGGTCACCCTCACATCTCACATCTGTCTTAATACCCTTAGGAAGACACACTACTCACTACACACACACACACACATACACGCACACACACACACAGTTATGTATGCACAAGTGCACAGTAGTAGAAAGAATGATAAACACACAGTAAATATCAGTTCTTCTTATTTATTTTTTTAAAATTTTTATTGGAGTATAGTTGATTTATAATGTTGTGTTAGTTTCAGGTTTCGTTCTCTTGTTAGGGAAAATGGTTTTCCTAACTTTCCCAGCCTGGAGTATCCTCTCTCTGCCTAAACCCCTGCCATACTTGGTGTCACACTGTTTAGAATTTAACTGTTCTTTAATGATAAACGTCTAGGACTCATTCTCTGAGGTGTTCGGTTAAGGTGCATTTTTGAAACTAGGCTGTTTTTTAAATGGTATTGACTACCTTCTATGTAATTGATTGATTTATAAGATATATCAATGTCTCAGATCAAATATTATCTCTTTTCTGTAATCTTCATGTACCTGAATCCAATTCTTACTATCCTCAGGGAAAACTAATTTCTCCTCTCCACTTCCATAATGATGTGACTAATAGATTGTTCTACCATTGCAGATAGCACCTTGTACTCTGGTTATTGTAGTATAGCTATTTCCCCCAAACAGAATATGCACTTCTTGAAGGCAGGAGCCATACTTTCCTTCTATCCCAAGGGCCTCTGTACCTAATAACTTAATAAATTGCTAAACAAATCTGGATTAACTTAATTAAAATAACAGAACTCTGAAGGAAGAGGATTAAATGTGTCAAAATGGGTTAGGGGGTGAAGAGGTTGGGGTTGCTCAGATGTACAGGGTGCTTCTTCTTTTCATACATTGCATTAGATTTGCTCTTTATCCAGGACCCACTGTGCCAAATCAGGCTTGTGATTAAGATCAAGTCTACCGGGAAATCAGCAGAGTTGTAGAGCGTTTGAAAAGAGCCTTGCTGTCCAAAGTTTGCAACTCTGGCAAACAGCTGTTATGGTTTTATTGTTTTATTTTTGCTTCCTTTAAAGGGCAAGGTTTGAAAAATCAGGGAATTTATAAAAAGAATTTCAGTACAAAAAGAACACTCCAGGAATCATTTTCTCTGGAAACAAGGTGAGTTGCCAACTGCATAGTATCCTGGGTGCATGGTAGCTGTGCCAACTTCAAGGGCTGCTTAGTCCAAACTCACCTTTTTCAAGGTGTAAAAGACCTATTCTGCTCTCAGGCAGGACTGCAAATATACTGACTCTGTTTCCAAGAACTGCTTTCAGATCCATTTAGAGCCTCTCAAAGAATGTGTCTCCCATTCTGTGGGGAACTGAAAGTTTATCCTCATTGGATCAAAGAATATTTGGTCTAGAATACACCTTAGAGGTCATCTAGTTTAAATTTCTTTTATTTTGTTTTTCCTTTTTTTCTTTCTTTCTTTCTTTTTTCTCTTAGAGAAGAAACCAAGAGAAAGAAAGAGAAACCACACAGCCAGTTATCACAGAAGGAAGGCTGTGATGTCAAGTTAACTTCATTTTCTGCAACATCTCAGAGCCTCTTCTGCTGTTGATTTTTGCAAAAGTTCACACCAATGTGTTAAAGGGTTCTATCCATATAGTTGATTAAACAAGTTAGTGATCTCATAAAGGCAAAATGCTACCTAATTTTATGTCTAAGCACTTACTTTTTCTGTATCAGTGTTATAGAAACAGAAGTTCTTGGACTTTGTTATTGTGTATCTGGAGGATGAAAGGTAAGTAAGTATGAAGTTTATACTGAAAATTCCATATGTACATCCAGGAGTGTGTGTGTGTGTGTGTGTGTGTGTGTGTGTGTGTGTGTGTGTGTGTGCATGCATTTGCATATGCTTTTTTGCATGGGACTGGTGAGGTTAAAGGTAATGACATATTTACAACATATTTACCTGTTATCCAGTGGCTTCAGGCCCCTTGACAGAAGAGAAAGAAGACAAATGGGGACTCTCAGATTGAGGGAAGGGTAACAAAGCATCCTTGGAAAGTAATGTCCCTGGACTGAGGCTCCCTTGGGGAAGAGCAATGGGCAGTTCTGCAGTGATGACTGGCTTTCACATAGCAAGAAGTCACATTACTAATGTAACTTCCTGCTTGGGTTTTACTTACCTTCTTTATGATTCTTTGTCCATTTATGTATACTAAATGGAACTAGTAACATGATTATGCTCTTGAAATAGTTGATGTAAGAAAGGAAATTTCCTTGAAAGTATAAAGGGATAATTAAATAGAAGTCATCTATTATTTTGACTGAAAGGACAATGTCTTTATAAATATAAAAATGTTTCTCCATGTAATGCCAGTTCTCCATGGCAAGGACTGGTATAGGTTGGTCTGAAAATAAACCACTTACAGCGCCAGACTCTGCAATAGGAAAAAGAGAATAAAGAGGTCTACGTACTTCATTTAAAATGTGAACCATCAGTCATGTTCAGACATATATTCTGCCCGCTGCTTACCTCACCCAATTTGATTTTGGAGCAACCCTCTTTCTAATTAGACATAGACACCAAAAAATATTGATAAAGGTCCAAGTCTGTGTCTGGTAGAAATTTTTCATCTTTCAGTCAAATCAATATTTTATATTTGAACTTCTTGTAGTTCAAAATCCTTGAAATTCTGTAATTTATCCATAAAATTAAGCATGGCTTAATAATATTGCCAGAGAAATTAATAAAGGAAGAGCACGTTTGGGAATTCCAGGTGTGGACACCTCGGGTACCTGCGGTGCTCTAAGCTTCTTTGGTTTAAACAAGTCACACTGTATCTTCATCTCAGCCCACTTTATAATTTTAATTAAACAAAATTAAAATTAATTATTAATGGAAATAGATAAATTAGCTAAGGTGAGCTGATACTATTTTTGTTGTTCTTTGTAAAGTGTCACTAGTATACCCAACATGAAAGAGTTTAGCTTGAATAGTGCTGAATAACAACAAAGTTCTTGCCCCAAGGAGTTTCCTTCTATAAACAAGTCAGTAAAAGACAGATCATAACTCAAGGTGTAGCTGACAGAAGCTGCTACTTCCAAAATAAGAGAGTATCCATGGCAAATTCTCATCAAGGATTGAAATGTGGTTCTCTAGAGGATCTAAATAAGGAGTCAGTTCAGTCATTGACTCAGGTTTTATGAATATTTAGAGGTACAAAATGAATTTCTTCTCTTAAGGTAGTGCCTCCTAAATGCTGGGACTACCATAGTTTTATAAGGAAACCTTGGTCTCTAATTAAACCTATTTTAGTCACTGAATGGTCACAAGCTGATTCTTACTTTGTGTTCAGTCTTCAGCTTGCCAATCTCAGGGATTGTTTTCATATCTTTGGCAAATATTTCTTTAAAATTTGTTATGGAGCAGACACTACATGATGACTGTACAATGACAAGTAGAATAGATGTAAAGGAATAGATTTTTGGAGAGTATTTCAGAACACACCCCCAGAGAGTGAGGGAATGAAATGGGTAGTTGTGGGTGCTGCGTGAGCTCTGAAGCTGAGCCTTCTGAGCTGTATAACTCAATGGTTGCATGTAGAACTCACTCAGAGGCAGAGCAAGTAGAAGACCAGGCTGGAAGGAGGACTCGTGGGTTAGGTTTTAATCACTTTCCATTTGCAGTTAATGAAGAGGCATCTAAGAGCAACCTAATGTCCATAAACAGATGAATGGATAAAGAAGATATGGTCTATATACACAATGGAATATTAGCCATAAAAAAGAATGAAATAATGTCATTTGCAGCAACATAGATGGACCTAGAGTTTATCATACTAAGTGAAGTAAGTCAAAGAGAGAAAGACAAACATCATATGATATTGCTTATATGTGGAATATAAAATAATAATAATAATACAAATGAACTAACTTACTTACAAAACAGAAATAAGCTCACAGACATAGAAAAGAAATTTAATGGTTACCAAGGGGGAAAAGAGGGGGAGGGATAACTTAGGAGTTTGGGATTAAAATATACACACTACTATATATAAAATATATATCCAGCAAGGACTTACTGTAAAACACAGGGAACTATTCTCAATATCTTATAGTAACCTATAAGGGAAAAAAAAATCTACAAAAGAATATATATATATATATATATATATTCTGAATCACTTTGCTGTACATCTGAAACTAACACAAAATTGTAAATCAACTATATTTCAATAAAATTTTTTTAAAAAAAGAAAAGTGAGGTCAAGAGAGCATTTCCATATATGGGTTGGAAGCCTGTGGCCAAATCGGACAAGATCCTTTTTTGCTGTCATGATGTCATAATGATAATAGCTACTATCTAATAAGACTTTTGACTGAGGTCTAATGTCCATTGAATGTTTTTCTGTAGGAATCCTGAAGTTGGCTGAAAGCACATGCTCTCACAGAGGATTCCTTTTTGCTTCAGCTGGTTGGCTTAACCAACATTGCACACCATTGTAATATAAAGACTAACTTGAGGTATTTCCTGTGACAGGCACATGAAATTTAGATCATGCTCCAGAAGCTCATAGAAAGGTTCATTTAACATTAAAAACCCCAGGGGAGATTTTTTTTTTTCCCTCTTCAATCCAGCATCAAAGTGAAACTGCGAGTGTTTCTTTGTTGGACATTCCTATAGAATGGGTCAATTCCTAACCCTTTGAGGTCTGGTTTTATGCAGAAGGCATAGATCACTCTTGTTTCATGGGCTATAGGCAATGTCTCCTTTCAGTTGCCTCCTCAGAAGATCAAAATGGGAGCTCAAAGACACTAAGGTCCACCAAAAGCCCATTTGAAAGCAAATTTATTTCACTGTAGTTCAGCTTTTATTTTGTGTTTTGGCTTTTGAACTTGTCTTGATTTCTTGTCAGTTTAGTAACACATTTGAAAATGAATTTGAAAAGATATTTCATTAAGAACTCTAGTTGCTTTATGCAGTATAGTTGTTCAGAGTATCTAATTTGTCATGGACCCAGAAAAGAAAGTTTGTTTGTTATTATTTACCAAACATTTGCTATGTGATTTACATTCATTATATTATCAAATCCTTAGAGTATCTACATGCAGTGCAGTAAGTATTCTTATCATAGTTTCCAGAGGAAGGGATTGAGGTTAGAAGAGATAAGTAAATTGCCCAAGGCAAGAGAACTGTTAGTGTCTTAGGATTTGAACTCATAGTTGCTTAGTTCCCAAGCTCATGTGTATAATAACTGTAGACAGTGGAACATTGAAAGAACACTTAGATCATTTTACCACCTGCTCTTTTGTCTATTTTTTTTCCCCTCCAAAGTGTCTTGTTTTCTTTACCTCTCCAAATCTTTTGCTTCCTGAGTCTTTTCTGTCTCAACAAACCACACCACTGTTCATCCAACTATTTAAGCTAAAGCAACCTATAAGTCATTCTTGATATATATATATATATATATATATATATATATATATATATATATTTTTTTTTTTTTTTTTTTTTTTTTTTTTTTCTTTAGCATCCACAGATATCCCTCTGGTCTATGTCACTGTCACAAATTGCCTAGATTCCTGCAAGAACTCCATTAATTAGTTGTATCCCTTCTTCCACTAATGAATATACTTACAGTCCATTATCACTTAATCAGCTTAAAAAATCTTACTAAAAAGTAAATATCATTGTATTACTTCCTTTACTGAGAAATGTGATGGCTTTCCATCTTTAAATAATATTTCCCCTTCAAATCATAGCCTTTTAGGTCTTATGTCATATGTCCTTACAAGTTTCTCCAACATTATCTTGTAAAACTCTCTCCCTCACTCACTACTATCCAGACTCACTGACTCCTCTGTTTATCCAAACATACCAAGCCTGTTCATATCTTACAATGACTGTACTCACTAGTCCTTCAAGTGACATGCTTTCTGCTTAGAACTTTACATGTCTATCTTTTACTTGTCCTTCAGATCTCAGCTCAATCACCTAACTTTTACTTGTCCTTCAGATCTCAGCTCAATCACCCCCAATTTAAACAATCCTCTTATATCACACTGTTTAATTTTCATCTTGTCATTTATCTCTAAATTTATCCTATTTGTGTATAAAATGTTTTTTTTGTTTATTTTCCTTACTAAAATGCAACTGCATGATAGGAAGAAGACTTGTCAATTTATTCAAAACTGTCTTAATAACATCTCAGAAAAATGTGTTGTTCAATGAATTCATTGCTGAAAAAAATAATCTGTAGAATTGGAGCAAAGTTGAGTAGCATTACCTATGAACACAAGTCACCATTTTGGGGGACTCCCAGAGTAAGGCCAAGAAAGGATTTATCATTATTAGCTGTGAATCAGCTACAAGGAGGTAGGGTTGAATTTGAATAAACAAAGCATCCAGAAAGACAGTAAAGGGCAGTACCACTGGCACTATTGAGTTCAAGAACATTCTCCACATAGAGCTAATCAAGGAATCAGAAAACCAAAAAAAGAACACCAATGCATTCATAAATGGACCTCACTAAAGCTGAGGCTGATGATTTAACACTGGAATAACTGCCACACCACTGGTCCAATTGTCTCTTAACACTGATGATATTAAGAAACTTAAAATTCAGATGCTGAGTCAGATAAGCTCCCACTTTCCAGCCTTGCTAACTAGAAGAAAGGGCCAAAGCAGCAGGAAGATGGCCTCATCTCACTTCTGAATTCCAGTCTTGCTCAAGTGTATCTCATTAGAAGGAGTTAATTTTCCCTAGAACTTTAGCTTCAAGAAAATGTGAGCTATATTGTCCTTAGGTTTTTGGAACCTGTAATATAGAAGAGTACATAAGAAAGAGGAATGAATGGATGCTGAATACCTATTAAATAAAAAATGACATCTGTGTGCATCACTCAATGTGCTTCACAAAAGCCAGTGTGCCTAGTGTAAATTCATAAAGAAATTGAGCTAAGCTGGACTCCAAAAAATGTACTATCCTCTGAAGATATATTAAAAATGTCATGTGATACACTCTCCCAGGGAAATTAAATTGACAGACAGATTGGTGCTTCTCATTGATTAGAAATGACCTTAAAATCCCCCTCCCCTAATTGGATAACTGATAGTTTTAGGCAGAACAATCCTATTTTTATCATCATATTCATTAATCTTTCCATGATATGGAACACTTCTTTCTGAAGAATGAATCTGGAACACATGTAGTACTGAACCTCAAGTATGATTTCATGGATGACCCTGTTATTTTCTGCTTGAGTGAGAGTACCCGCTCTTGCCATACTCACTGGACTTTGCCTAGATCATTGTTGACACATTCCAGGGAAGTCCAAAGTCTTTGGTCATCTCATGAGGAAACTAAACATATGTGTAGGGAATAGAGAATATATCAACTACCTTTAACTGTGTGGAAAAGCTCAGTGCAATTTCTTCCTATATAAAATGGGGGAATTTCAGGAAGGTTATTACGTCTTTAAAATATATTAAATATAAGCATGTGAACCAATTGCCTTCTTTAAGGCCAAGGGAAGCCAGGTTATGTTTTGGAGCAAATCTTAAAATTTCTCTTCAAATGATATTTCCTCCAAGCCAATAAAAGAGAACAAATAACAACAAAACAAACAAACAAAAAAATGAGAAAAGTTGATGTCCATGAAGTCAGCCCCAACCAGTAACTCTCTTGTTTACTTCTTAATCTTCTGTTTCCATTGTTTTCTCTTTTCTCTTCACTGTTGACTTATAAACCAGGTACATAAACTAGATGATGAACCTATTAGTAGATACTGAGTCAAATCTTACAACACTTTTCCAAGCCTGGGGGATAAAAATAGACACTAGAATGATAAAAATCAAGTGAAGATAGTGATTTGACCACGGTAGAAGGGCAAAAGCATTAAGGAACACCACATTTTCTGCCTATAGACATTGGCACGCAAATAATGCAAATATTGGCATGATCTAGAAATTTCTCCACTAAAATATACTCACACATCTGGGCCACATATACAAACTGACATAGAAGAAATAAGAGAGATTCCATTTCTCAGTATTCTCTGCCTATTTTCCTTTTCCTTACTTACTAGTTAAAAAACAAAAGTATCTTTAAGTTACTGATAAGGAAACTAAGACCCAGAGAATCTAAGGGCATTCTTAGAGTCACAAAGAGGGTTGGTGGCAAAGCCATGAGTAAAGCCTAAGCTGCCCTTTGGCTCCCAGACCAGAGATTACTGTCAATATTTCTATCTCATGCCATCTTCTGGGAATGTGCTACTCAAAGAGGAGCTCCAGTTGTCTCTAACAACACAAATGATTGCCCACCCATATGTTCTTTAAATTGAAATGTTTGTAGGTAGGGTTTTCATAAGATACAGTGTGGTGTTATAGACTGAATGTTTGTGTTCTCCCAAAAATCATATGTTGAAGCCCTAACCCTTAATGTGACCATAATGGAAGATAAGGTCTGTGAGGAGGTGATAAAGGTTAAAGGAGGTCATAAGGGTGGGGTTCTAATCTGATATGGCTGGTGCCCTTATAAGATGAGAACTCTCTGTCTTTGTCTTGTGAGGACACAGTCTGAAGGGGCTATCTGCAATCAAGGAAGAGAACTCTCACCAGGAACTGAACTGGCTGGCACCTTCATCTTGGACTTCCCAGCTTCCAGGACTGTGAGAAAATACTCTTCTATTGTTTAAACCACCCAGGCAGTGGGATTTCATAAGGGAAGCCCTAGTAGACTAATATACCAAGGTATACCTCTTCCTTCTAGAATACATAGAAAATATTAGACATTTATTTGCAAAGGTACTTTTGGAATTATACGATTTAATATCAGCTTTCCTGAAGAGAGTGCTTATAGTCAATTTTATGAAAAAAATTACCCAAGGTAGTATCCCATTTGTAAAGCAAATATATAATAAAATATATTTGAAGGGATTAACGGATTTTAATACTGTATTGTGCTATTTTTTTTTTTTTAATTTGCCAGAGTATTTTTATTTTTTATGTACTCTTGGCCTTAGTCCAAAATCAGACTCTTTCATTGGAATGAACTATGGTGATCCTGGATGCTAAAACTAAGGAAAGTCTACACAGGGTGTAACTAATTCCTACCTATCCAAGGAAGATCCATATAACATAATTTGTTTTACCAGCACTTTTTATATCCTATAGGAAGTAGAATATTTATTGATGCCTGTGCAGGAATTAATCTGAGTGATTAAAAGTAGAGTTAAATGTTTCTGTTTCTTGAGCAGATTATCTTAATAGGCATTTTCATATCAACTGATATTACATATGCACATATATTTTCCCTTGTGAAGTGTGTGTGTCTGTGTGTGTGTGAGTGTGTGTGTGAATTAACCCTCACAATTTAAATATTATACTTGATACAATTCAGTTATTGAGTGGCTACTACAAACAGAGAACCAATCTTATGCTGGAGGATTTAAGGCATCAGACACATGACCACTTGTATCGATGAGCTGTTGAGGAAGTTAACACACACACAGTGTTTTAAATAAAATATGAGGCCAGAATTGCTGGTGCAGAGGACAAGTGAATCCTTGAATTGTGTGGAACTCTTGGAGGATGAAGCTTTCGAGAGCAACATGAGACTGGATATTCCTTAGAGGACTGGTCAAATTTAGTTAAGCACGAAACAATAATCTGAATATTGAAAGCGGATGGAACATTCCCATAAGAATTTTGTAAAAAAGCGTCTTATATCTTCCCTTGTGTTGTCCCAACACACAAAAAGAACATCTAAGATAATATGATCTGTATCCTTTATTCACAAATAAATGTCAGGTCACTTTCCTGGTTGCAGGGCACTTCGTACACTACCAAATTAGCCCCATTGGATTTGTGCACAGCAGTGCTTTTTGAGAGACTGTGGCCAGAAGGAAACATTAAGGAACATTAAGGAAACATCCATATCTCAGTCCCAGGGCCCTTCCCCACCTTGATCTCTCTCAAGTAAACAGGGGAAGTATCTGGCAGAAGACACAGAGTGGTTATTGGTGGCAAGCAGACCCAGGTGCCAGGTGGTATGTACTACAGACCAGTGCTGTCCACTGGAAAGACCATGAGAGCCACACATGGAATGTCAATATTTTGGTAGCCATATTTAAAAAGGAAAGAGAAAGAGGTGAAACCAAATTTAGTAATAGATTTAATTTAACCCAATATATCTCAAATAATATCATTTCAATGTGTACTCAATATAAAAAATCATTAATGTGTTATTCTACATTTTTTTTCCATAAGAAGATTTTAAAATCCAGATTGTACTTATACTTACTTACAGCACAGATCATTGGGACCAGCCATATTTCAACTCAGTAGCTATGCTTCTCAAAACGAAGCAATGCAGGGCCTCCTTTTAAGGGGGAAATATCAATATATCTTGGACCATCACAACCCTAAAACTAGGTACAGACCTCTTATAGCTCATGTATGCTTATAAAATCAACACAAATTGTTTAAATAAATTCCAAGCAAATAAATATAAATACAATGATTTCAATATGATGTATATTTTGCAGAAGCTAAATCACATCTGTGCAAAATAAAATGGCGATTTTAGGTTTGACCAACCACAAATCTTCCTTTCCACAGGGACAGACAAGGGTTTCATTGGGTTTTTCTCAAAATAAATGAGTCATTTAAATCTTCTGTTCTCTTCTCATTAACAAATATCAAAGCACCAATACTTAGCATCAATTTTATTCAGTTGAAGAGCCAAGATGATCAAAAATATAAATGCAAAGGTGGGTTCTGAATTCACTCATATTTCTCCTAATTGTATACAATTACTTTTGAATATCTTCACATACTTGTCTACCCTCTATCCCCCTACTCATCGTCTCCCCACACTAGCATTCTTTAAAACAAGTGTACTTACCTTTTTCACTTAACATAATATTATAAGCACATTTTTCATGTTGCTCCATAGTTTTCATGACATTGCTTTTAAATGGTTATATACTACTCAGTCAAGGACGGATCACCAGCATCAGCTCACTGCTGGACCTACTGTCTCTCATCTTTGATTCCTGTGGTGTGTTTTATTAGATACTAATGAAAATGCTGCTCGGTGCCCATCACCTTATCCTTCTTGAAACTCTTTCCTGAGCACCTTGGTTTCCTGAGCCTTATCTACTCCCAGATTGCTAAGTGCCTGCATCTTTTCCTAGACCTCTAAATGTAGGCATTCCCAGCAGCCCACTTCTTCTCTCCTTCTACTCTTCCCCTCCCTGGACTCCCCATCATCCAGGATTTTAGCTAACTCCTCTGTGCAGATAAAGCCATTCCATCTCCTCCAGGTTCTAGTTTGGCTTTTCCTACAAAATATGTCTACCAATCACCTCTGTGCAAAACAGATTCTAAACTGTGTGAATTTTCTCTGCTTCAGTACTTCCCCATCACAGAATCACCCAGACTTTTCTCTGTTAATTATATATAGCCCCATTCTACTAATGAATATGGGCTGAAAACTTTGAATTCATACATGTCTTTTACTTTTCCTTTGTCTGCCATAAAAAGGAAAGCACTTGCCAAGACTTCTCACGAGTGATATTCCTATAGATATTGTCACTGTCACCCTTTCACTATTTATCACCTAAGGCATAGCAAAGGTGCCCACTCTCATCACAGGCACACATGTTCTGGAAGCCAGTGCTGCAAGATCAATTTTCTTAAAGCAGTCACCTGATCTTGAATGTCTGCTCTCAGGGAACATTAGCTTTCATACTTGCCAACCAAATCAAATGCTCCCACTGGAGACATTTCCTTTCTAATCTCAGAATACTTTTCTACCCTCACCCAGTGTGTGAGGACTTTAGATTGTGTAGACATGCCTGTCTTCTCTCCCCCATCAGACTACATGTTCAAGTTCAAGGATCATGTCTGATCATGTTGATTCATAGCCAACACTATTCATAGAGTGAATATCCAATCAATAAATAAAAGTTTAAAAAATGAATTTCAACAATTGACACTCTTTAGCACAAATGATTTCATCAGTCAATTGACAAAAAGACTATGGAGCTAAGAATCAGTGGTATGTTAAGGGAATGAAAAGCCACCCAGTGTAGCCTGGCCTGAGATAAAAAATGTAGGATCATAAATATCAAAATAGGGTTCCGTGGGCACTAGAATCACAGAATCTGCGAGTCTGAAGGACCATTTAATTTATATACTGTGGAGTCTCATTGTACAGAGGAGATCATGATTTGTGATCATGATCACAAATTGAAGCAATAGCCTCTTTTCACTACTCCATTACGCTGTCCCCTTACTGGCATAACTACAAGTTGTGCTTATTCCAAAATCATTTGTCTTGAGACATTAAGTTTCTTATGTAGGTTTTCTAATCTTTAATTAATCAGATTGAATCTATAACCAAGTCACAACTGCTTAAAGGCCTTCCAGAAAAGAAACATTAGCCACAGATAAACTTTTGAAAAAGTAATTAACATCTGTTTAGTACTTTACTGTTTCTCATTTGAAAGGTGTAGCAAGCTTTTGAGAGGGTCAGGCAATTATTATTATCTTATTTTACCAATGATAAAATTGAAGCCTAGATTGCTTTTGGGTGACCAAATGTCATAGTACTGACGCAGCATAGCCAGCAGTAAATCCAGTTCTTCAGACACTTGGGCCAGGGTTCGTTCTCCTATTTATTGCTCATTCATTTACTATTTTCCCAATGTTTGGACCTGCTTGCAAATAACTGTAACATTGCAAATATCAGATACCTATCTCCACTACTACACTATACCGTATTCTCAATTAAGCTGCTTGCCTATGCTTTTCTTTTCAGGAAGTTTCCATTTGGATCTGCATAGAAAATGCTCCTCTTCCTTAACTTGAGCTCACTGGGAAATAATAATCTTTTAAATAAAATATTTGTTCAACATGATTTAATCAAATCATAAGGTTTTTTTTTTTTCATTTTTTAACTTTCCCCTGACTTTTTTTTTTCAGTTTCCATTGTGGATTCTTAAGCAATTTATATACAGCTCAGAGCTTATACTATAAGGTTCTGTGTTTTAGAGCTCTAAGAGCATTTCCTCTGGGTTTGGTTATTGCTTCAATCCGATCAGTTAAAAGTAAGAAACTTACACGTATGAGACTTGCTGCTTAAAGGCAGATGATTCTGGAATAAATAAAACTTTGGAATTCTTATCTCAATGAGGAGACTCACAGATTTTGTTCCTGTTATTGTTGCAGATTTTCAGCTTTCTATTTTATAACATAAGGAGCAGCTAAGTAAAACATGTTTTTATTTTCATTTTCAACTTGCATATATTAACAAATTAAAGGCAGACAGAGCTACAAGAGTAGTTCACATTCTCTCTCCCTTCCCCCAACTGCATTTTAGGAATTTACAGTAGGGCTACCAGATTTTTTTCCCTAGCAAATCTAGGGACACATATTTGCGTATCTGTTTGCATGTATTTGAATTTTAATTTACATAAATCTGCATACTAAATGTAAAAGCTTCAACTACAAGTATATAAAGTAAAATAAAATTGATTAATTACTGCAACCTACTATAGTTGTACCCAATTTCATTAATCTGATTGTGCTGGAAGACTTGTAGTCAGTTGTGGCCTGAAGGCTATGGAGACAGCTTTCCAGATGTTCCTTAAACTGGGGTCAGCTCCATAAACAATGTATTGTAGGAAATGGGAGGATCAGAATTAAAATTGTTCCTGGAAGGAAACCCACACTTACATACACACACACATGAACATAAAGGAAAATTTTTTATCTTTAGCTAAGGATCAAATCAGAGTATGGTATTGAGCTGGGTATGACCATAGATTTTGTCTTACATGCCAGTTAATAGTGAACAAATTAAAGCCTCTTCCAGGCCCACAGAAATCACTTACCCTAGAGCCAGTCCACTTCTAGATGTTTGACAGCTCACCAAGGACACTTGGGGAGAGAACCTACTACTAGTAGAGGTACTTCTGACCCACTGATCCCAGCCTTGTGAGTCCAACTCAACGTGAAGTTGCCTCTCATAACCCCACCATCTTCTCCTTTCTGTACCTTTCTTCCCAAGTTCTTTTCTGACTTGTTCCTTTTCTCATGCTATCCATTCTGCCGTTCCTGTCTCCCTCATTGATCAAAGTTCCAACTTCAAGGATTAGCTTAAGTCTGTCCACATCGTTAAAAATCAATAAGAACAACAATAAAAATAACTATGAAAAAAACCTCACTTTCCTATTTCAGGCCGCAGGTATCCTTTTCCTGAACCTCGATGACATCTACTCTTAATTTGATTCACCTGAGGCTGTACCGTGCTTTATAATAGCATCTGTCTCATATGTGTATGGCTTACTTCCATACAAAGTTGCAAGGTTTTGTGGAATAAATGCTAGGCATCTAAAATCTTCCAAATGTCCCTCATAATTCTGCAGCCATACCAGGGGATCATTGTGTTTGTTGATTGAATATTCATTATTTAAACAAAGAGTATTGCATGACATAGCAGGCAGAATGACAAGGAAAGAAGAGACTGAAATACAGAATCGGTAAATCTGGGTTCCGTAATGTAGGTGGGTCCTATCTGAAGTTTGCCTTTGGCTTGAGTGACCATAACACTTGGTTAAAGAGGCTGAAATGTATCTAGCACTTATTCTGTGCTGTGTACTGAAATAAGTAGATTATAGGCAGTGTTTTATTTAATCCCCACAACAACCTGATGGCAGAGTGACCATTTTAATCAACATTTCACAGATTAGAAAACTGAGACATTAGACAATTTGTCACAGTTCACTCCTCTGTTGCAGCAGAGTTGGGACCCACACCTAATAGGTCTGACTCCAAATACTCTGTTTCAAACCACCAGATAGAACTACTCACTTAAATGTTTTTTGCTTTGGTTCCTCATCTGAAAATACATGTAACAACTTCTACCTAGTACACTATGGGACTCAAATGAAATTATACAGAGGAAAGAAACTTGTGAACTATAAAGAGATATGTTTATAGTTATTTTAGGCAAAAATATTTATCACCTAGTCCACTCACTCTTTCTCACTTAAGATTTAATATTTTGAGAAATCTTGAAAATTGTGACATCACCTTTACTTTGATTTAAAAGAACTCTCCTAACAGGCCACCTGTCAGACTGATGAGAATGCATTTGGATACCAGCAGAACACTTACCTAAGGTCACTTCCCTCAGTTTCTCTAATTACAGAGCTTGCTGCAAGGAGCTGAATCAACCGCGAATGTAATCCCATTCCACACTAATGAGCAGGTGCTATCTCTTTGGCCCTTGGCATTTAACCATGTTGAATTATGAATGTGCCTCCAATCCCACTGTTTACCTTGGAGCTGGTTAGAATGAATGCAGTATCTTTTGGGGGAATTAGATTTTTAAAGTAGACTAGGCAATTTTTAAAGCAAAGTTTATTCAGAAAGCCCTGGTTATCTTAAGATTTTCCAGATTATGGTGAATGGCATTGACTCCTGGAAGAGCCCATGGAGTGGTTCTCTGAAAAGGCTGTGGCTTTAGTATTAAATAAAACTGGCTAGGCCAGGCCTGGGGGGTCCTATAAAATCAAATAGCTGATATGTTGGTTTCTCTGTCTCTTCATAGAAAGTGCTCCAGGGAAACTTGGGTCTCGGTTTTATGTGAGATGAGACCTCTCCTTAAATGAGTATGAGCCTTATCTTCTAATTAGGAAGGAGAATATTCTGTTCTGCCCAATAGGCAAGAATAACAAAGTGTTAAATTCAGAAATGGGTACTTTATGTTGTTCTAACTCTAGTGTATGTGTCAGTCTGTGGGCGTATCTTGGAGATAGAATGGTGACAAATGGAATTCCAGGGATCAGGCCTTTCATCAACCTTGGCCCTCTCCACAACCTGCTGTAGAAGCCAGAAAAAGGCTATGAAATGGAGGTATTCCATGTACGCTCTGACAGGAATTTACAGGTTTTTATGAAACTTCTCAGGACTGGTCACAGTTTCTTTCTTACCTTTAAGATAAAAGAGTTAGAGATGATTTTAGCTTAAAAAAAAGAAGACTTTTTGTCTCCACTCCAATAGATCTGTAGTTACTTTCACCTGTTCTTTTTAATGGTTCAACCAGTAGACAAAAAACTGAAGTCATGTCACTTCCCCAAGAATAATGGCTTTCTTAGATTAGATAGTATGTTTTGTATTATAAAAAATGATTAATTTATAGAGTGATGAGCATTTCAGAGAACTCTTTATCCACATTACCAAAGAAGATATTCAAATGGCAAATATGCACATGATAAGATGCTTAACATTATTAGTCATTAGGGAAATGAAGATTAAAACCACAATAAAAAAATAATAAAAAATCATTGGTGAGGATATGGAGAAACAGGAACCCTTATATGTTATTATGCTATGACTCTCCTACTGAGAGTGTTTTGCTTAAGGTCTCTATCCTCAGAAGAAAAAAAATGTGCCATCTAGAACTTACTATATGTATTATATTATGAAGAAGTGGCCACTTCAAATCTCTCCTTGTACTGGAAAATATCAAATAATTAAATGGCAGGGTAAGATCTTTCTTCTACCTTCTAGTCCTAATTCTTCCTATGAAGCAAAGAGAACAGAGCCTCAAACATGAAATGAAAATCAAAATGAGTTCTAATTCAATGACTTTGGGTAACTTCACACTTTAATTTCATGAACAGGGAACTAAATTTTATGCCAGGTTGTTGCTAGACAAGTTTCAAAATAGACACCCGTTAAAACACTCTGAAAAAATATAAAGTGATTTACAAATATATGTTAACATCATATGGCTAAAGAAAATTATACTACATATTCTTAACTTAATAACATAAAAACAGAACAAAGTACAGGCCTTAGAGCTGGCATAAATTGGTTTAATTTTCTTCTTACTATATTGGAAGGAAAAAATCCTGATTGCTTTAAAATTCTATAAGCTCTTGGTAGGATGTCATTAAAATTTACCCTTAAGTTAAGTGGTTATAGAAAATGATATAAAAACCACTCTAACCTAATCAAGCCACTTCAACATTTAGAGTAGTTTTTCAAAAATGAAAACATTTTTGACATTTTTGATGAGTGTTTGGCCATTCAATATATCTTAATGTTGAGAAAGAAAATGATTACTTTAAGACTGCAACCAATTGAAATGTTACTACCCCAACAAACGGGGAGTAAAATACAGGTGCTACTCCTATTTAGGAAAAGCTAATATATGGAAATACAGGTTTACAGAGCAGATACACTAGAATATGATAATTTTCATTATAAAACAGTTTTCCACTAACAAAAGGATTTTCCTCAGGGTTCCTCCTAAACATGAGGCTCCTTTAGCTCACTTAAATATAACTCAATTTGCACACCAATTTTCAGAAGCATATTCTTTATGGAAAGGTAGGTATAACCACATAACAGCATGTACCTAGCCAGATGTTAATCCTCAGCACCTATGACAGTGCTTGGAGCATAGAGCAATCAACATGTAAATGTTTTAGATGAATGAATGAATAAATGAATGAATATTATATAACCAGAGATCTCAAGTCAAAAAGTATTCATTAACAGTCTTTTGAGTGCTTGATAAAATATTCAAACCAAATAACAACGTGTGTGGGATGGACTAGGAAGTAACTTTCTTTTAGAATTTTCAAATAAATCATATCTTATACTAGGTACACATTATTGAGCAAATAATTGAGTGAACAACGTAATGAACTCAGTTAACAACCACATTTCCATGATCGTTTTTTGTTTGTTTGTTATCTCTCTTTTTTTTAAATTGAGGTATAATTGACATATAACATTATATTAGTTTCAGGTGCACAACATCATGATTCAATATTTGTGTATATTGCAAAATGATCACCACAATACATCCATAACCATACATAGTTACAAAATTGTTTTTCTTGTGACGAGAACTTTTAAGATCTACTTTCTTAGTGATGTTCAAGTATGCAACACAGTATTATTAACTATAGTCACCATGTTGTACATCTTGATTATACCCCATCACCAATTCTCAATTGAGAACAAATCAGGATATGACATGTGAAGAAAAAATAAAACTATCAATAAAGGCTGTCTTTCTACAATCAGCAAAACAATTTTGAGGCTCTTCCAGCTGCTTTGTTTGATGCTGAACCTAAAGTATTCAGTCCATTACCTGGGGCATCTTTGTTCATTTTCTTATCCTAAGATTTACACTGTTTGGTTATTACTACCACTGTAACATAAGCTAGCATTATAGCCCTTTCTTTTCCTTTACCACTCCTCAGACATAATCAAACAAAACATCCCAAACTTCCCCTTTTCCTCCACAATATTCAACTCAATTCTCCAGCCCACTGGCCTGAAGCCACAGATGTCTAAATCCTGGGTGAGGAAGCCTGCTGATGACTCACACAGAAGTGGATCAGCTTACCACATGCAGAAGGTTTTTCAAGGGGTGGCTTCTGCCTCCACATTAACCCCACTAATTCCTCCTGCTGAGAAGCTTATGCTGCTTAAACACCTCATATTGTCCTATATTTCCTATTCCTTTGCATGTTTCTTCTCTCCGTCTACCCTGGCTCCCTCACATGAAATACTCCTGGTTTCAGTCAGCACTCCCCTCTCTAAGAGCCAAAATCCCAGTTAAGAGCTTACTTAAAAACTGGGTTTTTAATTCAATGAGGGAGAGGTAAGAAAAGTGATAATAACTGAGGAGAAAACGGTTTATACAAGGGAGTTAATCAGTTGAGACCTTGCTCAGGGAAACCTGGGATGGGGAGGGATGCAGAGACACAGGCTAGTGTCTCTTCAGGCCTGGGATACTCCTCGCTGAAGAAGCTGGCTCCAGAAGGCAAGCCTTGTGTGCCAATAGGAGAGGTAGGTGGGACAGGAGCCTAGGCTTGACATTCTCCTCAGAAGGTAGTTTCCCGTAAAGGATGGGATTGTGTTGCCAAACCCAGTTTTATGTGCTTGACTCATGGTGACACCAAACAAATTGAAATGGAGCTAGGAGCAGAGAAAAGTTTATTGCAAGGGTCAAGCAAGGAGAATGGGTGTCTCATGCTCAAAATACTTGAACTCTTCAATCAGGCTTCAGGCAAGAGGTTTTAAAGGCAAATTTGGGGGGAGGGCTGCAGGGTGTGTGACTTTCTTTTGATCGATTGGTGGTGAAGTAATAGGGTGGTGTTCCAGGAATCTCAATAATCAACCTTCTGGTTCCAATCCATCTGGGGTCCATGTGCTAGTGCTCAGCCTGAAGTTATTATCCTCCACCTGGGTGGGGGACTTAGTTCCTGTAGAAGATCTCAGAAATATGTATCAGATGTTTATGTATATCCCTTGAGGAGGAATCAGGACCCTATCCTATCCTGCACTATTTTTTCTTTATGCCATTCCTTTGTTTCTTCATTCCCTCGCTCCCCTAATTAGCAAGTGTTTGAATCTACCCTTTGGGACTCCAGGAAGGTCTAGGAAGCTGAAAGCCTTTTTCCTACAAACAAGAAACAGAGGACACAAAAAGGCTTTTGTACCCAGGAGGACCCCACAAGATCCTGCTCGGTTTCAATTTCAGAGAAGTTTAATCATTCCATTAAGAAACTTCATACTTGGGCTTCCCTGGTGGCGCAGTGGTTGAGAGTCTGCCTGCCGATGCAGGGGACACTGGTTCGTGCCCCGGTCCGGGAAGATCCCACATGCCGTGGAGCGGCTAGGCCCATGAGCCATGGCCGCTGAGCCTGCGCGTCCGGAGCCTGTGCTCTGCAACGGAAGAGACCACAACAGTGAGAGGCCCGCGGACTGCAAAAAAAAAAAAAAAAAAGAAAAAAAAAGAGAAACCTTATACTTAATTAGCAGTCATCCCCCATATTCCCCCTCTGCATCTTTACCTGTTAGTAAATGTCACTGTTAGGATAGTGTATCAGCCAAGGTATGTATGTATGTATGTATGTGTTGTATATGTGTGTATGTGTGTGTGTGTATGTGTGTGTATGTATGGAAAGAGAGAAAGAGAATGACCTGGAGACAGAATTGTTTCCTCCTCGGGGGATCTCAGTCTTTGCTTCAAGGCCTTCAACACTTTGAATGAGGTCCACACATATTATGGAGGATAATCTGCTTTATTAAAATTCTACTGATTTAAATGTTAACCACATTAAAATATATATATATATCTCACAGCAATATCTAAAATGGTTTTTGACCAAACAATTGGGCACCCTAGCCTTGCCAATTTGACACATAAAATTAACCATCACAGACGTGGTAAAGACTAAGGGAGAGGTAAGGGACTATGTTTAATAAGTGAAACATGACATGCACAGGCCAATCCTGTTTTCTCAACCCACCTCCTGAGACAAGTGTATATTCATGTGTCTGTTCCTTCTGTCCATTTCCAGTTGGCTACTAATACTGACACTTGCTAGATTTGGTTTTTGTCATTGTGTGCAACTGGGGTGCTGCACAGAACATGATTAAAACATACCAAAAACAAAAAAGTATTCATCAGGAAGGGTCTCCAAGTCTTCTCATTCTTCAATTTTATTTCCTCTTTCCTTTGCTCCTCCCCCCCTTACAAAGTCCTGCTCACTCAGTCTCTGTCTACTGCTTAGTGATAGGCAAATTTCAAAGTGCAACTCAAGTCTTCTCTTTTTAAATAGCTCTCCTGATCTTATCTCTTTCTTTTTTCATACAGCTCATATTCATTTGGATTTCTGCCCAAATGTTGGATTTATCCACAATATGATCAAGTATTTCACCAACACCATTTCTATGGTCCCTTACAGATATAAAATTCACTATTTCTCTGCCAGGCGTCAAGTAATTCTCGTGAGTTTACTGCTTCCAGAATGAAAAAGAGGGTGAGGTTTGGAAAATATGAGCCTACTGAAGTAAAGACTGATTAAAAGGGAAAATATTCACATGAGTATAGAAGTTCTCTTGTGTTCATTAAAAACAAACAACAAAATCAACTATACCAAAAAAAATCCTATTATCATATGGTCCAAACTACTATTTTGTATAGTGTAACAAAAAGGTCTTCATGCACAGAAGGTGTTTTAGTGCTTGTTCAACGAATGAGTAAAAAAAAAAGAAATGCTACTTGGAAATGATATTTTTTGTCAATATCTTAATAGAGAACATTTTTAAATGTCAAAGGTTTTTTTTTTTTTTTTTTCTATTTTTAAATATGAGCTTTAGGGCTAGTGAGTACACTATAGTAGATCCAAATCATTATTGAATGTTCAGAAAGAGCTGTGCTTTAGCTAGGATGTAAGAGAAACAACTCCTTGGGGAGGTTTTATTTGATCTGAAAAAGTTGTATTATCATTACTATTATAAGAAAAGTTGGAACACGATTTAATTGGGGACATAACCAAACATATGTGGAGTAACAGAATAAGAAGCCAATGTGAAAGGCTGGATATATTGAGAAAACACTCTGTAAGCATAAAATATGATCCAAGTTTGAATTTTACAAGAATGGAAATGAAAAAAATCAAAGAAGATTTTAACTCTATAATGAAGAGTGTATAATGTTCTGTCAGTAATACCAATAACTTAGAACACTTTTCTAATTTCGATCTACTGTCAACTAATTTGCTTTCAGTATTTTGTGTAAGCTCTGTATACACAGGTGCACATATAAGCTATCAACCAGTTACTTCAAGATGCATAACTATGTACATGAATCAAAGTAAAGCAAAATCCTACTGTCCTTCAAATATAAGAAATCTGACCTACAATATCAGAAAGTTACCTTTGCTTTCTGCTTCATTTTCTGTACAAAACGAGGTGGGATTTACTCTGCAAAGACAGAACTATTTGATTCCTCTTGCTAGTTGTGCAGATATCCTTTAAGAGAGCCTAGCATGAGAAGATCAAGTGCAGGGCATGGAGAGGAAGCCACACTGTGGCCACTCTTTCCTTTTACCTTGGCTTAATGTTTGGTAAATAAATGTTTGCTGGGCCAGGCAGAGACAATGGGACAAAGAGAGGAATTCTAACAAACAAATTCTACCATGTTCCTCCCTCTCTACACACCTAGTTCATGTTATAGTTAATCTACGGTGACCACTCCCTTCCTGGAATAGGTCCTCTATCTAGATTCTTTGAATAGTCAACTCAAGGTAAAGGTGTTCATTGACACAATATTCATTAACACAACAGCATTTATTGACACATATTTGCTGGACAGAATGCAAGGCACTTCTACACCAACCACCTTATTGAAAACTAAGAAACACACTGCAAGGCACTCAGATTTAAGGGAGCAAAATGTGCAACCCCAAAATATCTCTTTGGAATGTGGATTATTTCAAGCTGAAAATAATCAAGATCCAATAGACCCAGGAAGAACCTTTGACCTTCCCCCCAACAGCCTAAAGTTTGCAGACAGAGGACCTGTTCCAGGAAGGGAGCTATCACCACAGATAATTATATTACAAACTAGGTGTGTAGACAGGGAGGAACCTAGCAAAGTCCTCTCTTTATCCCATTGTCTCTTCCTGTCCCAGCAAACATTTATTTACCAAACATTTGCTTTTGCATCTCCATATGACTTGCCTTACTCTCCCTTGATGTCACAAACCCCTACCTACCCACAACATTCTCTTTTGTCTTTAGCTGAAAATGGTATTAAGGTGAGGGTTTCAGCCATTTGGGTGAGTTACTCAGTTTTCCTGGGTCTCTCCCATGTACATATAGGTTAGTAAATTTTGCTTTTCTCCTGTTAACCTGTCTCATGTGAATTTAATTCTTAGACCAGCCAGAAGAATCTAGAAGAGTAGAGGAACTATACAATGGCTTAGCTCACACAGCTCTTTAGTGGAACATTCAACTTTTAACCCAGGTCCCTTTGACTTCATGGAGCTCTTGTACTCTGGAGTTATTTTCATCAGTGGAGGAATGGAAACAGTATTCTAACCCATCTTCTTACACTGTTGATTTTGAGAATTAGTGTGTTCACTTATATTTAAATAATATATATTTTCCAGACTATTTTATTAAATAGAAGTCCTATTTCCATGATTTTGTATTATTAGACTGATATCAAGATGAAATTTGAGCTTTCCAGTAATTTCCAAATATGGCTTTGCCACTTCCCCAGTGAGGGTGTAGGCTAGGTGTCAGGCAACATGAAGCCCCTGTATCTCTATCATTGGTCCTCAAAACAAGATAGGATGTTTGCAGATGAGGTTAGGCTGCCTGTCAGCCCCCCACAGTGGACAAAGAGATGCAAATATAACAAAGCAACATGTTCTCTCTTTTATTACATATTCTAATTCCCAGCTCTACCTTTTTAAAATAAATTGTTTTGTTTTCCTTCATCTCATAAAACTTCTATCTCATTCAAACTATTAAACAGTCTACTCCCTTACTTAGGATGCCTGAGACTAACATACCTCCAACTCCTACACAATCATCATACCCAGTTTGATATGTCTAGAATGAACTCATCAGTTTGAGGGCTACTGTGCTCTATCTTCCATGGCATTGAACATACATATTTAAGAGAATATTTTATAAAGAAGATTAATGTTAGGATCCACTGTGAAAGCAAACATCAGTATGTCATTATAGTTTGTAAAGACTTGGGAATTGCTTTTCTTTGTAAGAAAAAAAAAATGCATCAGGGACTAACCTATTAGACCTACCTTCTTAGAAGAACCAGGAATGCCTTCTTATCATAGCTGAAATTCCATTGTGCTTGGTGTGTTTCTACAGATTTATACATGTTTTTGAACTCAAAGAGATAGAAAGAGGCCAACACCTATCATGGAGCATTATGTAACATAAACACAATTTATTTTATAGAGTGATATCTCAGAAGACTGAGGCAGAGATAAAAGAGAAAGAGAATAACACTATATTTTATGCTTACTTATACCCTAGTTGTTCCAGGCCACTGAGGCCTCCTAGGTTTGCCCTCAAATCTTCCTTAATGGACATTTTTGTTGTTGTTGTTTGATGCCACCCCTTGGTTTTAGACTCAGAGAAACTCATGTATCTTTCAAATTTCAATGTACAGTTTCTAGTACATTGTCTGACCCAGTCCTCACTTTGTAAAGACAACCACAGAAATAAGACTGATTGATTCAACAATAGTAAATAATGGAGAGAATGGAAAACCAAAAAGAAGGAAAATGGCAGTACTTGGTTTATCTCTATGAGAGTTTGAACTCATTTTTCCCGTTTCCTATTAAGTCTTTTAGGAAACAAATCACACAGGTGTATACTAGCTACAGAACCTGCTCAGGGAAAGGTCCCAGGGGCTCCATTTTTAGCATAAATGAAAGTAAGACATAGAGGAAGGTAAGACTGTCCACTGCTAAGGTCCACACCTCAGATTAGTAGCTACATCAGGGCAATGGCTCTTCCTTCTACCCAGACCTTCTTTATTCCTCTCCATGTGAAGCCCTTGCACCTGTTCTGGGACCTAGTACCCCAAAATCTAGGCCAGCAAGCCAGTGTTTCCCAACATTCCTCCACAAAAGAGATGCCCTTGTACCCCACTGCCTTCCACCATTCACCATCCACATACTCAAGGGGGAGAAATGCTTCCATTCCCTAGGAAAATGCTAGCATTACCTGTTAGTGGAAGAAATGCATCCCTGGTCAGGTAGCAGGGTCACAGCCAGGGGAGAACAGATTCCCTTCAGTGCTGGCAGTTGCTTCTGTGTCCCTTTCTCCTGGAGAAGCACAACCAGGAGTCCAGCTCATCCTAAGCCTCACCCATCTGACCTTGAAGGCAAGTGCCCACTGGGGTGCTAACGAAAATAGGGCTCAGGGGTTATGGATGGCTGTGGTGGGGGAACAGAGACATGGTATGGGAGGGAAAGAGGAGGGAGAGGGGAGGGAGGGTTCCCAGGGAACCCCAGGTAAGGGTAAGGGTAAGGGTAAGGGAGGACGATAATTGGTCACTGTCAACCACACTCAACTCTCCCTCGACTGGAGTGAGCCAGGCCCTTTAGAAATATTTATTACAGACCTGCCCAGGACAATAGAAGTAGAACCCAAGGTGGTTCTGAAACAAACCAAAAGACCAACTATGACATCAAACAAAAACCCTGAACCCTCTTACTCACTTTTTAGTGCTTCCCAGCTTTGCTTAGACTTAGATCTCTTGCATCTGTTGCCTGCCTGTTTTTTCTTCATTACAATGAAACCTGGGCAAACAATGTGCTTCATAACTTGTTGATTTTACAAAACAGACAAAACAAAATAACCCAAAGGTGTTTGTTTGAATACACTTGGATTTATATCTTTTTTCTCTCTGTTCTTTTCCTGTTGATTTCTTGCTTCTTTGGAACTTGGTTCTGCCTGTCTTCCTTTCCGTTCTTCTCTTCTATCTTCCCTCATTTCCTTCTTTTCCTTTTTCTTTCCTTTATTTCCTTTCAATTTCTCCCCACTCCTTCTCTCCTTTCCTTCTCCAGCTCTTTATTTCTCTTGTTTATTGGATACTGGGCAACGTGAGCTTCATATTTCACATTTTGACTATGGGTATGTAACCAAGACTGGGCAATAGGTGAATTAATCCCATAAAGAAGAGACTCTCAGGGCTTATTTTATTTGTCCTCTCTATCTTACCAATTCTACACCTAGAAGCACATCCAGGTTTAAAGAGGCTTTCACCAGGCTAGACAATACAGATAAAAATGTTTTTCTGTAAAAAATGTCTTCAGCAAAGTGACTAATTGTGACTTTATTATGATTTAACTTTTTATTCTTTTTGTCAGTTGTATGTGTGCATACACATGTGTGGCATCACTGTTCTGACAAACTAGCATGATATTGCTTGAGGTCGTCCCTCACTCTGCCTCTGAAAGTGGTTGATGTAAAACAGATACACAAAAAGTTCTTGATAGCTGATTCATGTTTCTTATTAATACTTTTCCATTCTCTTTTGAAATTACTACTTTAGAAGAGTTTCCTTTTGTTGTCTTTGGAGCCAAACAGTACTATCCAAATACTTTGTCATCACTAACTGGCTATAAGGAGGGAGGAAAAGCAATATATTTTCCTTACATTTCTCTCCCTTAATGGGTTAAATGCTACCAGCTCTCCAGATGTTTTGAGAATAAAATGAGATAATATATAGAAATTTGCTTTAAACAAAATGTCCAAGTTCTTTTCTCAATCTCAACCCCTTACTTCTATTAGGGACTTCAGGTACATTTGGGGAATGAATGAATTATTTTTCTATGCACATCAGTGACTCTATTTACTAGTCTTAGAGCCCTATGACACATTAATAAAATGAAACTATAATAAAAAATAACTTATTTAGAGATTAATATTTGCTAGTTCTAATTTTTTTGCATATCTTCTTGTAATCTTCATGACAAATCTATGAGGTATTTCTTCTTATTATTACCATTTTAAAGTGGAGAAAACTGAACGAGGTGCCTGTTAAATCATCACTCTGAGATCACCTAGCTGGTGAGAGATGAAGCTGTGATTTGAACCATGCAGTCACCTGCACAATGCATTTCTCAACCACCAAGCTCTATTTCTACCACAGATGTAAGCTACTAGCTTCACTACCAGAAAAATTAACACAATATGTTGACCCAATTTTAGGGTATTCCCAGAATTCTTGAAACCCAACAGTGGATCTTACTTTAATAATTCATGTTTAGATTGGACTGTTTCTGAGCAACGCCTAAGTGAGTTTGCTTATATGGTGACAACAGAAAATGTAGCACTCATGTGTTTTCAAGTTCTAGACAGATGGGAGAGAAAAATATATATAAAAAAAAAACAGAGGTGGAAGCCCTTCTAGGCCAAACTTAGTACATATTACAATTTTTATGACATTGGAGCTGGCAACATTCTGATTAAGGATCCACGACTTCATTCAAAAGCAAACGCTAGCTTAGTATAATATGAAATAATGTAGTATTAAATAATTTAGTATGAAATAATATAAAATAGAATCGAATAGAATAGAAATACCATGATTCAAGGTGGAACTGTGAAAACCATACTTCTAAAAATTACTGTCTACTTTCCTCTCCATACAAGGTAGAATTTGGAGGGCAGGTGCTCCATGGTGAATGGCAGAATGAAGAGGAATAAGACAACAGTGTAGTTGTCAGGATTAACTCCTCTCTGGGAAGGAAACCACAAGGGAAAACATTGAAAATCTTTAAAAGCAGTAGATCTTGTCCAGTCTCTTGAAACATCTATCAGCCTGTGTGGCTCAAAAGAAAATTTTACTTGCACTCTTGTTTCCCTTTTCTGTTCTGTGCAGTGGTCTTTGATCCTACCTTCAAATCATGTACTACTTCTTATTTTAATAACATTTGCCCTCAAAGTCAGGCATTTCAAAAGGATGCAACTTGCCTGTTCTTCTTGTCTGCCTAGAACTTCCTGGTGTAACCTCTCTCCTCTGTATTAAACTGGGTGATATTTTCCCATGGGTCACTGAGAGGGTGCTAACTTTATGATTTTTTTAATTTTGTTTTTCTCTATTCTTCTATTAAACATTCTATCAAGTCCATGAATGAAATTTTTATTCCACATATTATGCTTTTCCTTTCTAGAATTTTAATATGGTTTGCTTTTACCGTTTTGTATTTCTCTGCTGATATTTTCCCATCTCTTTATTCATGTTTTCCTTTTCCTTAAAGATTTTACCATATTTGTAATAACTGCTTTAAAATTTTTGTCTGTTAACAATAACATCTGAGTTATCTTGTAGTTGGCTTCTATCTATTGTTTTTTTTCTCTTTACTATATCTAGTAATTTTGTTTGTTTTATAGTAGACATGGTTGATAAATTGGGGAGGTTTTTGTTTTTTCATTTTCTATTATCTTTTCTGAAGGTAAGTTATTTTTGTTCTCATAACAGTAATTTTTTTTTTGACTAAAACTCCAAAGTCTGTCTCTTAGTAGTGCATGTCAGATGCATTTTGCGCTGTTGTTTTTTCCTTCGGACTTCCTGGTGTTACTTTCTGTCTGGCCACCTGAAATATACTCTGTCCGTACATAGTATAATAATCAGATGAGTTATTGGGTAAAGTTCATATACAACTTTTTGGCTGTCCTCTCTGAAGCTTCCTCCTTTCTGGAATTTCTCCTTTACTCTCTAGCTACTCTGGAAATTCAGAACTCTGTTCTGTGGCAGCAATTTGTTGCTGACTTTTTTTGTCTTTTCCCACTGCACCAAATAGCTCTAATGTTTGGTTTTGAGATACAATATTCCTAGTAAAAAGTACCTATTTACTGTAAAAGTTCCAGTAATACCTAACTAAAATTCTTGCAGCTTTCACATTTTCACATCAGTATTCCTTGCACATCAGTATTCAAATGAACAAGACAGATTATTTAAACCAGCTATTTTCAGTATCTAAAAACAGTAATCTATCCCTACTTTCATATGGCTTTCCTTCCATCTTCTCATCCTTCACACTGTCATTATTTCTCTAATAATTTTCTCTTTCCCAACCTCATTCCTTGCTGTACTACCTTTTCTTTCCTGACTCTGTTTTTTCTAACTTGCTTTTCTTTTTTTCTTGTTCCTTCATTTAAAAATATATTTCTAGGGGCTTCCCTGGTGGCACAGTGGTTGAGAGTCTGCCTGCTGATGCAGGGGACACGGGTTCATGCCCCGGTCCAGGAAGATCCGACATGTCACGGAGCGGCTGGGCCCGTGAGCCATGGCCGCTGAGCCTGCGTGTCCAGAGCCTGTGCTCCACAATGGGAGAGGCCACAACAGTGAGAGGCCCACATACCACAAAAAACAAAACAAAATAAAACAAAAAAACAAAATTAAAAATATATTGCTTATGTTTTGTGTTCATTAATGAGGCTATACCTTCCCTCACTTTATTGGAAAGAAATTTGTCACTGGCTTCCTTTATTCAAGGTATCAGGCAGCTTCCCACAACAGCTAAAGTTCTACAATTCTGAGCAAAAAGGGCTTTAGGGTGTTCTGAGGGACTTCCTTTTTACACCAAGGATTCTGAATTTGTGGTGGAATACTTTTCTATCTACCATAATATATGTTCCCTGTTACATGACCAATAAGGAGCTAATCATTCTGTTTAACATTCCATGTACCCTCCCCACCACACACACACACACACACACACACACACACACACACACACACACACACACAGAGGCAAAGGAACATAGGTTACTGTCTCAAAAATTTAGATGGGTATTGGAGAGGAACACCAGACATCCCTTAAACAAGCACCACAAATTTTTATGTATCTGTGTGACTTAGTTCCACACTTTAATTATGCCTCTGCTCAGATGAAATTATTTCAGGGATACCTTCCTTGACCATCTTATCTAAAATAGAAAACCCAGGGTACTATGTTCCCTTCACTCCTTATTTTTCTTCTTGCTATCACTAGATAAATTATTACTTGTTTATAATGTTTGTTTCCATCAACTTGCTCATCTTCTGCAAGGTCTTATTTGATAGAACCTCCATTGAATGTAAGGGCATTTTTAAACTATTCAGCACTGAGTCTAGAATCTGGTACCTAATAAAAAACTGTTGAATAGAAATGGAATGGATGATGTGCCTCTAAGCCTAAGTGGTCTCGTCACTTCAAGTCTATAATATAATCTATTTCATCTATGATCCATGGTTAATCAAATTCCTCCTCTGTTCAAAAAATCTGAATGAGCATTTTACATTTCAGATTAGGAAAAATTGTAAATCCAATATCTAAAATATTTCAGCATATTTCTGCCCAACTTTTAAAAATGTAAACTCCCTCTGTTATCTGATTTATACCCTGTACTAGAGTCATATCTGACCTTTTGGCTACCTGCCTTGAATGTGTTTCTTGTTTGTTTGTTTGTTTGTTTTTTACTCCCCCTTATATCTGTGGCAATTTCTTACTCATCTTTTGAATTCTGTATTAATTATTGTTTTTTAAAAATACCTATAGCTCTTTGATGTTCTCTCATGGCATAGACCACGTTTTTACTACTTTTTGTGCATTTTGCTGTTCACCATTATACTCCAGTGGCCACGTCTTGCTCATCTTTACATGTCCATAGCATCTCAAAGAAAGCATATATCATAGCAGAGACTTTATAAACTTAATACAGTAGAGTTATTCCAAAGTAGATTGCAATTCTTTTAATTATGGGCAGACTTAATCAGTATCATAGGCAATGTAGATCTTGAGCTGGCCTCTTAAGGAAGTATAAATATTGGACTGATGGAGGCAGAGAATGAGTGCCTTCCTACTAGGCAACAGGAACCTTGTAACTCAAGATACAGAAAGAACATGACATTTTTAAGGAAGGTGAAGACAGTGCACTGGCCTAAGAAAAGTGGCAGATGTTATGTCTTGTTGCTACAGTTTCTTGGAAATACAGACTAAAATAAAAAAGTTTAACTCTCGTAGATCCTGTCTCCATACTCTTGGGTTTTGGACCTATTCATTTTTGTACTGTGAAACCCCTTTGACTGGAAGCATCAGACTATATTGGAAAGGTGATAAAAGCTTTGGCATTCAGTTCTATCATATGAGACCTTGCAGAAGATGAACAGAGAAGAAGAGCCTGGTAGCTATATAATTGAAAGGGAGGGAGGTGAATCAGACATTGTATGTCTTAAGGAATCACATATAGTGTAAGCAGTTCACTGATCTGTATCAACACATTAATGATTTATGTAGCTTTTAATTTACAACACAGACATATCTAAAATAATCGGATAGAAGTAGGCATTAAAAATTCACTGCATGGGTCATAAAATGATTAGTTATTCAAGTGACTTCAGATTTGTATTTCATCAAGGAATAATTTTAATTTACTTTTAAACAGTTTATATACAGAGATTTAAGAACTCTTGCAAGATTATTATGCATACTCCAGCTTTTATGTATCCAATATATTTGAGACACTTGCATCTCCTTTTTTTCTCCTTGCAAGCAGTATTAATTTGTTTGAGAGCACACATCCAAAAATATGGCTCAATAATTTAGTAAAAACAACTTTAATTTACAGAAAATGCTTGACATTTCATTCATCATTATTTCTATTATGTGCAGTTCATATGGGTTTGGGACCAGAAGGGGTCTCTTTCTGCTCCAATTGTGAAATTAAATTATCTAAACATTTCTACATCTCCTGGTCACTCTAGGTAAATACTCAACCTTTTATGTCACAAGTATCATCACAGTATCATATAAGGTTATTCTTAAAAGAAATCTTAGAAAATTTTTGCTCCACGTTGATAATTTATAGATTAAAAGTTGGCCTCAAAAGGTGAAGCAGCTTGTTTAAATGCTCACAGGTAGATGGAACTCAGGTATCCTGCTTCTTAGCTGAATATATGTCTTACCATATCTTGAGGTTCGTTAACTCCATCTAAGCTGTTGAAGATATTTCTACTGTTTAAAAAGCCAACTTGCTGGTTCACTGAAAATGTTTATTTTCTTCTCCTTCCTGATCAAATACTGCAGCAATCTGTAAAAACATAACCAGGCTAGGGGCAGTTTAACTTGAAATTAATCTTATCTAGGCTATTAAGCACCTAGTTTCTCTGGTTTCTGCAATTCTATCACAATAAACATTTTGAGATGCCACTATCAACTCCAAAAACTAACACAATTATATAAAAAGCTTAGCCATTATCAAACTTATCTGGAAGGCAATGTAGCTCATCATGTCGGCAGCATCTCTGTCCTCAGCCTTTTTTCTTTTCTTTCCTAATTCTTTATTCACTCCATGCTCTACCTTGTATCTCCTTAGCTCTTACCTTCAGTGGACAGCTGTCATGTGGAACTTTATTGAGAGCCTTCTGAAGCTCATGATAAATCATACTGCATGCATTGACACTGTCAACCTTGTCTATAACCTTCTCAAAGTCAAAGAAGTTTGGCAGATTTCTGCTCTTGCCTAGATGAGGTTTTTCTCTACCTCTCTGTAGAAGATGATAAGTCTTGTACCTTGAACACTGAACAAAGTTTCTATTTTTGACACAAGTTATAAGTGCCAAGTTAAATGATCCAGTGAACATTTACTTAAAATGTGTAACTTGCGATACATAAGTTATCCATGCCAGGCTAATGTTCTCTTTCTTTGTCTGTCAGCTCCACATATTACTTCTAAAATCTCCTGCTTCAGAGCCCCATTTTGTCCTTAAAAATTAAGGATAGCAAATGACAATTTAAACATTGAGTTATACATTAGCACATTCAGTGATGTGCCAAATATCCTAAAACCAGACTTGAAAGTCTCACAGCGTTTATTGCTATCTCTCTACTTTTGCCATCTGGAGCTCATCATGCTGACTTCAGTGATCATTCTGTGAAGAGTTCTAGGACTCTATTCTAGTATAAGAAGATGCTAAAACTAACTTTTGTACAACCTTTTCAAAATGGTCTTTTTTTAATATAAACTCCAATTTCTGCAGTTTGCTTTCGTTCACTTAAAACTTATTGTAAGAGATTTTTAATGATTATATTTCATCATTTAATATCCCAGTTTTTTTCATTCTTTTTATAGCTTTTCTACAACTTCATAGTATTCCATTTTATGGCTGCACCATCAGTTGTTAAACCAGTCTGCCACTAATGGACATTGAAGTTGTTTCCAACTGGGAATGTTTATGTTTTTGGTTTTAATCTCCAGTCTGACCCTGTTTCTCACTTCTCTATCTTCTGGAGGTTTCCCTTTACAGGTACACACTCAGCCTAATTTATAGGATGCTCTACAACTCCCTCCCTTTGTATATCATCTCAAACCTGATACCAAATATTATACCCTGCTGTGCTCTAATAATACCCACTTTATCCAAACAAGTCTTACTTTTTAATTTTAACTCCTTTGATTAATCTGTTCTTTGCCTGAAAGTCTTTTGGCATAACTGTCTTTTCATGTAAAAGTTTCTCATCATTCATTCAGCCGCCCTTGACATTCCAACCTGTGATCATTCTGCAACATCTGCCCTCTTATTGCCCTATCATAATCTGAGCTCCGTGATAAAAGGGACTGGGTCTCACCATCCAGAGGGCCCCAGAATGCTATCCTGAGTGTCTTGCACTTAGCAGGTGTTCACAAAGTATTTTTAGATTGGAATAGTGTTAAGTTGACCTTGTCTTCACATTCATTTAGATGACACATCTCTTGCTTCATGTGTTTCACTGCATTGTGTATGTTTTTCTGTACACTCACACACATGTGATATATGCACAAGTGTTTATATCCGTCTTAAACTATTTTATATTCACTCTGACACTATCCCAGTATTCTACACATGATGATGTTTAATAGGTACTTATTGATTGGTATTGCTTGGGATAATATTCAAAATTCTTAATAATTATGAGGGATGTTCAACCAGTAAAATAGATGTTGGTCATAAATATTCAATACAGTTATAACTGTGCATACTGCCTCAATATCAGCTCTGGATGTATCCTGTAAAGAAAAATAAAACCTATATGTACATTAATTAGGATCCCAAAATATCCAGACTGTCAAAATAAAGTTACATAAGAGAACACTTCTAATAATGGGAAGTGAGATTAATTTCACAAGTTTTATTAAAAATACTTGTATCTTGTTGGTCTAGGAATAGACTAAATTCTTTCTGTTTACTTAGTATGCATTTTCCTTCTGTTCTCTTTATAACTAAAGAAATTGAACATGGAAGGAAAAGACTAAATCTAAGACAATATCAGAGAGAGAATTTGACAGTTCTGGAGTTGCTGGAATTACCCAAGTAGTTTTCCTGAAGCCTCTAATCCTGGAATGTACTAGGAATATGCTATTATTATGAAGATTAAGGATTCCAGTTAAGAAAACATGAACTATTTTCCAAAATTTGAATGTTGGCATCTCCTCATAATGGTGAACCAGGGAGGCCCTGTTGATTCTAGTTCCAAGCTGTAATAGAGATTTGTATTCTAATCAATATGGCTCATTGTTAATGAGCTAAATCCATGTGGAGAAACTCAAAACCAAAGCTGGGAGACTGGGCACGAATGTAAATGCCAAAGAGTAAAAGCAGATTTTTTTTTTTTTAGAGAAAGAGACAGTTTCAAGACAGGAACCTAGCAAGAAAGACCAGACAAAAACCTAGGTTATATCCCTGGAGCATCTTTTATATCCATCTCTATGGAGCTTCTAGGGGTAACCTGTATTCAAGGAAGACAGGAGACCAGTTATTTGAATTCTAAAACAACAAATGCATTCATTCCTTCTTTTGTAACTTACTTCAATAAACATTCTTCAGTTCTTACACTGAGCTAGACCTGGTGCTAGGCAGTAGGGATTCAGTGAGAGCACATTAGAGAACCTGTGCTCTCAGGACTTTACTCAAGTGGGAAAGTGAGGGAAAATGGACATAAAGTAAAGAATTAAGCAGGTGAATTTTAGGTGATAATGAGTGCCAAGAAGAAAACAAATAGAGTAAGGGTATAGAGAAAGAGGTGGGGCTCAGAGAACTATTTCAGTGAAAGCTATCCAAAGAAGTGAACTTAGAGCACAGGGAAGGGAGCCATGAAACCACCTGGAGGAGGTTGTCCCAGGAAGACGAATGTAAGAGCTTCCACCCAGGAGTGAGCAGTTCTGTTAATGGAATAGCAACAAATCAAGAGCAATAGAGGATTCAGGGGAGTATAGCATAAGATGAGTCACAGAGATAGGCAGGGGACAAAGTAGGGGGCATTCCAAGTGTAACAAGAAGCAGAGTAATGTTGAAGCAGGGGCGGAAGGTGAAACAATGTATGTCCTAAAATGATAGCTGGTCACTATGTGAAGAAAAGAGAGAGATAATCATGAATGGAATTAGAGAGACAAGTTAGAAAACTACTTTGGTAGTCTGGCTAGAGATGATGGAGATGGGGTAGGGATGAAGTGTACAGAAATGTGGTCCAATTCAGTGTACGTTCTAAGGGCAGAGTTGAGAGTACTTGCTTATGTGTTGGATGTAGGGAAGGGGAGGGTTGTCATTTTTCTTTACGATCAAAACAAATGAATGAATAGTGGAGAGGAAGACATTGGGAAGAGCACAATTAAGAGAGAGTGAAATCAAGAGTGAGGTTAAAGACACATTAAGTTTGAAATGCCTATTAGACACACAGATAGGAAGGTTGAGTAAGTAGATAGAAGTGTGAGATTGGAGTTTAGCATAAAGGTTAGGGCAATACTTTTTTTTTTTTAAACTAGTAGGTATAAGTATCTATGTAAGTAGTATGTTATAGCATATTATCTAGAGAGTATGAAGTTGTACTTTTGCATTGCTTTTTATTACTGTCTTTTTTCCTCCTCAATTCATATAACTTGTTCTATTGCTTTACCCTCTTTGGCCCTTATTTACCAGCATGTTTATTTAACATCTTAAAAGTATTTATTGAACACCTGTTTTGAAAATAATTAAGAGGTCCAGTAAGACTCTATCTTATATATATATTCTATATTCAGGTTTAAAATAATTATGAATGTCTGTTATCATTTTGGTCTCTAGGTTTTTAAAATCCCTTGAGATCCTTAAGAGGTCTAGGGAGGAATCATTTGGGGGACAAAGGTATTGAAAATTAAACTATGTAAAGTCTGAACCATGATTTTTCAGCACTGGCTTAATATTAAATCTTTAAGAAGCTCTTAAAAAATACTGATGCTGGGGTTCCACCCAAGACCAATTAAATCAGAACCTGGGTGACTCCAATAGTGTAAACCCCATTATAACAACCAGTCATTTAGAGGAACTGGGTTATCAACAACCCAATTGAGAAGTACTTAATAAATTTCTAATCATCCTATATACGATAATAGATACTGTTAGAGACATATAATATACAATCATTCTCATAATAAAAACTCATATTCTAGTTGCTGGAATAGAAATTACCAAATTATTTTATTGAAGTAGAAGGTAAGACTGATATGTAACAATTATACTAGTACTTATATATAAACCAAAGGAAATCTCAAAAAATTGTTGGGGAAACTTATATGCAATTTCTGAAAATGCTGTCCATGTGCAAAAATCATTTAGAGAACTTTACTCTGGAATACTACTAATAATGCTAATACTTTATGCTAATAAAGCTTCTTCCAATTGGATGGCTTTATTAATTTATTTTATTTTATTTTATTCTGTAACAACTTTATTGGAGTGTAATTGCTTTACATTGTAGAGTCAGTTTCTGCTATATAACAAAAAGAATCAGCTATAGTATAACTAAATCCCTTCCTTGTGTCTCCCTCCCACACTCCCCATTCCACCCCTCTAGGTGGACTCAAAGCACCGAACTGATCTCCCTGTGCTATGTGGCTGCTTCCCACTAGCTATCTATTTTACATATGGGAGTGTATATATGTCCATGTCACTCTCTCACTTTGTCTTAGCTTACACTTCTCCATCCCTGTGTCCTTAAGTCCATTCTCCATGTCTACGTCTTTATTCCTGTCCTGTCCCTATGTTATTTAGAACCTTCTTTTTTTTTTTTTTTTTGAGATTCCACACATATGTGTTAGCATAAGGTATTTGTTTTTCTCTTTCTGACTTACTTCACTCTGTGTGACAGATTCTAGGTCCATCCACCTCACTACAAATAACTCAATTTCATTTCTTTTTATGGCTGAGTAATATTCCATTGTATATATGGGCCACATCTTCTTTATCCATCCATCTCTTGACAGACACTTAGGTTGCTTCCATGTCCTGGCTATTGTGAATAATGCTGTAACGAACATTGTGATACATGACTCTATTTGAGTTATGGTTTTCTCAGGGTACATGCACAGTAGTGGGATTGCTGGGTCATATGGTAGTTCTATTTTTAGTTTTTTAATGAACCTCCAAACTGTTCTCCATAGTGGCTGTATCAATTTACATTCCTACCAACAGTGCAGGAGGGTTTCCTTTTCTTCACACCTTCCTCAGCATTTATTGTTTATAGATTTTTATTGATGTCCATTCTGACCTGTGTGAGGTGATACCTCATTGTTTTTTGATTTGCATTTCTCTAATGATTAGTGATGTTGAGCATCCTTACATGTGTCTGTTGGCAATCTGTATATCTTCTTTGGAGAAATGTCTATTTAGGTCTTCTGCCCATTTTTGGATAGTTTTTTTTGATATTGAGCTGCATTAGCTGCTACTATATTTTGGAAATTAATCCTTTGCTAGTTGCTTGTTTGGCAAATATTTTCTCCCATTCTGAGGGTTGTCTTTTTGTCTTGTTCATGGTTTCCTTTACTGTGCAAAAGCTTTTAAGTTTCATTCGGTCCTATTTGTTTATTTTTGTTTTTATTTCCATTTCTCTAAGAGTAGGTCAAAGAGATCTTGCTGTGATTTATGTCCAAGAGTGTTCTTCCTATGTTTTCCTCTAAGAGTTTTATAGTGTCTGGCTTTACATTTAGGCCCTTAATCTATTTTGAGTTTACTTTTGTGTATGGTGTTAGGGAGTGTCCTAACTTCATTCTTTTACATGTAGCTGTCCAGTTTTCCCAGCACCACTTATTGAAGAGGCTGTCTTTTCTCCAATGTATACTCTTGCCTCTTATCAAAGATAAGGTGAAAATATGTGGGTTGGTTTATCTCTGGGCTTTCTCTCCATCTTGTTTAATGTATCATTTAAAGCTTGTGTGTCCTTATTTGTTTTCATTTTGGATGATCTGTCCATTGGTGAAAGTGGGTGGGGTGTTAAAGTCCCCTACTATGATTGTGTTACTGTCAATTTCCCCTTTTATGGCTGTTAGCATTTGCCTTATGTAATTGAGGTGCTCTATGTTGGTTGCATAGATATTTATAATTGTTATATCTTCTTCTTGGATTGATCCTTTGATCATTATGTAGTGTCCTTCTTTGTCTCTTGTAATAGTCTTTGTTTTAAAGTCTACTTTGTCTGATATGAGATGTGCTACTCCAACTTTCTTTTAATTTCCATTTGCATCAAATATCTTTTTCTATCCCTTCACTTTTAGTCTGTATGTGTCCCTAGGTCTGAAGTGCATCTCTTGTAGACAGCATATTTACTGGTCTTGTTTTTGTATCCATTCAGCCAGTCTATATCTTTTGTTTGGAGCATTTAATTCATTTACATTTAGGGTAATTATCAATATATATGTTCCTATTGTCATTTTCTTAATTGTTTTGGATTTGTTATTGTAGGTTTTTTCCTTCTCTAGTGGTTCCTGCCTAGAGAACTTCCTTTAGCATTTGTTGTAAAGCTGGTTTGGTGGTGTTGAATTCTCTTAGCTTTTGCTTGTCTGTAAAGCTTTTGATTTCTCTGTCAAATCTGAATGAGATCCTTGACAGGTAGAGTAATCTTGGTTGTAGCTTTTTCCCTTTCATCACTTTAAATATGTCCTGCTGCTCCTTTCTGGCTTGCAGAGTTTCTGCTGAAAGATCAGCTGTTAACCTTACGGGGATTCCCTTTTATGTTATTTGTTGTTTTTCCCTTGCTGCTTTTACTATTTTTTCTTTGTATTAAACTTTTGATAGTTTGATTAATATGTGTCTTGGCATGTTTTCTTTGGATTTATCATGTAATGGACTCTCTGTGCTTCCTGGACTTGATTAACTATTTTCTTTCACATATAAGGGAAGTTTTCAACTATAATCTCTTCAAATATTTTCTCAGTCCCTTTCTTTCTCTCTTCTTCTTCTGGGACCCCTATAATTCTAATGTTGGTGCATTTAATGTTATCTCAGAAGTCTCTGATACTGTTTCCAATTCTTTTCATTCTTTTTTCTTTATTCTGCTCTGCAGCATTTATTTCCACTATTTTATACTCCAGGTCACTTATCCATTCTTCTGCCTGAGTTATTCTGCTATTGATTCCTTCTAGAGAATTTTTCATTTCATTCATTGTGCTGTACATCATTTGTATGCTCTTTAGTTCTTCTAGGTCCTTGCTACACATTTCTTGTATTTTCTCTGTTCTATTTCCAAGAATTTGGATCACCTTTACTATCATTATGCTGAATTATTTTTCAGGTTAGACTGCCTACTTCCTCTTCATTTGTTTGGTCTGATGGCTTTTTACCTTGAGTCTTCATCTGCTCTGTGTTTCTCTGCCTTCTCATTTTGCTTAAATTACTGTTTAGGGTCTCTATTTTGCAGGCTGCAGGTTCGTAGTTCCTGCTGTTTTTGGTGTCTGCCCCCAGTGGCTAAGGTTCGTTCAGTGGGTTGTGTAGGCTTCCTGGTGGAGGAGACTCATGCCTGTGTTCTTGTGGATGAGGCTGGATCTTTTGGATGAGGCAGGTCCACGTCTGGTGGTGTGTTCTGGGGTATCTGTGACCTTATTATGATTTTAAACAGCCTCTCTGCTAATAGGTGGGGTTGTGTTCCTGTCTTGCTAGTTGTTTGGCATAGGGTGTCCAGTACTGTAGCTTGCTGGTCCTTCAGTGGATCTGGGTCTAAGTGTTGAGATTGAGATCTCTGGGGGAGCTTTCACTGTTTGATATTATGTGGAGCCGGGAGATCTCTGGTGGACCCACATCCTGATCTCAACTCTCCCACCTCAGAGGCACAGGCCTGACAGCTGGCCAGAGCACCAAAACCCTGTCAGCCACACAGCTAATTAAAAAAGTGAGAAGAAAAAAAGAAAGAAAGAATATAATAAAGTTATTAAAATAAAAATAATTATTAAAAATAAAAAACATTGAAAAGTAATAAAAAAAGAAAAAAAGAGAGAGCATCCAAACCAAAAAATAAATCCACCAATGATAGCAAGCATTAGAAACTATACTTAAAAAAAGATAGAGAAAACCCTAGGACAAATGGTAAAAGCAAAACTTTACAAACAAAATCACACAAAGAAGCCTACACATACACACTCACAAAAAAGGAAAATTATATATATATATATATATATATATATATATATATATATATATATATATATATATATATATATATATATATATATATATATATCTCATTACTCCCAAAGTCCACCACCTCAGTTTTGGGATGATTTGTTGTCTATTCAGGTATTCCACAGATGCAGGGTTCATCAAGTTAATTGTGGAGATTTAATCTGCTGCTCCTGAGGCTGCTAGGAGAAATTGCCCTTTCTCTTCTTTGTTGTCACAGCTCCTGAGTTTCAGCTTTGGATTTGGCCCCATGTCTGCATGTAGGTTGCCCTCTGGTGTCTGTTCTTCGCTCAGACAGGATGCAGTTAAGTAGCAGCTGATTAGGTGGCTCTGGCTCACTCAGGCCGTGGGAGAGAGAGGTACAGAATATGGGGTTAGCCATATTGACATATTGACATATCTCATTGACATGAGAGGACAACATGACATTTCAACAGCCTGATGTGTGCTGTGTGTTCTCCCCAGGGAGCTGTCCCTGGATCATGTGACCCTGGCAGTGGTGGGCCACACAGGTTCCTGGGAAGAGAGGTGTGGATAGTGACCTGTGCTTGCACATAGGTTTCTTGGTGTTTGTAGCAGCAGCCTTAGCATTTCATGCCTATCTCTGGTGTCTGCACTGAGAGTCATGGCTCGCGCCCATTTCTGGAGCTCATTTAGGTCGTGCTCTGAATACCCTCTCCTCACACAGCCCGAAACAATGGTCTCTTGCCTCCTAGAGAGATCCAGACTTTTTCCCAATCTCCCTCCCAGCTAGCTGTGGTGCACTAGCTCCCTTCAGGCTGTTTTCATGAGGCCAACACCAGTCCTCTACCTGAGATCTGACCTCCAAAGCCTGAGCCTCTGCTCCCAGCCCCCACCCATCCCAGCTGGTGGGTGAACCAACAAGTCTCTTGGTCTGGTGAGTGCTTGTCGGCACTTATCTTCTGTGTGGGAATCTCTCCACTATGCCCTCTGCACACCTGTTGCTACGCTGTCCTCCATGGCTCCAAAGATTCCATCCCACCACCCCCCATCTCCACCAGTGAAGGGGCTTCCTAGTATGTGGAAACTTTTCCTCCTTCACAACTCCCTTCCAGTGGTGCAGGTCCCCTCCCTATTCTTTTGTCTCTGTTTTTTCTTTTTCCTTTGCCCTACTCAGGTATGTGGGGGTTTCTTACCTTTTGGGAAGTCTGAGGTCTTCTGCCAGCATTCAGTAGGTGTTCTATAGGAGTTGCTCCCCATGTAGTTTTATTTCTGATGTATTTGTGGGGAGGAAGGTGATCTCCACGTCTTATTCTTCCTCCATCTTGAACATCTCCTCTGGATTCTTTTATTTCTTTTTCTTCTCAGATTACTGTGGCTAAAACTTTTTAAATTATGTTGAATAATAGTGGTGATAGTGGGCAACCTTGTCTTGCTCCTGATCTTAAAGGAAATGGTTTCAGTTTTTCACGATTGAGAACAATGTTGGCTGTGGGGTTTTCATATAGGGTCTTTATTATGTTGAGGTAAGCTCCCTGTATGCCTACTTTCTGGAGGGTTTTTATCATAAATGGGTGTTGAATTTTGTTGAAAGCTTTTTGTGCATCTTTTGAGATGATCATATGGTTTTCCTCCTTTAATTTGTTAATATGGTTTATCACATTGATTTATTGGTGTATATTGAAGAATCCTTGCATTCCTGGGATAAACCTCACTTGATCATGGTGTATGATCATTTCAATGTGCTATTGGATTCTGTTTGCTAGTATTTTGTTGAGGATTTTTGCATCCATGTTCATGAGTGATATTGGCCTGTAGTTTTCTTTTTTTGTGACATCTTTGTCTTGTTTCGGTATCAGGGTGATGGTGGCCTCGTAGAATGAGTTTGAGAGTGTTTCTCCCTCTGCTATATTTTAGAAGAGTTTGAGAAGGATGGACGTTAGCTCTTCTCTAAATGTTGGATAGGATTCAACTGTGAAGCCATCTGGTCCTGGGCTTTGTTTGTTGAAAGAGTTTAAATCACAGTCTCAATTTCAGTGCTTGTGACTGGTCTGTTTACATTTTCTATCTCTTCGTGGTTCAGTCTTGGAAGGTTGTGCTTTTGTAAGAATTTGTCCATTTCTTCCAGGTTGTCCATTTTATTTTCATGTAGTTGCTTGTAATAATCTCTCATTATCCTTTGTATTTCTGTATATGTCATACTGTTCAGTATTGAATAGCATCATGGGTTCAGGACATACTTCCAAATTTAATGCAGCAACAGATGAGAAGTAAGGTGATGCTTAATGGATTGTTCTCTCTGTGCTTCCATAATTGTCAGATGGTAAGACACGGGCCCCTGTAGACTTCTGGGCTCTGTGGTCTGGGCTCTGACAACCCCCACCATTGTTCCTCCTTCCAGTATTCCTACCATCAACAGACAATCTACATATGGATTGGTTATCTCAGAGAGCCCCATCATTTTGAGAAGAGAATTGGGTCCCAGGTGCAATGATGAGCCTACTTCACATTCCTGAGCTGGGAATGTGGGTTCTGGGTCCTGGATTCCCAGGGTTGTAGGCTGTTTGGTGGCCTGGACGTCATGGAGAAGAAACTGAGACAAATGAAAGTATCTTATACTTTTTAAAAGAAATACACCTATCTTATACTATTAAGCACCTATCTTACACTATATGGATATGGGGTGTTCCTTTGAAGAATCATCCAAAAGTGATTATATTGCCCTTCCTCATCACTTGGTGAACATATAACACTTAAACATTTAGGGTCTTCACTGGAATATCTTATTTTAGAGTTACAAATTTTTCCTTTCTTTGAAAGGTCCAAATCCAAATCATTTCTCCAGAAAAGGCTTTGAGTTATCAAAAAGTTGATGGTTTTGGAGAGTATAGCTCTGGCATTAAGACTCTGTCAAGGTGATGCTGTCTTTCCTTTAGTAAGTCCAATAAACTTACATTTGCTTTATCAATATGATTTTTGGGCAAAATTTTTAAGAAGTTGACAATCAATAGGAAATTTGTTAAAAACAGATAAAATAAGTAACATTGTTATTAATATTAATAATCATGAATCATTGTTATTCCCAGTAAGTTTTCTCGTGATGGCTAGACACTGAATCAGGTGACTTTTGGGAACACTTCTAGCTCTGGGAATCTGTGAATGATCCTTTTCTAGTCTGCAGGAAGACTGTCTTGCCTTGGCCTTTCTTATTTCCTTGGATTTACTGCATGGATATTTCTCTGGTTATTGATATTTTTTAATCAGTCACTGACAATTTTGGTTAGTATTTTGTTTGTTTTCCACTTTCTCCTAATTTCTTTGGGCTTTAACATTACTTGTAATATATGACTTTTCCTTTTTTGGCCAAGTATTTGTTTCAGAGTTAGCATCACTGAGAGTAGCTAGACATAATTAGTGATGATGATGTAGCTCTTGTATTACCTTATGATTCAAATTTATGATTATAGAGTTCTTTATCTTCCAAGTGTTCTCACTCCCAAAGTGCATGTGCTCACAGGTGTAGAAATGATAAAAACAAAAAAAGAGAGACAAACAGATGTGGTGATTGTGTATGTGTGTGTGTGTGTGTGCCTGTGTGTATATACATGTTTGTACTCCAAAATCCCTTTTGAATTCAGTACTTTCATTATTGCCATTTTACAGAAAAGGAAACTGAAGCCCAGAGAGGTTATCCAAGGTCTTATCTAAGGTCTTATTATTTATAAGGTCTTATAAATAATAGGTGGCAGAGACGGTATTCCAAAAACTGTTTAATAGTTTTTGAAATATTTTTAAAATGTAGATTACTATGTCTATTATTATTACTGTTGGTTTGTGGTAATTAACATTTTTAGACCTTTAGGGAGCACTTATACACTTTAATTTGTTGATGTGATTTGAATTGATACAAAAGAGACCATTAATGGGAAAAAGATTGGAGGTTCTTTATAGGGAGATTGGAAGCTCAGGGAAAGAGGTTTGAGCCTGTGGTTGAAGAAACCCAGGGGATGTAAATGGTATGAATTAAGGAATATGGAAGGAGAAAAAAAATAAGTATCTTGTGAAATGCAATATATGTACAGTTTATCAATTGTGGAATAAAAAGTCTTAGAATCCTAAATTTGGTAGGGACTGGCATACTCCAGGGCACTACTCGTAGGTATCAGTCTGGGTGTGGGTATAAAGACTCTGACAAGTAGTGAGGGGATCTATGCATTTATCATTTTAGCCCTACGAAGGAACTTAAGAGTTCTGTGAGTACACTTTTTTCACTATCCAGATGAATCTTGAGACCAGGGCCTGAGTTGAGAGGCCATGGTCCCCAGGACAAAAATCCGGTTGTCCTGCTGCCCACTCAATATTCTACCCAGCTCCCCACCCCTCTGCTTGCCTGTAATGGAAATTCACCCTGACAGGCGCTCCTCCCGTCTGACTTCGGCATCACAGCAACTGCCTGCTCAGACACAATTTCCTTCTCAAGCTTGGCACTGAGAAAAGCGTGACTGCATACCTTCTTAGGGAACAGAGGAAGACAGATGCTGTCTGAGGAGGCGGCTGGGAATCCTTCCCCTCAGTGGTACCTGGGCACCTATAGTACATAGGCCTGTGCTAGTGTAGTTTCACTTTTCACTTGCAAACTCAGAGCTCAGTGCTAATAATAGCGTGTGGTGAGACTTTTCCCCAGAGGCTCTGATCTCCCAGGTGGCTGTTGCTTCTCAAACCGGCCCTCTGCTCTGCTCTTCTTGAAGGGAAAGCTCTTGGGAAAATCCCGCTTAAAGGGACTTTCATAAACAGCAAGTAGCAATGTCTTCTTCATCTCAGAATGAAACCAACCTCAGTCCATGCTCGACAAAGGAGGATGAACAGCAAGAAATAGTTCAGGAGAAGTTCTGTATGTGACCTTTCCACATAGAGGAATTTAAATCTTTTTCGATAGACATACAGGATTGTATCTCCTAATCTGTGATAATTATTTGGAGAAAGGAGTGGGCTGGTAATGGTTGATTAAGATAGAGGTTTTGTGATTTTTCTTATTTAAACCCACAGAAATAAAACAAGCTTCAGAGAATAGTATGATGTTGTGACAAAGCACGGGACTAAAAGATTTGGTCTTTTTCATGCCTCACTACTCTTCACCCTCATGATCACACAGTTCTTTAGCTTTGTTACTTTATACGTATGTTAGTTATCTCTCTAGCCATGTGTTCTCCTGTTGGTAAAATAGCGATCATAACTAATAGTAATTGCTATCTTCAACTAAGCACATTCTCTGTTATCACTTTGCAGTAGCTTATTTAGAAACAAAAGGACTGATAGTATTATCGCCATCCTGTAAGTGCAAAGCCTACACCTGAGAGAGATGAGATGATTTGCTTAACCTTGTGGAAATCAACCGTGGCACTGGCACTTGATCTCAGGCTGTCTGACGCTTGAGCCAGTGCCCTCTCAAATACCCCAGTCATCATGGTTCACAGAGATCCCCACCATGGATCATTGCATTGTACCCCAGCTGGAGCCCTACTTCACTGGCTGCCAAGAACACTGAGTGAGGGAGTGGGCATGAAGCTGTCCAATGAAGGGATTAATGGTACTCATGTCGAAAGTAGCTTTAAAATCCTGATTAGAAGTCACTCTCCCCTGCACTGAATTTCGCTCAGGAAATAGAGAAAAGAGAAGCTGTTTAGAGAAGTGGTTAAAACCTCAGATCTGGCAATCAAGCTGCCTGTGTTTGAAGACTGGGTCTGATATTCAGTAGCTGTGGGACCTTGAGAAAGTCATTTAGATTTTATAGTTCTTGAAGTGGGGTTAATGGTAACACCTACTTCCGGAGTTAGTGCTGTTTTAAAGTGGCAATGCATATAATAGGCTTAGCATGCAATGAAGGCTCAATAGACATTTTTCCTCCCTCCTCTTTCCCTCACCTTTTTCCTCTCCACCACCTTCTCCAGGAAACTAGATCACTATCAGAGGATGGCAACATGAAATATCTGCATGATGTAAGTTATATTCAATGATGGGCACTTGGATGACATTTTTCAAAGCAGTGACTGGGATTGCAGAATTAAAATAATCCAAATGCCTATGAGATGTTGAGCTCTGCAATATGACATGATGCTGAAAATGGACTCATTGGGTCTAATGTCATGCGCTAGTCTAGAGTGATCTGGATTTTACAATTTCTGCCACATAACCATAGAAAGTGTCTATTCTAGCTTTCTTTGTCAAAAATATAATGCATTAAAATTATGTATATATAAATACATAAATATATATGTGTGTGTACAAACACTCATATACACACATACATATATCATATAGAGTAGTTTCATAGATATCAATCTTCCCATAACTCAACCATGTAAGCAGAGATTTCTCCTTGTCTTAAATACAGGACTTAAAGCTCAGACGTGTTAGGTTTACATAGAGACACAGGTGTCTTTTCATTTTGACATCCTGCCACTTCAACTAAGAAAGTCCTGAGAAAATCTTCAGTTCTGGGAACCCAGGATGGAAAATAGGCTAATGGGGTATGTATTTGCACATCCTATCACAGAGGACTTTTTTGATGACTAAGCCCCTAGGGTGGTCTGTAAGAAACAGAGCCGACTTGAGCCCTAACCTTCCTTTCTTCTCTTGGCCCCGTGCCCATGATTTGGCACATGTAATTCCAAAGATGAATCCAACCTCTTCAATCTCACATGGAAAAATTCCCACCAAGTTTGATAGTATCAATAATTCCACAAATCATGTAGACCTATCCGCACCAGTATTAGAACACTGAGAATCCCATATTACATCTACCTCTAATTCCAGGTAAAATATCATGGACAAGAATCATGGAATCTTTAGCAAATGAAACTCAAGGGATATCTTGCTCCAAAATTCTCATTTTACAAATGAGAAAAGTGAGAATCAGAGAGATTAAAATAAATTTGTCCAAAATCATAATTTCTCTCATTGGTTTTAATTGTTTCTAGAATTTCATTTCTGTATGCATTTCCCCACAAAGAAGAAAACAAAGAATCATTTTCCTTTCATAAAGAGAAAGAGAAAAAGACAGAAACAAAGCAACAGAATTTATCTTTATGAAAGCAAATTCTGTAGATATTTTGCCAAAAAGGACACATAGTGAAAATGGATTAGTTCATTTGAGTGGTTTGTGGAAAATATATATTTCCTGAAGCAGGTGGTGCTATCAAAGTGAATAGGGAGAAAAATGTCATGTATGAACTTTTTTTTTTAATGCTAAATTTTTTTAAATGCTATTTTTCAAGTAGAAAGGGAAATAACACAAAATCCTACCACTGACTCTGACAGCATATTATAATGGGTTCTGACTATATTTTAGAGAAACACACACCCACATACAAACAGAAACAAACATTTTCAGAAAGGATACGTATAGAAAACCCTGGAGGTTTTACATTTGTTAGAAGAAAAAAAAAAAAGACAAATTGCCTGCCAGATAATGAGATGAGTGAACAAGTAAGTCATTGGAAACTCACAAAATGCACTTTTCTGAGAAATTTGTAGTACTGTTGATATAAGCAGAGGGACATGGATGGAATAAGAAGCAAGCTATTACCCCATGGGCATTTTAGCAGAATTGTAGAATTCAGAACTTAAAAAAAATATCTCCATGGATTAATGTGTAAATTAATTTGTTTTCAGTTTATTTCTATCTCACTATCTTTCTTATTTTTTCTAGTTTCTTTTTTCTTTTTTTTTTTAAACCAGTAGTAAAGTTCAATTCAACAAGCATTTACTGAGCTCTAGTCATACAATATGTTTTGAACCATAGTAGACATTAAAGGGCATTTGGAAAGATTAGAAACGGTGGGAAAAAATGCACTTATCCATTAGGAGAATTAGCCTGTTCCTTTACGTACTAAACTATGTGTCGGTCTCTGCTTTCCATAGAGACCAAGTAATTTATCATCCTCACAGGGATACTTTTTTTCATCTTTTTATTGGAAGACAATCTACATAAAATAGGGTATATATCATAATTATACAGCCTCATGCTTCTTTCTCCTCTGTATTCATGGACTTACCAATCTGTCTGTTGAAAGGACCAACCTACATTTTCCTCCATCTGGACTGGGTGTTCTGTATAAAAACTACAGTAACATCACTGCTGTCCACACCCATTTAGAGAGTTGCTATTCACCACAGGCCCCAGGGCATGGTCACCCAGAGAGGAAAGGCCAGATCACAAGCTCACGGTGACCTGTTTTAAAGTTCTGCTTCCTTCTCTATCTCCCACTAGTCTTTGCTTGTGGGCTCCAGGAGGCTGTTCTTCACTCCTAAGCATATTGAGAACTCACTCAAGGCTCAGCTCTTGAGTGTAGCTCCTCCTGGTCCTGGCACACTCTCTAACAAATTTCCCCAATTCTTTTCATTTTTACCATACAATTTAGTACCTGATTGAATGCCTACATTTTCTGGTCACTGTTGCTTTATAAGTAATTACATAATGCAGTCCCTAACAAATTGTAAGTACTCAGTAATTGAAATCTCTACTTGAACTTGCCCTCAGGGTTACACTGCAGTCTTCCTAGGGCAGAGGGATTAGGTAGACTTCCTGACAAGTTTGTGCAGGGTCTTGTTCTTTAGTCCTCGCATGAATAATACATTGATGTCTATGCAGTGTCTCAAGCTTGAACACTCAGAAACATCACAAATAATTTCCCAAACCTCATGCTTAGTACACACTGAGGCACCATCTTGTTAGTTATATATCTTAGTGTTAGTTATAAATCTGTAGTGAATATGTTTCCTTATCATCATCCTTAATATCCTCTCTTGGCTCAATCCATCAGTCCTTTTCCACTCCTACACTTTTACCACCATGTTTTAGCAGAGATGCCTTGTTAAAATGACAATGAAATTGATGCAAGGGCCTGCTTGAAACTACAAATGGCTCTTCTTTGGTGCCAATTCCACAGTATGAAATTCAAGGTCTTTCATGATATCTTATCCAGAATGGGCATGACCAAACCCTTACCAGATCGTGATCAGAAAAGAGAGGTAGGGCTTCCCTGGTGGCGCAGTGGTTGAGAGTCCGCCTGCCGATGCAGGAGACACGCGTTCGTGCCCCAGTCCTGGAAGATGCCACATGCCGTGAAGCGGCTGGGCCCATGAGCCATGGCCGCTGAGCCTGCGCGTCCAGAGCCTGTGCTCCACAACGGGAAAGACCACAACAGTGAGAGTCCTGCGTACAGCAACAAAAAAAGAAAAGAGAATTAACTAAACTTCCTTGTTACCATCTTCCTTGGGAAAGCAAAATTTCAGATTAAATGGCTTCCTAGAAACAGGCTCATTTTATGGCAGTAAAGACATTAATTAAGCAGAGTATGGGAAAATGTCGATGAGAATTGACAGCTGTGACTTCTCACTTAAAATATTAAGTAAAAGTTGCCGCATGCCTTTCTCCTGCACCCTCTCCTCTTTCTTGCTTCTCCACTATTTGATTAAATACTCTAGAATGAAAATATCAATTCACTCTCATTAGAGGGCAAGACATTATGAATTAATGAAGTCAGATTTGTGGGCAGTTTGATTCAATTCTATTACTTTCAAGTACTTATGATAACTGGACCTTAGTCTTTCTGACAGAGAGAACATTAGTTTCATTTAGCACATACAATATTGATCAACTGAAAGTCATTTGTAAGTAGCAAAAATATATATACATATATACACACACACATATATATATACACATATACATATATACATATATATGCACAGTGTTTATAGTAAGTCTATATTCATAATTATTGGTTGAAGTAATTTTTAACTATATGTGTGTTTGTGACTATTTTGGATTTTCAGAGCTTTAACTGTTAACATTTCTTACAGCTGATTAACTGTTCAAATACTTTGCTCCTTTGTGATTTTAGGCATGTGCTTTATAACTCTGTCACACTCCTCAATCTCTATATAAAGAAATTGGATTTTTTTAAAATCAAATTTCAGTTCCATCTCTTCTCAGTTTGGTGAATACGAATTAAAATATTTTACTACAAGGAGTATCAAGTTAAAATAACAATGATATTTATTGCAAGAGATCTCTAATGTAAGTCAAATTGCTTCCTGAGCTCAAAGATGAGAGTTTTGAAGCTGCATATTACTGGCTGAAAATCTTGAGAACAAGAGTGATACAAGCTTCATTACCTGGTGTCATGCTTATAGCAGTGAGGCTTTCAGTTTTAGATGGTATTTATTGAAAGCTAACCAGATTGTGAGCATTTAACTGAATATATCAATTTTCAGGAGACCAGAATAGTTGTGTTTGCTTAGAAACTTGTTCCACAGGCTCCCCTGACCCAACACTAGAAATATGTAATAATTTTTTGTCTGAAAAAAAAAGCTTCAGGTAAAGCTGTAATTTGCTTCTGCAATCATATCAGTTACTCTAGCAAAGTGCAACCCCAAATCTCACATGAAAGTTTACAAATTAAAACCTGTAGAAATAATTAAAGAAGGAGATATGCACAGGAGTGCTACGTGAAAATGTAAAGCTTCAGCAGCCAGCCCAGCTGAGTGATATCACGTCTAGTGATAACTAGACGTGAGGTACAAACTAATTGTACTTACCTAGTTCTCTGCTTTTTATAGCGAAACTGTGAGCATGGAGCTTCTGCAGTGGGAAGAAGAAGGATGTACATGCTGTTTTGCTTTCTTAAAGGTTCATAGAATGAAAGAGAACCAAGAAGAGGAAAAATATGACAGCGCAGAGGAGGGAATTTAACATTTTGGCATTAAATAAATTGTTGTGGATCTTTCTTATCTTTTAAGTAGTTTTATCCTCCTTTGCTTCTTTTGTATTCTACCCAGTGACTGATTCAACAAAGGTTTTTAGAGCAATTACCCGGTTTGACATTATTAGTAACTTATTCTTCACACTGGACCTTTAATTTCCTGGAGCCAGACTCTATAATGTCTTCTTCATTATTCATTTGTTTGTTTGTTTATTTATTTATTTTTCTCAGCATCAAGCACATGCTTGGGCACGTGTTATACATCCAATAATTATTTTAAAAGTAAATTAAAGGGTAAAGAGAGATATAACTTTTTGAATCTTAAAGGCTTTTTTAATACACTATCCCTTAGCTGCCTTTTCTTTTTTTAAGCAGGCCTTTCTGCAACAACTCCAGATACAACTCTTAGGTATCCCAGTGAGATTTTTCCATCCCAGGAGCCTGGACCCAAACTGGAATAGCTGTCAGCAGCAGTATTAATTGCCCCCCTTCTTAGCAGCTGGAGTGTGAAAATTGGTGTGGAGAAAGAGACTGAAATTTCTGTTCATCCCAAGAGGTAGCCACTGGGGACATGATTCAGCCCATTAAGGGGACAGCTGTGTGCAGGCAAGTTTCATATCTGTCTGAACAGCTCCTACAGTCTGGGTAAATAAATACCTTAAATCCCTAGAGCCAGCAAACTTCTTTAGGATTTTCTCCTAATCTCATGGAGCCTGATTGTGTCTGGGCCTAAGGCACTTTCTAATTGTGCGTAATTTACCTTTGGAAGCTTCAGAGCCTGCATCTCAGGGAGTGTAACCACCCAAGAATTCCAGAATAGTACCGCTCATTCCCACCTTTCTTCCTTTACAGGGACCACTTATGCTTCCCAGAAACCCTCACTTTCCCTTTAGGAGGATATAAAAAATACTCATCCTGTAAGAGTCAAAACACAAAGCACTTCTCAATCACCTGCTACCACTGATGAGTTCTTCCTTTGAGATCCTGTTTCTCATATTTTACTTGGTATCTTTGGCTGCATTTGCAATATGTCCTTTCTCTATCTCTCCATCTGCATTGTGTTCTTCCAGTTCAGAATTCATGTCTCTGTACCATGTCTAATGCAATAATAAGATACACAGTGGGTGCTAGTCCCTAGCATGACTGGTTAGTTCTAGTCAGTCTGCTTATGGCAAGGACCAGGGATAGGAACTCTGATCATGACTCTCCCCATCCTCCTCCATTAGTTCCATGTATTTGTACATTTAATAGCTTTTCCCCTGTACTGTGACTGCTAACCCTTTCTTACTAGCATGAGCTTCCTGAAAGCAGAGGCTTTGGTATCTGCCTGACAGTATAAGAGAAGACTCAAAGGGAAAAACCTGCTTGGGGAAGCATTGCAAGCTGAGAAAAGACTTGCTCAAGGTGTAGAAACATGAAGGTGACTAGGTCAGAAACTAATAAGTATTTTAATCTGAATTTCCAACAACAAATGGGGCCATCCAGGGAAAGTATCACTTGATATGCACATGCAGAATCTGGATGACACACATTCAAGAAGTTGGAGAGAGGGATACCTGTCCTGGGTGGGGGTTTAGACTGCCTGACCTTCAAATCTCCAGTCTGCTGGAGACCTTGATTTCTAGGTCAGTGTGATGGTTAATTTTATGTGTCAACAGGGAGGGACCATGGGGAGCCCAAACATTTGGCCAAACACTATTCCGGGTGTGTCTGTGAGGGTGTTTCTGAATGAGATTAACATTTGAATCAGTAGACTGACTAAAGCAGATTGCCCTCCTTAATTTCTATGGGTTTCATCCAATCAAAGGAAGACTAGAATAGAACAAAAAGGATGAGTTAGAGGGAGTTTTTCCTGCCTGACACCTCAGCTGGGATATTGGTCTCTTCTGGCCTTTAAACTCAGATTTAAACATTGGCATTTCTTGGGTCTCTAACTTGCCAGCTTTTGCATTAGAATGCCTATCATTGGCTCTCCTGCTTCTCAGACCTTCAGGATTGAACTAGAGCTATACTACCAGCTCTCCTAGATCTTCATCTTGCTGACTGCTGATCTTGAGGACTTGTCAGCCTCCATAATCATGTGAGCCAATTCCTTATAATAAACTCTCTCTCTCCATATATATGTGTGTGTGTATGTATATGTGTGTGTGTGTATATATATATATATATATATATATATATATATTATATATATATATATATATGTAAATACATACAGAGACAGACAGAGACACAGAGAGACAGAGAGAGATCACACTGATTCTTTTTCTCTGGGGAACTCTTACTAATACAGTCAGTATTGTCTGTTCTATAAAGTGCTGCTCTCTGACAAGAGGGGATCAAGGCATGAGGAAGCTGGTGTTAGCCCCAGTCCAGTCCATCAAACAATGCCCCCAGCCTTCCAACTGGACTCTCCGCTCCATTTGTTCTAAGATGAAAAATAAGTTTTGTCTTTTTCCCCTCTGTTCTTACCAATCTGTCCTTTGTTATTTGGCAGGAGCTGGTAGCTTTTCTTGTGGTCTGACTGGATCTGGAAATAACATGGTTATTTTTGTTTAAACATAATAGCAAAGAAGAACTTGAGCTTATATGCAATTTAACCTTATCAAGCCCAGGCATATTTGTTTTTGTACAATCAGTATGCCTGAGTGATGTCAGGAGAGCTCTGAAAACAATATATTCTGAAGCCAGAGTTGTTAGTGGGTGGAACCTTCCCAAATAATAAGGATTGTGCACATGACTGGAACTAGAATGAGTTATTTAGTCCAATACAACTGACTTTATTCTATATAGTATGTCATACGACTCAGAAACAAAACAGGAAAGGAGAAATAAATGAAAGGGAATACGCTAAACATGAAGGAAATTGTATATTTGTGGGCTGTCTAGAGGCACTCAGTTAATAGTTGAATGAATTTTAAATTTTAGAGTAAACAATAAGATTGCATTTAAACATGTATGCACATACACATATACAGATATATAGAAAGATATCATATGAGATATACTACAAATGCACTCATGAGAGCTTGTGCTATTGATGAATTGCCCTACACTGAGGGGTTCAACATGCCCAAAGATTCCTGTTATATAGTCTCAGTCCTTCTCTCTCCTGGTGTTATCTTCCCTTTGCACTATAGCAGGCTGCCCAAAACGCTCTTCACTCTACAAGTGCTCCATCCCATGCACCATCCAGTCAAATGGGGACACGTCCAAGCATCCATGATGGAGGCAGAGAGTTCTCTCTGAACTTGTTCTCAAAGAGAAGACTACCCACATCTCAGAAACCATATTTTTAGTAACAGTGCTACTTTTGTTCCAAATTGCCTTTGTACACATTTATTCCAAGAGAAAATCGAGAACAGTGGCCACTAAAAATGAGTATGTGCTCTGAAAATGAAATGCTCTTTGCCTGTCAACAGTGTTGGAAAAATATAATATTCTGCCACCTATGGTTTCCTGTCTCAACCCCTCACCTTTAAACATACCCTAGGAGTTGACAGCTACAGCTAAATGTATTGATGGATGTTTTAGCGAGGTTTTATACCTATATTATATCTACTCCATGAAAATGACACTTGCAAGTGATGGAGGAGATAGTGTATTAAGAAACTAAAAATTCAGAAAGTTTGTTCCAAGTCACAAAGTTGTAAAAGAGAGTGCTATTTCACTTTTTGGACTCATAAGGTAACAAAATATAACCATTCAGACACTTTGCCCCAATTGTTGAATTTTCTCTATCAGTAAATTTTGAAATAGAATGTTAATTCTTAGGGTCTGCACCAAGAGATCTGATTTATCAGGTTTCAATGGGTCCCATGGTATCTGAATTTTAAACAGAAATATTTAGGACATTCTGATGAAAGAAATCTGTAAAACACGTACTTTGAGAATAATCACAGCCTTTTTTTTTATACTATCCCCACCCTGCTTTCATTTAGAATGATTCAGTAAATTTCTCCTTGGATAAAAGATAGAGAAACAAATCTTAAAATTTGTAACTAAAAGACCTTTGGACTTATTTTCAGACTCTGATATCTAGTCTTAACTCTTCATTTCCTAACTCCGACTATGAGATATTCCCTTAACCAATCAGAGTCTTGGTTTCTTTATTTAATTATAGGAAAATGACAGTATCTAGTTTTCATGGTTCCCACATGATTCAGAGAAATACTATTTGTTGAACTCCTTTGGCATATTGTCAATGGCTGTACAAAAGCAGGAAACCGTTCTAGTTATGAATATGCACACTGATGATCCCAACAAGGAGGCATTCAGAATATACCTGGTGCTTATTATCTGGTCAGCTGGTGCAGTGGGAGGTTGATGATAGAGATGCAATGAAAACCTTTCTTAGGATTTCTAAGAAGGGAGAGAATAATGAACAGTGGATCATATGGGAGGACATTGAAAAGGAACTGGACCATACAGTGGGTCTTCAGAAAAAGGTGGATTTGTTCTTAGGTAGAGAATGTTGGTGAAGATGATCTAGGTGGAAGATAAAGGAAGAAAAGGCCCAGAGATGGGAACCAGCACCTCAGGAAACACGGAAAGAGATAACAAAGAGCAAGAAAGCTGGTTTTAATCTCAAGAAATCAGAATGCTCATCCCATTTAATTCCTTAATTTGAATAGATTCAGGTTGTACCCAAGTCTACAAAGCTTCCTCATTTGTTCGACTGATCAACATGCTAAACGTCCTGACCAATAGGTTAAAATTTCTTTAGTAGCAGCATTTAGAGCAAAATAACACAGCATCCAAGGAAACACTCATATAAAGAATGAACGAAGTACCATCCCATTAAAGTCATGGATTTATTGACCTATTGATACATTTAAAAGGTCTCCTTGTAAAATTAGTGAATATGTAAATAGTGTTAACCTGAAGAAAAAGACAGATTTAAAAAAAAATTGTCCTTGTTACTGAATTCACATATTTCCTCTCCAAAGTGTCACAAATTTTTCCTGCTAAATTCTTTATATTATCTCAACACATTTATTTTTTAAAATCTTTATTGGAGTATAATAGCTTTACAATGGTATGTTAGTTTCTGCTGTATAACAAAGTGAATCAGCTATACACATACATACATCCCCATATCTCCTCTCTCTTGTGTCTCCCTCCCACCCTCCTTATCCCACTCCTCTAGGTGGAAACAAAGCACTGAGCTGATCTCCCTGTGCTATACGGCTGCTTCCCACTAGGTATCTATTTTATGTTTGGCAGTGTATATATGCACATGTCACTCTCTTGCATTGTCCCAGTTTACCCTTCCCCTTCCCCATGTCCTCAAGTCCATTCTCTATGTCTGCATCTATATTCCTGTCCTACCCCTAGGTTCTTCAGAACCATTTTTTTTAATTCCATATATATGTGTTAGCATACAGTATTTATTTTTCTATTTCTGATTACTTAACTCTGTATGACAAACTCTAGGTCCATCCACCTCACTACAAAAAACTCAGTGTCGTTTCTTTTTATGGCTGAGTATTATTCCATTGTGTATATGTGTCAAATCTTTATCCATTCATCTGTTGATGGACACTTAGGATGCTTCCATGACCTGGCTATTGTAAACAGTGCTGCAGTGAACATTTTGGTACATGACTCTTTTTGAATTATGGCTTTCTCAGGGTATATGCCCAGTCATGGGATGGCTGGATCATTTAGTAGTTCTATTAGGCCTTCTGCCAATTTTTGGATTGGGTTGTTTGCTTTATTTTGATATTGAACTACATGTATATATTGGAAATTAATCTTTGATCAGTTGCTTCATTTGAAAATATTTTCTCCCATTCTGAGGGTTGTCTTTTTGTCTTGTTTATGGTTTCCTTTGTTGTGCAAAAGCTTTTAAGTTTCCTTAGGTCCCATTTGTTTATTTTTGTTTTTATTTCCATTTCTCTAGGATACGGGTCAAAAAGGATCTTGCTGTGATTTATGTCATAGAGTGTTCTGCCTATGTTTTTGTCTCAGAGTTTTATAGTGTCTGGCCTTATGTTAAGTCTTTAATCCAGTTTGAGTTTATTTTTGTGTATGGTGTTAGGGAGTGTTCTAATTTCATTCTCTTACATGTAGCTGTCCAGTTTTCCCAGGACCAGTTATTGAAGAGGCTGTCTTTTCTCCATCGTATATTCCTGCCTCCTTTCTCCAAGATTAGGTGACCATATGTGTGTGGGTTTTTCTCTGGGTTTTGCATCCTGTTCCATTGATCTATATTTCTGTTTTTGTGTGAGTAGCATACTATCCTGTGTGCTGTAGCTTTGTAGTATAGTGTGAAGTCAGGGAGCCTGATTATTCCAGCTCCATTTTTCTTTCTCAGGATTCCATTGGATACTCAGGGTCTTTTGTGTTTCCATACAAATTGTGAAATATTTTCTTCTAGTTCTGTGAAAAATGTCATTGGTAGTTTGATAAGGATTGCACTGAATCTGTAGATTGCTTTGGGTAGTAGAGTCATTTTCACAATGTTGATTCTTTCAATCCAAGAACATGGCATATATCTCCATCTGTTTGTATCAAATTTAATTTCTTTTATCAGTGTCTTATAGTTTTTTGCACAAAGGTCTTTTGTCTCCTTAGGCAGGTTTATTCCTGGTATTTATTCTTTTCGTTGCAGTAGTAAATGGAAGTGTTTCCTTAATTTCTCTTCCAGATTTTTCATCAATAGTGTATAGGAATGCAAGAGATTTCTGTACATTAATTTTGTATCCTGCTACTTAACCACATTCATTGATTAGCTCTAGTAGTTTCCTCATAGCATCTTTAGGATTCTCTATGTATGGTATCATGTCATCTACAAAGAGTGACAGCCTTATTTCTTCTTTTCCGATTTGGATTCCTTTTATTTCTTTTTCTCCTCTGATGGCTGTGGCTAAAACTTCCAAAACCATGTTGAATAAGAGTGGTGAGAGTGAGTAACCTTGACTTGTTCCTGATCTTAGTGGAAATTGTTTCAGTTTTTCACCATTGAGGATGATGTTGGCTGTGGGTTTGTCATATATGGCCTTTATTATGTTGAGGAAAGTTCCCTCTATGCATACTTTCTGCAGGGTTTTTATCATAAAAGGGTGTTGAATTTTGTTGAAAACTTTCTCTGCATCTATTGAGATGATCATATGTTTTTTTTTTTTTTTTTGGTAATATGGTTTACCATATTGATTGATTGGTGTATATTGAAGAATGCTTGCATTCCTGGGATAAACCCAACTTTATAATGGTGTATGATCCTTTAAATCTGCTGTGGATTCTGTTTGCTAGTATTTTGTTGAGGACTTTCGCATCTATGTTCATCAGTGATATTGGCCTGTAGTTTTCTCTCTTTGTATCATCTTTGTCTGGTTTTGGCATCAGGGTGATGGTGGCCTTGTAGAATGAGTTTAGGTGTGTTCCTCCCTCTTCTATATTTTGGAAGAGTTTGAGAAGGATAGGTGTTAGCTCTTCTCTAAATGTTTGATAGAATTCGCCTGTGAAGCCATCTGGTCCTGGACTTTGTTTGTTGGAAGATTTTTAATCACAGTTTCAATTTCAGTGCTTGTGATTGATCTGTTTATATTTTCTATTTCTTCTTGGTTCCATCTCAGAGGGTTGTGCTTTTCTAAGACTTTATCCATTTCTTCCAGGTTGTCCATGTTATTGGCAAATTGTTGCTTGTAGTAATCTCTCATGATCTTTTGTATTTTTACAGTGACAGTTGTTTCTTTTCCTTTTTCATTTCTAATTCTATTGAGTTGAGTCTTCTTCCTTTTTTTCTTGATCTGTCTGGTTAATGGTTTATCAATTTTGTTTATCTTCATAAAGAATTAGCTTTTATTTTTATTGATATTAACTATTATTTCCTTCATTTCTTTTTCATTTATTTCTGATCTGTTCTTTATGATTTGTTTCCTTCTGCTAACTTTGGTGTTTTTTTGTTCTTCTTTCTCTAATTGCATTAGGTGTATGTTTAGGTTGTATATTTGAGATGTTTCTTGTTTCTTGAGATAGGATTGTAATGCTATAAACTTCCCTGTTAGAACTGCTATTGCTGCATCCCATAGATTTGGGTCATTGTGTATTCATTGTCATTTGTTTCTAGTTGTTTTTTGATATCCTTTTTGATTTCTTCAGTGATCTCTTGGTTATTTAGTAGTGTGTTGTTTAGCTTCCATGTGTTTGTATTTTTTTACAGATTTTTTTCCTGTAATTGGTATCTACTCTTACAGCGTTGTAGTCTGAAAAGATACTTGATATAATTTCACTTTTCTTAAATTTACCATAGCTTGATTTGTGGCCCAAATGTAATCTATTCTGGAGAACGTTCCATGAGAACTTGAGAAGAAAGTGTAATCTGTTTTTTGTGGATGGAATATCCTAAAAATATCAATTAAGTCCATCTTGTTTAATATATAATTTAAAGCTTGTGTTTCCTTATTTATTTTCATTTTGAATGATCTGTCCATTGGTGAAAGTGGGATGTTAAAATCCCCTATTATAACTGTGTTACTGTCGATTTCCCCTTTTATGGCTGTTAGCATTTGCCTTATGTATTGAGGTGCTCCTATGTTGGGTGCATATATATTTACAATTGTTATATGTTCCTCTTGGATTGATGCCTTGATCATTATATAGTGTCCTTCTTTGTCTCTTGTAACATTCTTTATTTTACAGTCTATTTTGTCTGATATGAGAATTGCTACTCCAACTTTCTTTTGATTTCCATTTGCATAGAATATCTTTTTCCATCCCCTCACTTTCAGTCTGTATGTGTCCTTAGGTCTGAAGTGAGTCTCTTGTAGAGAACATATATACAGGTCCTGTTTTTGTATCCATTCAGCCAGTCTGTGTCTTTTGGTTGGAGCATTTAATCCATTTACATTTAAGGTAGTTGTTGATATGTATGTTCCTATTACAATTTTCTTAATTGTTTTGGGTTTGTTATTGTAAGTCTTTTCCTTCTCTTGTATTTCCTGTCTAGAGAAGTTCCTTTAGCATATGTTGTAGAGTTAGTTTGGTGGTGCTGAATTCTCTTAGCTTTTGCTTCTCTGTAAAGTTTTTAATTTCTCTGTTGAATCTGAATGAGATCCTTGCTGTGTAGAGTAAACTTGGCTGTAGGTTTTTCTCTTTCATCACTTTACATATGTTCTGTCACTCCCTTCTGGCTTGCAGTGTTTCTGCTGAAAGATCAGCTGTTAACCTTATAGGGATTCCTATGTATGTCAATTGTTGCTTTTCCCTTGCTGCTTTTAATATTTTTTTCTTTGTGTTAATTTTTGATAGTTTGATTAATATGTGTCTTGGCATGTTTCTCCTTGAATTTATCTTTTATGGGGCTCTCTGTGCTCCTGGACTTGATTGGCTACTTCTTATCCATACTAGGTAAGTTTTGAACTATAATTTCTTCAAATATGTTCTTAGTCTCTTTTTTTTTTTTTTTTCTTTTTTTGTGGTACACGGACCTCTCACTATTGTGGCCTCTCCCATTGTGGAGCATAGGCTCTGGATGCGCAGGCTCAGTGGCCATGGCTCACAGGCCCAGCTGCTCTGCAGCATGTGGGATCTTCCTGGACTGGAGCACAAACCCATGTCCCCTGCATCGTCAGGCAGACTCTCAACCACTGTGCCACCAGGGAAGCCCCAGTCCCTTTATTTTACTCTTCTTCTTCTGGGACCACTATAATTTGAATATTGGTGCATCTAATGTTGTCTCAGAGGTCTCTTAATTTGTCCTCAATTCTTTTCATTCTTTTTTCTTTATTCTGCTCTGTGGTCATTATTTCCACTAGTTTATCTCCCAAAGCACATATCCATTCTTCTGTCTCAGTTAATTCTACTATTGATTCCTTCTAGAGAATTTTTAATTTCCCTTATTGTGTTGTTCATCTTTGTTTGTTTGCTCTTTAGTTTTACTTTTTCTAGGTCCTTGTTAAACATTTCTGTTATTTTCTCCATTCTATTTCCAAAATTTTGTATCATCCTTACTATCATTACTCTGAATTCTTTTTCAAGTAGACTGCCTATTTCCTCTTAATTTGTTTGGTCTGGTGTGTGTTTACCTTGCTTTTTCATCTGTTCCGTATTTCTCTATCTCCTCATTTTGCTTAACTGACTGTGTTTGGGTTCTCTCTTTCACTGGCTGCAGGTTTGTATCTCCCATTGTTTTTGGGGTCTGCCCCCAGTGGGTCAGGTTTGTTCAGTGAGTTGTGTATGCTTCCTGGTGTAGGGAACTGGTGCCTGTGATTGGGTGAATGAGGCTGGATCTTGTCTTTCTGGTGGGCAGAACCATGCCAGGTGGTGTGTTTTGAGGTTTCTGTGAAATTATTAAGATTTTAAGCAGCCTTTCTGCTAATGGTTAGGTTTAGGTTCCTGTCTTGCTAGCTGTTTGGCATAGGGTGTCCATCACTGTAGTTTGCTCATCATTGATTTGACCTGGGTGTTAGTGTTGAGATGGAGATATCTGGGAGAGCTTTTGCTGTTTGATATTACATAGGGCCGGGAGGTCCCTGGTCTGCCAATGTCCTGAACTCAGCTCTCCCACTCAGATGCTCAGGTCTGACACCTGGCCAGAGCACAAAGACCCTGTCAGGCGCAAGGCTCAGAAGAAAATGGTGAGAAAGAAAGAAAGGAAGGAAGGAAGGAAGGAAGGAAGGAAGGAAGAAAGAAAGAAAGAAAGAAAGAAAGAAAGAAAGAAAGAAAAGAAAGTAAAATTATTAAAACAGAAAAATTTTTTTAAGTTAAAAGTAATTTAAAAAAAAGAGAGAAAGGAAGAAGAGTGCAACCAAACCAAAAAAAAAAAAAAAAAAAAAAAAATCCACCCATGATCACAAGCACTAAAATGTATACTAAAAAAAAAAAAATCAATAAAAAGAAACCCGGACAGTCAGAACCCTAGGACAAATGGCAAAAGCAAAGCTATACAGACAAAATCACACAAAGAAGCATACACATAGACATTCACAAAGAGAAAAAGGAATATATGTGTATATATATATATATATATGTATATAATATATAATCTATATATATGTATATAATATATATATATATATACACACACACATATATATAAATATATGTATGTGTGTATATATATAACATATATATATACACACACATATATATATAAATGTATGTATATATATACATATTAATATATATGTATAGATATACATATATATGTATATATATAATTAAAAAAGGAATAGAGCATCAAAATCATTAAACAAACCTACCATCGATAATAAGCTCTAAATACTAAACTTAGATAAGCATAAAACCAGAGACAAATTGATGCCAAAAGCAAACCCCAAGTCTACATTTGTTTCCAAAGTCCATGACCTCAATTTTGGGATGACTCGTTGTCTTTTTAGGTATTCCACACATAGAGGGTACATCAAGTTGATTGTGGAGATTTAATCTGCTGCTCCTGAGGCTGCTGGGAGAAATTTCCTTTTCTCTTCTTTGTTCACAGAGCTCCTGTCGTTCAGCTGTGGATTTGGCCCCGCCTCTGTGTGTAGGTTGCCTGAGGGTGTCTTTTGGGAAGTCTGAAATCTTCTGCCAGAGTTCAGTATGTGTTCTGTAGGAGTTGTTCCACATGTAGATGTAGTTTTGATGTATTTGTGAGGCGGTAGGTGATCTCCACGTCTTACTGCTTTGTCATCTTGAAGGCACCCCTCTCATCCTCTGCCCTCATCCTGAGGTCTTTGTAGCTGCAGTTGGACAGAGGTGGTGAATCAAAGCCTTTCCGAGGCCTCAAGGGACCCAAGGCTGCACCATCACAACAGCAGTGAATAGAGTGTCCATCATGACCCTCCCTGAAAGCCAGATTAACCTCAGCCTCCTTGCACCTCTCTAAACTTTTTGATATAATTTCCTATAAACAATGGGGGGAAAATACAGTACAATATCTCAAACATGATTGTACTTTTTGGTACTTTACCCAAGAGCACAGAGGGATATTTTTCTCTACTTTGAGCACTATGATTTAATAGACTTTTTAAATAGAATGTCAGAAACAAAATAATAGGGCTTCCCTGGTGGCACAGTGTTTGGGAGTCTTCCTGCCAATGCAGGGGACGTGGGTTCCCGGTCCAGGGGGATGCCACATGCCACGGAGCAGCTGGGTCCATGAGCCGTGGCCGCTGAGCCTACACGTCCGGAGCCTGTTCTCCACAACAGGAGACGCCACAATGGTGAGAGGCCCACATACTGCAAAAAAAAAAAAAAAAAAAAAAAAAGAATAATTTTATTACAATGGCATGAGAACTAAATGTATGGATTGATCCTCTGATAGACTATTTACTTTCCGTTTCCAGCTCATGTACTTGTTTAGTGATTCATGTAAATGGCCAGAGTGTTAGAGACCTAAGCTCCCTGCTTATCAAATTGAATGGAATAAGTCCTCTTGCCTTACCATTCCCAATGGCGACAAGTAGGAGAGCACGTGGATGATGATTTTGAAATATTTAAAGAAAATAAATTCTCAAAATAGAAAGTGAGTTTTTACTGACTATTTGCTAGATAGAAGGTGCTAGATCAAGGAGTGTGGAGGATCTACAAAAGAAGTTGAAGCTTTGGGGACTTGACATCTTGCAAAATGCAAGATGAACTGTTACTTCCTGAATCTTATCACATGAATTCCAACTGAACAAATGGGTTCTGTAAAGATGCTTGGATGAGAAGGAAGAGCTGTAGGCTAGAGGTAGGAGATAAGGTCTCAAGTTTTGCATGCTTGAACCATTCACTTTAGATTTCTGTACCTTGTTTTCCACATGGTAAATTGAAAAGCCCTTGTTGGAAGATATCCAAGTTACTATTATATGAAGTTTCAGAGTAAATTTAACATTGTGAGTGTGCTGGTCATTAAGCTACTATCTCTTACCTCTCAAAGCATCTTCCTATTCTATTTGATGATACCTAGAGAGGTACATAAAGCCTGGAGGAGGGAGAGACTCTTGCTTGTATTTTTGTTTGTAGATGCTTCTTACTGTGGCAGCAATGTTTGGTTCCAGTAGCCCTTAATTCCAACTTGAAAAATTTTAGCTCCACTCACAGGACACGTCTCATTGTTCCTCCTTAGAGCTTCCCACATTCCTCAGAAGACTATATCCCAGTTGTACAGACTCCTTCTTTGCAGCTCTTGAGGCAGCAGCTGGGATGTCTTCACCCCTCAGAAGTCTGGTTCCAGCTCTGTGGGTTCCTCCAATTTCCTAGGTTCTAACAACTCCAAATGCTTTTCCTGGGGCTGAGGAGTGGAAGCTGCTCTTTAGTGTCTGCTTCATGTTACCTTAGTGGTACCTTTTATCTATAAAGTACTCCAATATTTCTTTAACTAATTCCCTGTATTACATTCTACTGTTAAAATAACAGATGTAAACTTTTGGTTTTCCTAATTGGAGCCTGATAAATTCAGTGGCTAAAAGCAAGTTGGAACATTTATAATATTAAAAGTCTTTTCAAACTAGCCATATTTCTTCTTCCCCAGGATTCTGAGACACCATCCCCTTCTCCATGGTTATTCTTTCTATGTTATTTAAACAGAAGCCCTTTCTCTTCTATCACCAAGATCCTGCATGGATCTTTGCCATTGACATCTCTTTGTTGTTTGAGTTCTTGCAATACAAGATGATTATTCTATCTGCACCATGGAAGCAGGTTGGATAGTCTTATGAAGACTTCAGGTAAGTTAAATCATAATTACTCTCAAATCAAGTCCAACATGAGCCTTAATCTCTTTTCTGCTTACTAGTCATAGACTTTGTGGACAGCAGTTGCTTTGCTGAGGGCTGACATTTGCAGAGAAAAGTACCCAGGTGGTCATTATGTCTACAGCCAGGAATTAATGTGCAGCAGTCAGTGAACCTGGCTTAGTGCAAAACAAAAGCTTTCTGAAATAATTGGCTTCTTGCTGCAGCCCTGCCACAACAGGTAGACAGGAAAGCATATGGGAATTGGTAAGCTTGGGAATGCAGATGCTACCCTCCTAGTGCGGCATTATTTATGTGCCATGAACCTTCCATTCTGAATGCTGGGTGATAGTTCAGGAAGATAATGGCCTCTGCCCAGGATTTGAATTCCTAGAGGACAAGAAGAAGCAGCACAGGGACTTCATTATAAGTTGGTCCTCTTGCAAGTTGCTGTAACATGGAATTGGGAAAACCTAAAAAATTGACAGGGAGTTCAGTTCATAGCTTATATCCAAGTTGGAAACTCATCCCAGCTTGATTCAGTCATACAGTCTGTCTGTCACTGAGCATGAAACATATATCCTGAATTATCTCAATGTCAATGTTATTTCCTATTAACTTCATAAGCCATGATATTTCCTATAAATTTAATTATGACAATGCACTTTCAAGAGTCCCCATTAGCCACTGGAGGGGCAAAAATAATTTGCCAGGTCAAGTATCCAAATATTAAATTCAAAGAACTTGGCTGGTTGAATTATTGGCATCATTTAAGCCTTCTTGAATATAAAACCTTGAGTAAGGGAGACAATAATAAGACATTGAAAGTTAAATTACAACTTAGATCTGACTAAATATCTGGAATGGGCCAGACTTTACCAAAGGGGCTCAAATTTAGCACATTTAATTTTTCAAAGAATTCTTTGAAAAAAGACTTTTGCTGCATTTGAAAGAAAATTTTCTAGAACACTATACTGCTTACCACTTTGCAAGATAGTTCACTTCTCCTCCATCTTAAATATTCAAGTAAATTGTAAACCCCTTGATAGCAGTAGCACTAGGATTAAAGAAAAGGAACCAAGAGGTCACCCTTTTCAGCCCCCCCCCCTTAAATGAGTATTTGGCCCTCCACCTTTACTTAGGTATCATTCAATCTTGGCTTGAACACTGTCCTACTGTGGAATTCACTAAACAATAAAAACAACCATTCAGGTGCCTTAATTTTGCTTTCAGAATGAGAGCATCTAATCTCCTTGTTTATTACAAAATTTCATTTCAGTGCAGTCATTAAATATTCCAAAAAACTTTCTTCAAAGCTGAACTTCTAGTCTCTTTCAGTTTCTTTGATGCACTATGTTTGAAGATACTTCCATATTCTGATCATTTTTCTTCTGGATAATTCCCAGTTTGCTAGTGTCTATATTTGTCACACCCTGAATTTAATATAACCCAATAATACTACAAACAACACTTGATTTATTGAGAACTATGTGTTCATCACTCTTCTTTCAAGTATACCACATTAAGTTTCCCAAAGTGCAATGAATTAAGGTCCTTGGGTCCTTACTTCTAGAAAGGAGGGAAATGAAGTTAAGAAAATTGCCCAAGCCCAGTTACTAGCCAGAGTAATGTGGAACCCAGTACCACCTGACTGTGAAGCCCAGGTATGGTGCTGGAGCCAGGCACACTCTCTCTCCAGGTGTAGTCTAGGTTCTAAGTGTATATTACTGACCTTCATGCCCTCACAGCACCTGGTTCAATGCTTTGAATAATATTAATATATCTTCTTGAATGAATGAGTGTGTGGATAAATTACAGTGACAACAAAAACTACCTCTTCAAAGCATGTGGATCACTTCCATACTTCCCCAACTTTCATTCTGGACATCTCAAATGGATGACAACAATAGCTTTAGATCACCCAACCTCCCCCTTCCTTTCTCTGTCCTTGGTTCTCACAAAAGGGTTTATTTGTAAATGTATATTTTATCTTGCCATGCCCCTTTCACACCTGCAGTGACTTCGTGGTTAGTGTGACTCCAAACCTCTTCCCAGTGCTGTCATCCTGTATCTCCCACCAACCCTGCCTGAAGCATTGTCCCTCTCCCTTGCTATCATTTTACTGTTTCTTTTTCTATTCCTGACTGTGTCAAGCTCTTTCCTAACTCAGGGGCTCAGAAGTTCTTTCCTTGTGTTTACCATTCTTTGGTTCTTAACTTACCTGTCTCCTCCTCAGTGAAAACTTTCTGAACAATCCCATCTAAAATAACATTTTTATTATTCTCTATACCCCCCCCCCTTTTTTCTTCAATCTGCAGCTCCTTTTTTTTTTTTTTTACTATTTGGGGGTTTGCTTGTGTTTTGTTTGTGCCTGTCTCATCTATTAGAATGTGAACTTTAACAGGAGAGGAATTTTGTCCTCTATTCCTTGTATATTGATGCATGCAAGTCCCTTTTTGAAGTTATTTTTTTTATATGGAGAGATCCAACTTGACACAATTTCTAAAGTCTTAGCTCTGTCTATTCTAGATTCCATTTGTTCTCCAACAGAACACTGAGTGTGCAGGGACACTCAACACTTTTCTCCCAGCCTTCTTTGACTTTTACATACACACCACTGAATGCCTCATCTCCATGAGCTTTGTGTGCTGATGCCATTGCTGCTGGTGCCCTGGTACTTCTATTATAGTTGGTGTCTCCATGGTGCTCACTCTTAGGAAAGGCAGGTCCCTCAGAGCAATCATGTCCCAATGACTCACCACAATTATGGGACCTACACTGAGGTCACTTCTCCCAAGGCCAGAACCCTTGGGAAGCTAAATAACCTTCACTCCCCTAGAAAGAGCAAGATTGTTCCCCTCTGCTCTGAGATGCTATTCCTTCTTCTATCACCCCACCTCCTACCAATTCTGTCCACCTGAACATCTTCTTCTGTACTCTGGTTGGCATATTGTGGGTCTCTCAATAGATCCAGTCTGGGGTAGGCAGACTCAGCTTCCTTCTTTTTGTTGGGCATTCTAGATAAATATCCATATTTTTTAACATATCCATTTTAATTTCCTCATGTATGCTAAAGGCAGTAACAAGTTAATTGCTAAGTAGCAGGATTACATTTTAGCAGAAGTTGTCTTCTCCAAATAGTGCCACAATCCAAAGTTTAACCATATTTACTTTTGATGTCAGTGGGTAGAGAAATTTGTGTCCGTAAGAACTTTGATAAGCTAGGAATCCCATCTCAAGGTCTCTACATAATTTACCTATCCCCAGGATCACAAATGACACTCCATTCTTTACCTCTTATGTATAAAAATGGAACCGAGTGCTTAATTTTCTTAGAACATCATATATATAAAATAAAAATTGTATACAGAGAATGACCAAATTATTTAGAACCTCTGCTAAGTTAGCATTTCCTGGAATGAGTGTTGAGGAAAGGATACTTTGAGAAGCATCTCAGGAGATAACCTTTTAAATTGAGGTCTTTTGGTTGGAAAGAAGAGGTTCATAATAATGGATGTGAGCTGGAGTACAGTGTTGCATGTCCTGCCCTCTTTTGAAGCCATATCACAGCATCTAGGTGAGGGATCACTGACTTATTTGTGGGTCGGTCAAAAGGCAGACAAAGAGATATTCTTGATTCCAGGTCAAGCAAAGTGCACTGTCAGCACCATCAAGTAAACTCTCTATGACCTGGAAAACTGTATAATGTATTCCCTATAGAAGTCAATTAAGGTTATGAGTTGTTTCATTCATATGCAGGAAATGCATACCACTAACAGCTTTAATTATGTATTGGACTAACTATATAAGGTTTTATATAAACCTCAGGAAAGAGGTTTGTGTATGTTTCTGTCTCTGTCTCTGTCTCTCTCTTTCTCAACAGATAACCTGAGTTAAGCAGTGAGTTATCCTGACATTTCACTTATCTTTCCACTCATTTTCTTTGCCAGAAAGGGATCTGCCACACTTACAGGCAACAAAAGATAAAACCGTCTCATCCTCCTGTTTCTTGCAGCATCCCTAGGGGAAATGTGTGAACATGGTCAAATGCTTGAGCTTCTTGAGCTGTTGGGGAAAAGAAAGAAAGAAATGTCTCTTTCAGATGTCAGGGATTGTATGAAACCCTTTAATTATTATAATGTTGCAGAGGATGTTAAGGAGAGTAAGCTGCATTAAAAAGTCACAATAAACAAGGGAGAATTAACATGTACCAATAAGAAATTGAAAACCAACAGCATTTAGACATTTTTTAAAGGTGTAGGAGTGATTGTTTTTTTTCAACCTTAGGAAATTGTATCAATAACTTGCACACCATCTAGAACACTTCAACAGAGCTATGTGTGAAATAAATGTTGTTCATATTTTTTAGTGGAGAAAAATAGAAAACAAATGCATCAAATTTATACATGCTCTATTTCAACATCTTAAAAAAACAAAACAAAACAAAACAACAATGAAAAAACCTATGTGGAAGAAAGATATTATAACAGTAATAGAGCCATTAGAATATTTAAATAATTTCAAATTCATACAAATTTTCTATTCTACACAGGTATGAAACTCAAGCAGAATATTGATTCACTAACACATAATCAAGATTTGAGTTTTTACTTAAATGTTGTTATATTGGGTCTCTTTGTTAGATAGAAATATGCCATGGTTCTTCTTGAAGCCTAAGAGCTTATTATAGTGAAAAACTAATATAACTTAGTTGACTTGCAGCAACAATTAAATATTATTTTTCCTCTCATTTCATGTATTTGTGTTTTATTTCCATCCATTTTACTAGTTCCTATTCTGTGTGAATTACTTATGATGATACTGCAGTTCCCTATGTGATATCTTTTAGGCCTGCCACCGTCTGTGCTAGAGGTTTATTGATTTGTCCTGTGCCTTAGTACCAGGCTTAGAAATACAAATATAAACAGAAATAGAATCTACCATGCATAAGGTTACTAATTGTTTGGAATTCCTAGAAATGTATATTAAGTTTTAATTATTTATCCATGACATAACAATAATATGCTAATCATATGAAACATTAAAATGCAACCATTGATTTAAAGACATTACATTCAACTCGACAGACTTTTGCTGTTTGAATGATGCATTTTAACTTTTCAGTAGAGGAGTTTGAGTTTTTCACACATCTCTCTCTTCCTGGGCTTTGACCAAGTTTGAGTAAAAGCTGGAGCACAGAGAATCAGTTTCAAAAAGCGTTTTTAATTCTTATAGGAAAGATCTAGTGTCTAAAATTGTAAATCATATTTTCAAAAATGTTTTTGCAAAATGTCCAAGGCAGCTGCTAGACCAAACAGAGAGAAGAGATGATCAAGTTGGAAATTTGTTTTTTCTTTCTTTTTAGAAAAACATGATGAAATTCAGTAACTTTTTAAATTTAAAGACAATTATATTACCTTAGGAGTCATGTTTATAAAGAAATGTAAAAGCAGTGGCATTACCATCCACATGATATCAGCTACTTCAAATAAACTATGAGACACTAAGTGATGGAGGCCTTTCTCATTTTCCTGGTCATCTAAATAACCAAGCAGTATTACCAGTATTTGAAAGTTCGCAAACAGTCTAGCTTGATATAAACTTGAAACTTGGGAGATGTTGAGTTACTTCTTATATTTACTGCATAAAAATTTCAAGTCTGTTCTAAAAGGAAACCACGATTTTAGGCTAACATGTGACAATAAAAGAGAGTAGATTACTCATTTTATTTGATGATTGTGGTTGTGGAGAAGTTAATCAATACAATATTTATCTCATGGATTTCATTTTCCAGAGTGATGGTTATGGTGAGTAAATAAACTATAAATTTCACTTAACATTAATCAAATAACCTTCAATCAGTCAATATTTACCAAACAGTACTTTGCAAGACCATGAGGGATACAAATGTACAGTAAAGACCTTAAATCTGAGCGAGGACAGGGGATCCCTGGGACTAAAGGGACATACCAACAAGGAGTGTGCACTCCCTTCCAGAATCTGCTCTGGATTCTAGAGACGTTGGAATTCCCTTTATAAATGGTTTACTTCTAGTGACTTCTAGGGCCTTTTCCCAGGTCTGTTCCAGAGGCTGGATTGTATATTGGGTGTGCAAATCCTTAGACATGAAGGGCAGCCAAGGAGTATGTAGGGGGAAAGTTTCTAAGAGGTGAGGCATGCAGATCTGGGACTCCCTTACAGTATGCAACTAAACAGGGATGGGAAGAAAGGCAGGTGAGGTGAGATCTCAGGCCAAAGCCACTTTCCCCACACCCCCATGTTCAAACAGAGCTCTGAGGAGTCTGAGAATTTTAAATTCTATTTAGCATTCCAGGTTGTCATGAAAGTACATTTGTCTAGGTAAGATATAACAATTTATTCCTAATTTATAACTTTTAAATGCATAGACTATATGAGGTTTGTAGAACCTATGTCCTTGATCAATAAAATGTTCAGAATGAGCTAAACGTGTTGTCATTGTCTGCAAGAAGTTTACATTTAAGGAGATGAAATATATAAAATATTCATTATGCTTCTAAAGGAGCATAAAATCAGAGTTCTTTAAACCCAGTCCATTATATACCCATTTATTATTATTTTTTCAGCATAAGTAAAGAATTCTTAGCATGGTTATAGCTTTCTTAGGTGCTGAAGGAATACTTTGTTCACAAGACTGGCTCCTCCTGGTTTTCTTTTGAGGGTATTCCAGGATTGATTCAACATAATGTCTTTAGAATATGCAGTGTTAAGTTTGTGTATAGGCGTGTGTATGTATTAACATAGAAATCTAAATTATTTCAGCAGTTTGAAAAGTAATGGCTGGGGGGAATAAATATCTACAGTGAATATCTTGGCTAAACATATTAAGTATATAAAATTCATATTTGTCATTAGATTGTCCTAGTTTCATCAGTACATATTTTAAAAAGTAATTAAACATACTGAACTAAAAACTGTAGGGTCTTTAATTTTGAAATGACTCCATAGTGTGGTCTAACTACTTTTGATATTAAAAGAAAAGAAGAATAAATAATTAAATACCATTGAAATCTTATATTTTGGACATAGTCACTAACCCACAGCACAAGCAAATCTGATTTTCTGCAGGTATGTCTTTAAACAGACTTTAACATGCAGAGCATGTGTCTACAATCTATGTTTACATGATAGAGGAGAATAGACCTAAAGGTAAGAGACTTTTGCCTTTTTATTATTTTCATTAAAAACAATGTATTTAAATTGAATGTGTCTAACATTCAACTGTCTCCTAATGTCTTTACCTAGTAGACCAGCTGTTCAGGCCTCTTAGGTAAATAACTAAATGTTTTTATAAACCACACAAATACATATTTAATCAAAATACTGGAACAAATAGAACCTCAATGGGCCATTTTGATCATGGGACAATTGGAAGATTATTGAGCTGGTAGCCCACTGTGGCTTATGTTAACAGTTTAGAGTAGGTTAAAAAATGCTAACCTGAACTCACTTTAATGAAAGTCCTTAATGTGCAAGATTTAAAAGTCATAACAACATTATTATAGAGGGGGCAACCTGGATTAAAAGTAGTTCAGGTAATATTTGTTAAAAATGCCTTATCACACATAAGGGAAAGAGAACTTAAGAGATTGGTTTGAAAGCAAAATAAAGTATTTTAAGGCGTTTCTGAGCATGCTGTTCTAATATTTTCATATTTATTTGTATGTATTTATTCATTTATTATTTACAAATATTTTGAAAGAAATTTTGTAAGGCAGTTTATTTAAAATGTTGCTGATGAATTATCGAGGTTTGATTTCATGTTATAGATGACTCATTTTCATGCATTTTTGATCAGTTGTTAGCCTCTCAAGGAACAAGGTAGGCTGAGAGTATGTTCTTTGTTCATGATATGAGAAATAAACACATATTTAAAATAGTCATTGATAATTTTAAAGTTTGAATTTGTTTAAATAATATTCGATTAGCCCCTTCCTATCATGCCTTTGTACATACCTCAAGAAGAGCAGGTACTAGGCATGGAGATTTCAATTTGTGTGTTCATCATTGATACTATGTTCAGTGTGCAGGTACTTTTCTGGAATCATCTTAAGTCTTTCATCCATTTGTGAAATTTCGTTTAATTAACATCAAAAGTAAAATCCTAAATTCACACAACCAGATAGATGTAAACCATAATTGATCATAGTATGATGCAAGGTGGTAAAACACTGAGGTTGTCTCCATCATCCCTGCTGAGCTGCAGAAGTTCCATTTTCCCCTTGGGACACACCACCTAATCTAGATGACATGTGACTATCTGTTGTATGGACAGACTGAGGGAACAAGTGTCAATTTGTATGATAAATATTTGCAAAGCTTATTTTCTTTCGTTTTGTCAACTGAAATGCTTACAAAGAGAGGTTCTATTTTCTGCATCTCTCTGGATAGTTATGTGTATCTGCTACCTTGCAAATGCCTTGTTTCAGAGACAACAGTTCTAGGATCTTATGTATAGATGAAACATCTTGAAAAGGAACAGGAAATCCTATACATTAAGGAAGCTGCAAGGGAATCACAAGGATGCCTTACATTAAGAAACTGGGAAGTTGAGGCTATTACTTTTCAATAACTTCCCATTGTCATTTACTTCCTGGAGTACAGGGATAGCATGTTATAGGGTGAGTGGTTACTCCAGGGAACACTCCTTATCTCATGGTCTTTGAGAATAATGTCACCTGGAATTGTGCAGTAACTGATCTGTGTGGCTTTCATAGTGACACTGGCAAAGGAGACAGGTGTTGAAGCCTCTTATAGGTAATCAAAGACCTATAAATAGAGCAACTTTTTAAAGTCACTTTTAATGAGCACTTACTGCATGTAGAACTCAACCTAGAAAGAAAATTCTATTATCTCCATATAACTGAAGTTGATATACAGAGAATGGTGTCTTTGTTAGGACATTTATTTTTGCCAGAAATCCACTGGATATTTACAATTTTGAAAAGAAGTGTGCCAAGCACAATGGAGCTATAAAGATGGATAAAATATGTGCTTTTAGTGAGACCTATGGAGGAGAATACAATGACCCAGAGCAGAGCTAAATCCATTCTATATGCAACCTGGTTATCACCACCTCTCAAAATGGCAACCTCTAATCTACAAGGGGCTCACACTGCACCAGGGTTCAGTGCTTCAACACTATGATAGCTCCAAGACTGTGGCAATTCAGGAGAAATGGATGTTTTACCTACAGTCTGGTGGGGAAGAAACAAATATTTCATAAAACCTTTCAATGTCTCTTTTCTCACAGTTATTCAAACAATGTGACTTTCTCTTAAAACTTATCTTCCATACCCTCTAGAAAGTTCCCTCTCTAGTAGGGAGGAATGCTTCTGTCTACTAGCTGCACTCAGCTTGCATATCTCATTCAACCAAACAAGAACAGAGAAGTTCTATTTGTCAGGGGAGGGTAGTCTTCATTCTGGAACACAAAACCTAGGCTGTCATAAAATGAAAAACTTAATATTGATTTGGAGAATTAAGACAGACTTTAAAAAAGAGGTAGGTTTGGTCTAAAAGCTCTCTAAACAAGTCTTCATACACTAATAGATATGTTTTGCCTTATATTATCAGTGAGAAAAAAACCTACAGAGAGATTTCCAGCATGATAATTGAACCCCGGAGGAGTGCAAAGGCAGTATATGCAAGCCAAAAGGAGTTGGACAGTTGAGTAATTACACAGAGAATTTGACCAAAGAAGACATCCAAATTGGATCATCGAAACTCTAAGTGTACTTGTCCTCAGACCTTGCATGCATTGGCAAATTAAGTGAAAAACAAAGAGAAGTGATTAGTCAGATAATTCAGACTAAATAATATTTTACACCAATTAAAACAAAGTGTTTTTTGGACAGTTTTCCTTGGTTTAGTTGATTTTATTCTCCCCTTTATTCAGGCAATGTAGACCTTTATTCTCTTGTGTGGTTGCCTCAGCTCTCCATCATTTTTTTTGTTTTTTCTTTTTTTCCTGGGGAGATAAAATCTAAGTTCTTAATCAGAAACCTAGAAAGGCTAACTTTGGTAAACAGAAGAATTTGTGTTTTTAAAGCTTATATTTAAATGTGAATCATATACCCTCTTTCTGGGAGACCAAGGACAATCTCAATCATTTGACCCATTCCCAGAATAATTGCAAACTAGACAGAGAGTCTTCAGGAAGCCTGCATCCAGCTCCTGATAGGGAGCCATTGTGGTGTTTATTTTGCCTTGTTCTCCTACAGGGCTTTGCTCTTCTTCTCTGGAAGTTCCTACAGAACTTCTCTGGAAGTTCCTGGCTAAAGTTGTTTTGGCTGTGATGTTAATGTTTAAATGTGGCTTGAAGTGTTAACCCTCCTCAGAGAAGCCACTTCTCAACAGGTGCATCTCCCTTTCTGGGAAGCCTTTGAAAATTAGGGACTTGGTCTAAAGTTTTAAAACCAGTTGATGTATTTCACAGTAGGGAAGTATTCCTAGACATATTCAGTTCCTTCAAATTCTATCAATAGTCTTCTGCCTATTCTGAATATTTGTGGTGCTGGTATTACATGTAAAAAAATCAGTTAAAATGTGAAGAATTGTGGTTCAGTCCATCACTGTGGAGAGGTAATATGCTTGTTGTAATCAACTGCTGGTCATAGTGGCAGAATCATGGTAGCAAAGAACAAAGGGTTCATCAAGGACCATAAATAAAAGAGAAAAGATGCTTTCAATTTCTGTGTCTAAACACATCCTTTATGCTAAGTTAAGGATTTTTGTGGCTTTGTGTGTCAATGCCATCAATAATGAAGTAAAACAGGATTAAATAATTGTAAATAATATTTCTCATATATCCACTCATTAGCATGAAATATTCTATGGCTGCTGCTAACCCAGGGCTCTCTGAAATCTGTCAAACTTTTCAGAAATATTCCCCAAAGGGCAATTTTGGCCACTTGAATTATTTTTCTGTTAGATGCATTAAGAAATATAGTTACAGTAATGCTCAATTTAACTGAATGTTTTAAAACAAAGGGATTTTTGCCTCAAACTTCATGTACTACTGATTTGCTGAAGTTCTTAAAGTCAGCATTGAAATAGAATAAGTTCATAGGATGTATTGATTAGTTTCTTGAGCTTTCTTTCTGCTTAAAAATATTTATTGTCTATATTTTTTTCTAAAGATAGCTATAAGGGAAAGGAGCCAATGGATGCTGTACATTAATTCATTTATTCACTTATCCTTCAGTCAACATTAATTAAGGACCTAGCAAGTGCCAATCTTCTTTATTTTTTTTGATGTGAAGACATAATTTTTATTCTTATTTATTTCTTGATTGATTTTTTAGCATGTTTATTGGAGTATAATTGCTTTAAAATGGTGTGTTAATTTCTGCTGTATAACAAAGTGAATCAGCTATTTGTATTCATATATCACCATATACACTCCCTCTTGTGTCTCCGTCTCACACTCCTTATCCCACCCCTCAAGGTGGACACAAAGCACCAAGCTGATTTTCCTGTGTGTTGCAGCTGCTTCCCACTAGCTATCTATTTTACATTTGGGAGTATATATAAGTCAGTGCTATTCTCTCACTTCATCCCAGCTTCCCCTTCCCCTGCCCATGTCCTCAAGTCCATTCTCTACATCAGCATCTTATTCCTGCCCGGCCCCTAAGTTCATCACAAGAATTTTTTTTTTTTTTTAGATTCCATATATATGTGTTAGCATACAGTACTTATTTTTCTCTTTCTTACATACTTCATGCTGCAGGAGAGACTCCAGTTCTTTCCACCTAATTAAAAAAAAAAAACTCAATTTCCCTTCTATTTATGGCTGAGTAATATTCCATTGTATATATGTGCCACTTCTTTATCCATTCATCTGTCAATGGACACTTAGGTTGTTTCCATGTCCTGGTTATTGTAAATACTGCTGCAATGAATATTGTGGTACATGACTCTTTTTGAATTATGGCTTTCTCAGGGTATATGCCCAGTAGTGGGATTGCTGGGTCATATGGTAGTTCTATTTTTAGTTCTTGAAGGAACCTCCATAATGTTCTACATGCGGTTTGTATCAATTTACATCCCAACAAACCAAGCAAGAGGGTTCCCTTTTATTGACACCCTCTCCAGCATTTATTGTGTGTAGATTTTTTGATGATGGCTATTCCTACTAGCATGAGGTGATACCTCTTGTAGTTTCAATTTGCACTTCTCTAATGACAAGTGATGTTGATCATCCTTTCATGTGATTGTTGGCAATCTGTATATTTTCTATGGAGAAATGTCTATTTAGGTCTTCTGCCCATTTCTGGATTGGGTTGTTTGTTTTTTTAATATTGAGCTGCTTGAATATTTTGGAGTTTAATCCTTTGTCAGCTGTTTCATTTGCTAATATTTTTGCCCATTTGAGTGTTGCCTTTTTGCCTTGTTTATGGTTTCCTTTGCTGTGCAAAAGCTTTTAAGTTTCATTAGGTCCCATTTGTTTAGTTTTCTTTTTATTTCCATTTCTGTAGGACGTGGGTCAAAAAGGATCTTGGTGTGATTTATGTGCAAGAGTGTTATTCTTAAGTTATCCTCTAAGAGTTTTACAGTATCCGGCCTTACATTTAGGTCTTTAATCTATTTTGAGTTTATTTTTGTGTCTGGTGTTAAAGAGTGTTCTAATTTCATTATTTTACATATAACTGTCCAGTTTCCCCAGCAGCCCTTATAGAAGAGGCTGTTTTTTTTGCCAAAGCAATTAGAGAGAGGAGAACAACAACAACAACAAAAATCCCCCAAAGTTAGCAATAGGAAAGTCATCATAAAGATCAGATCAGAAATAAAGAAAAGGAAATGAAGGAAACGATTGACAGGATCAATAAGATTAAATCTGGTTCTTTGAGAAGACAGACCAAATTTATAAACCATTAGCCAGACGTATTAGGAAAAAAAGGGAGAAGACTCAAAACAACAGAATTAGAAATGAAAAAGGAGAAGTAACAACTGACACTGCAGAAATACAAGGGATCATGAGAGTTTACTACAAACAACTATATGACAAAAATATGGTCAACCCAGAAAAAACAGACAAATTCTTACAAAAGCACAACCATCTGATACTGAGCCAAGATGAAATAGAAAACATAAACAGACAAATCACAAGCACTGAAATTGAAACTGTGATTAAAAATCTTCCAAGAAACAAAAGCCCAGGACCTGAAGGCTTCACAGGCGAATTCTATCAAACATTTAGAGAAGAGCTAACACTTATACTTCTCAAAGTCTTCCAAAATATAGCAGATGGAGGAACACTGCCAAACTCATTCTATGAATCCACCATCACTCTGATAACAAAACAAGATAAGGATGTCACAAAAAAGCAAAACTACAAGCCAATATCACCGATGAAAATAGATGTAAAATTCCTCAACAAAATACTATAAAACAGAGTCCAACAGCACATTAAAAGGATCATACACCATGGTCAAGTGGGGTTTATCCCAGGAATGCAAGGATTCTTCAATATACGCAAATCAATCAATGTGATACAACATATTAACAAATTGAAGGATTAAAAACTATATGATCATCTCAATAGAGGTAGAAAAAGCTTTTGACAAAATTCAACACCGATTTATGGTAAAAACCCTCTAGAAAGTAGGCATAGAGGGAACTTACCTCAACATAATAAAGGCCACATATGACAAACCCACAGCTAACATCATTCTCAACAGTGAAACTGAAGATCAGGAACCACTAATATCAGGATCAAGACAAGGTTACCAACTCTCACCACTATTATTCAACATAGTTTTGGAAGTTGTAACAACAGTAATCAGAGAAGAAAAATAAATAAAAGGAATCCAAGTTGGAAAAGATGTAAAATTCTCACTGTTTGCAGATGACGTGATACTATACATAGAGAATTGGAAAGATGCTACCAGAAAACTACTAGAGCTAATCAATGAATTTGGTAATGTAGCAGGATACAAAATTAATGCACAGAAATCTATTGCATTCCTATACACTAATGATGAAAAACCGGAAAGACAAATTAAGGAAACACTCTCATTTACAATCAAAACAAAAATAATAAAATACCTAGAAATAAACCTACCTAAGGAGAAATAAACACCAGTATGGAGAAAAATATTAGACACTGATGAAAGAAATTAAGATAATACAAACAGATAGAGAGATGTACCATGTTCTTGGATTGTAAGAATCAACATTGTGAAAATGACTATAGTATCCAAAGCAATCAACAGATTCAATGCAATCCCTATCAAATTACCAATGGCATTTTTCACAGAAATAGAACAAAAAATTGCACAATTTGTTTGAACACACAAAAGACCCTGACTAGCAAAAACAATCTTGAGAAAGAAAAACAGACCTGGAGGAAGTAGGCTTCCTTACTTCAGACTACACTACAAAGCTACAGTAATCTAGACAGTATGGTACTAGTACAAAAACAGAAATATAGATCAAAGGAACAGGATAGAAAGCCCAGAAATAAACTCACGCACATATGATCACCTTATCTTTGATAAAGGAGGCAAGAATATACAATGGAGAAAAGATAGCCTCTTCAATAACTGGTGCTGGGGAAATTGGACAACTAAATGTAAGATAATGAAAATAGAAGACTTCTTAACACCATACACAAAAATAAACTCCAAATGGATTAAAGACCTAAATTTAAGGGCAGACACCATCAAACTCTTAGAGGAAAACATAGGCAGAACACTCTGTGACATAAATCACAGCAATATCCTTTTAGACCAACCTCCTAGAGAAATGGAAATAAAAACATAAATAAACAAATGAGACCTAATGAAACTTCAAAGCTTTTGCACAGCAAAGAAACCATAAACAAGACCAAAAGACAACCCTCAGAATGGGAGAAAATATTTTCAAATGAAGCAACTGTCAAAGAATTAATCTCAAAAATATGCAAGCAGCTCATGCAGCTCAATATCAAAAAACAAACAACCCAATCCAAAACTGGGCAGAAGACCTAAATATATATTTCTACAAAAAATATACACAGATTGCCAACAAACACATGAAAGGATGCTCATCATCCCTAATCATTAGAGAAATGCAAATCAAAACTACAATGAGGTATCACCTCAGACCAGTCAGAATGGCCATCATCAAAAATTCTACAGATGGTAAATGCTGGAGAGTGTGTGGAGAAAATGGAAGCCTCTTGCACTGTTGGTGGGAATGTAAATAGATACAGCCACTATGGAGAACAGTATGGAGTTCCTCAAAAAACTAAAAATAGAACTACCATACGACCCAGCAATCCCACTACTGGGCATATACCTTGAGAAAACTATAAATCAAAAAGAGTCATGTACCACAATGTTCATTTCAGCACTATTTACAATAACCAGGACATGGAAGCAACCTAAGTGTCCATGGGAAGATGAATGGCTAAAGAAGATGTGGCACATATATGCAATGGAATATTACTCAGCCATAAAAAGAATGAAATTGAGTTATTTGTAGTGGGTAGATGTACTTGAATTTGTCATACAGAGTGAAGCAAGTCAGAGAAAATCAAATACCGTATACTAACACATATATATGGAAACTTAAAAAAAAAAGGCTCTGAATAACATACAGGAAGGACAAAATAAAGACGCAGGTATAGAGAACAGACTTTAGGACACAGGGAATGGGAAGTGTAAGCTGGGACGAAGTGAGAGAATGGCATGGACATATATACACTCCCAACTGTAAAATTGGTAGCTAGTGAGAATCAGCCACATCAGTGATGTAAGCTTTGTGTTTTGTGCCCAACTAGAGGGGTGGAATAGGGAGGGTGGGAGGAAGACACAAAGGGAGGGTTATGGAGATTATATATATATATATATATATATATATATATATATATATATATATATATATATATATATACATATAGCTGCTTCACTTTGTTATACAGAATAAGCTAAAATGCCATTTTAAAGCAATTATACTCCAAAATGTTGTTAAAAAAAAAGTTAAGGTGAGCATAGTTGCGTGGGTTTATCTCTTGGCTTTCTATCCTGTTCCATTGATCTATATTTCTGTTTTTGTGCCAGTACCATACTTTCTTGGTTACTGTAGCTTTGTAGCATAATCTGAAGTCTGGGAGCCTGATTTCTCTAGCTCCATTTTTCTTTCTCTAGATTGTTTTTGCTCTTCGGGGTCTTTTGTAATTCCAAAGAAATTTTGTAATTTTTTGTTCTAGTTCTGTGAAAAATGTCATTGGTAGTTTGATAGGGATTGCATTGAATCTGTTGATTGCTTTGTGTAGTAGTGTCATTTTCACAATGTTGATTCTTCCAATCCAAGAACATAGTATATCTCTCCATCTGATTCTATCTTCTTTAATTTTTTTCATCATTGTCTTATGGTTTTCTGCATACAGGTATTTTGTCTCCTTAGGTAGGCTTAATCCTAGATATTTTATTATTTTTGTTGCAATGGTAAACAGGAGTGTTTCCTTAATTTCTCTTTAAGACATTTCATCATTAGTGTATAGGAATGCAAGAGATTTCTGTGCATTAATTATGTATCCTGCTACATTACCAAATTCATTGATTAGCTGTAGTAGTGTTCTACCAACATCTTTAGGATTCTTTCTATATAGTATCATGTCATCTGCAAACAGTGACAGTATTACGTCTTATTTTCCTGTTTGGATTCCTTTTATTTCCTTTTCTTCTCTGATTACTGTGGCTAAAACTTCCAAAACTATGTTAAATAATAGTGGTGAGAGTGGGCAACCTTGACTTGTTCCTGATCTTAGTGTAAATGGTTTCAGTTTTTCACCATTGAGAACGATGTAGGCTGTGGGTTTGTCATATTAAATTTTGTCAAAAGCTTTTTTGCATCTATTGAGGTTATCATATGTTTTTTATCACTCAATTTGTTAATATGGTGTATCACATTGACTGATTTGCATATACTGACAAATCCTTGCATTCCTGGGATAAACTCCACTTGATCTTGGTGTATGATCCTTTTAATGTGTTGTTGGATTCTGTTTGCTAGTATTTTGTTTTTGGATTTTTTTCATATATATTTATCAATGATATTGGCCTGTAGTTTTCTTTTTTTAATGACATCTTTGCCTTGTTCTGTTATCAGGGTGATAGTGGTCTCATAGAATGAGTTTGGGAGGGTTCCTCCCTCTGCTATATTTTGGAAGAGTTTGAGAAGGACAGGTGATATCTCTTCTCTAAATGTTTGATAGAATTTGCCTGTGGAGCCATCTGGTCCTAGGCTTTTGTTTGTTGGAAGATTTTAAATCACATTTTCAAGTTCAGTGCTTGTTATTTGTCTGTTTATATTTTCTATTTCTTCTTGGTTCCATCTCAGAAGGTTGTGCTTTTCTAAAAATTTGTCTATTTCTTTCGGGTTGTCCATGTTATTGGCATATAGTTTCTTGTAGTAATCTCTCATGATCCTTTGTATTTCTGCTGCATCAGTAGTTACTTCTCCTTTTCCATTTCTAGTTATGTTGATTTGAGTCTTCTCCCGTTCTTTCTTGATGAGTCTGCTAATGGTTTATAAATTTTGTTTACCTTCTCAAAGAACCAGCTTTTAATTTTATTGATCTTTGTTTTTGCTTCTTTCATTTATTTTTCCTTTATTTCTGATATGACCATTATGATTTCTTTCCTTCTGCTAACATTGTTTTTGTTTTTTTTTTTTTTTGTTGTTGTTGTTCTTCTTTCTTGAATTGCTTTAGGTGTAAGGTTGCATTGTGTATTTGAGCATTTTCTTATTGCTTGAGGTAGGATTGTATTGCTATAAATTTCCCTCCTGTAACTGCTTTTGCTACATCCCATAGGTATTGGGTGGTCATGTTCTCATTGTCATTTGTTTCTATGTATTTTTTTTGTTTTTTTCTGTTATCTCTTAGTTATTTAGTAGTGGATTGTGTAGCATCCATGTGTTTGTACTTTTTTACCATTTTTTTCAGTTATTTATATCTCATCTGATAGCATTGTGATCAGAAAATATACTTGATACAATTTCAATTTTCTTAAATTTACCAAGGCTTTATTTGTGACCCAAGATATGATTTATACTGGAAAATATTCCATGACCACTTGAGAAGAATATGTATTCTGTTGATTTTGGATGGAATGTCCTATGAATATCAATTAAGTCCATCTTGTTTAATGCATCATTTAAAGCTGTGTTTCCTTATTTATTTTCATTTTTGGTGACCTGTTCATTGGTGAAATTGGGATAATAATGTTTCCTACTCTTATTATATTACTGTTGATTTCCTTTTTTATGGCTGTTAGCATTTTCCTTATGTATTGAAGTGCTCCTATGTTGGGTACATAAATATTTACAATTGTTATATCTTTGTCTTGGATTGATCCCTTGACCATTATGTAGTGTTCTTCTTTGTCTCTTGTAATAGTTCTTATTTTAAAGTCTACTTTGTCTGTTATAAGAAAGCTACTCCAGCTTTCTTTTGATTTCCCTTTGCATGGAATATAATTTTACACCTCCTCACTTTCTGTCTGTATGTGACACTAGGTCTGAAATGGATCTGTTGTAGGCAGCATATGTATGGGTCTTGTTTTTGTATCCATTCAGCCAGCCTATGTCTTTCAGTTGGAGCATTTAATCTATTTACATTGAAGTAATTATCAATATACATGTTTTTATTACCATTTTCTGAATTGTTTTGAGTTTGTTTTTGTAGGTCTTTTCCTTCTCTTGTGTTTCCTGCCTAGAGAAGATACTTTAGCATTTGTTGTAAAGCTTGCTTGGTGCTGTTGAATTCTCTTAGCTTTTGCTTGTTTGTAAAGTTTTTAAGTTCTTCATTGAATCTGAAAGAGATCTTTGCTGGGTAGAGTAAACTTGGTTGTAGGTATTTCCCTTCACCAGTTTAAATATGTCCTGCCGCTCCCTTCTGGCTTGCAGAGTTTCTGCTGAAAGATCAGCTGTTAACCTTATGGGGATTCCCTTGTATGTTAATTGTTGCTTTTCCCTGCTGCCTTTAATATTTTTTCTTTGTTTTTAATTTTTTATAGTTTCAGTAATACGTGCCTTCGTGTGTTTCTCCTTGGATTTATCCTGTATGGGACTCTGTCCTTTCTGGACTTGACTATTTCCTTTCCCATGTTTGAGAAATTTTCAGGTATAATCTCCTCAAATGTTTTTTCAGACTCTTTATTTTCCTCTTCTTCTTCAGGGACCTCTCTTATTCGAATGTTGTCCCATTTAATTTTGTCCCAGAGGGCTCTGGGACTGTCCTCAATTATTTTCCTTCTTTTTTCTTTATTCTGCTCTATGGTAGTTATTTCCACTATTTTACCTTCCAGGTCACTTATCCATTCATCTGCCTCTCTTATTCTGTTATTGATTCCTTTTACAGAATTTTTAATTTCATTTATTGTGTTGTTCATCATTGTTTCTTTGCTCTTTTGTTCTTCTAGGTCCTTGCTAATCATTTCTTATATTTTATCCTTTGTATTTCCAAGATTTTGGTTCATCTTTACTATCATTACTCTGAATTCTTTTTCAGGTAGACTGCTTATTTCCTCTTTATTTTTTTGGTCTGGTGGGTTTTTACCTTGCTTCTTCATCTGTTGTGTATTTCTCTGTCTTCTCATTTTGCTTAACCTACTGTGTTTGGTGTCTCCTTTTCACAGAATGTAAGTTTGTAGTTCCTGTTGTTTTTGGTGACTGCCCCCAGTGAGTAAGGTTGGTTCAGTGGCCTGTGAAGGCTTCCTGGTGGAAGGGACTTGTGCCTATATTCTGGTGGCTGGTGCTGGATCTTATGTTTCTGGGGGGCAGTGTTACCTCCAGTGGTCGTTTTGGGGTCTCTGTGAACTTAGTATGATTTTAGGCAGTTTCTCTGCTAATGTGTAGGGTTGTATTCCTGTCTTGCTAGTTGTTTGACATGGGGTATCCAGCACTGAAGCTTTCTGGCCATTAGGTGAGCTGGGTCTTAGCACTGAAATGGAGATCTCTGGGGCAGCCCTTGCCAATTATTATTACATGGGACTGGGAGGTCTCTGATGGTCCAGTGTCCTGAACTTGGGTCTCCTACCACAGAGTCTTAGACCTGACACCAGACCAGAGCACCAAGCCCTGTCAGCCATATGAGTGAGAAGAAAAGGGAGAAAAAAAGAAACAAAGAAAAATAAATAAATTATTAAAATAAAAAATATTTTAAAATTATTAAAATTAAAAAGTAATAATCATTTAAAAAAAGAATAGAGCAACCAAATGAACAAACAAATCCACCAGTGATAACAAGTGCTAAAATCTATACTATGGTAAACATAAAAATCAGAAACACATCAGTCTCAGAAAGAAAACCCCAAGTCTACAGTTGCTCCCACAGTCCACTGCTGCAATTTTGGTTTGATTTGTTGTCTATTCAGATATTCCACATATGCAGGGTACATCAAGTTGTTTGTTGTGATCTTATCTGCTTTTCCTGAGGCTGCACCGAGAACTTTCCCTTTTTATTCTTTGTTTGCAAAGGGGATTTAATCTGCTGCCCCTGGGGGTTAGGTTTCTTTTTGACACCATCTCTGTGTATAGGTCACCCTCAGGCATCTGTTCCCACTCAGACAGTATGAGGTTGTATCAGTGGCTGATTAGGGGGCTCTGGCTCACTCATGCCAGCGGGAGGGAAGGGTATGGTAGTTATAACTGGAATGCAGGCAAGCCTGGGGCAGCAGAGGCCAGCATGATATTGCCACAGCCTGAGGTGTGCAGTGTGTTCTCCTGGGGAACTTGTCCCTGGATTATGGGACCTTGTCAGTGGAAGGCTGCACAGGTTCCTGGGGGTGGCGGGGGCTTGTGGATAGTGACCTGTGCTTGCACACAGGATTCTTAGAGGCTGCAGCAGCAGCATTAGTGTTTCATGTCCGTCTCTGGTGTCCGAGCTGATAGCCATGGCTAATGCCTGTCTCTGGAGCTCATTTACATGGTGCTCTGCCTTCTGTGGGCAGACAGGAAAGGAATCCCCTCTCCTCGTGCACCCTCTAACAATGGTCTTAGGCAGATCTAGAGTTTTTCTTGGACTCCTTCCCAGCTAGATGTGGTGCACTGGCCCCCTTCAGTCTGTGTTCACACAGCGAACCTCAGTCCTCTCCCTAGGATCTGACCTCCAAAACCTGAGCCTCAGCTCCCAGACCCCACCCAACCCGGTGGGTGAGCAGACAAGCCTCTCGGGCTGGTGAGTGCTGGTCAGCACCTATCCTCTGTGCAGGAATCTCTCTGCTTTGCCTTCTGCACCCCTGTTGCTGTGCTGTCCTCCGTGGCTCCAAAACTTCCCCCCACCCTCCCACACCCTGTCTCCACCTATGAATGGGCTTTCTATTGTGTGGAAACTTTTCCTCCTTCACAGCTCCCTCCAAGAGGTACAGGTCCCATCCTTATTCTTTTGTTTCTGTTTTTCTTTCTTTTTTCTTTTGCCCTAACCAGGTAGGTGAGGATTTTCTTGCCTTTTGGAAAGTCTGAGGTCTTCTGTCAGTGTTCTATAGGTGTTCTGTAAGAGTAGTTCCACATGTAGATGTATTTTTGATGTATTTGTGGGGAGGAAGGTGATCTCCACGTCTTACTCCTCTGCCATCTTGAAGGTCCCCCCCGTGTACCAACCTTGTGAGGTACAAAGACATAACATAAAATTAGATTACAAGTATGGTCTAAGTGGCAAATATATCACTTTCCATTAATTGATTTATATGCAATAATACTTACATTGAGCTTCTACTATATATCTGAAACTGTGGATCATTCATTGAAGAGGCATTCCTTGAATCATTGTTATATTCATACAACCAACTCTAGAACTGCACCATTTATTCACCATGCAAACAACAAAAGGATGGTCCCTGCCTTAAGTGACCACCTCAAATGTTCTGAGAACATAGACAGTGACAGTATGAAGAGATAGCCAATAAGATGGCTGTATGTGTTAGATGAAGAGAGGAGCTAGAAGAAGCATCTGAGTTGGCCAGGGCCAGTCAGAGAAACAAAGATATAAAGAACTACCATGTAATGAGCCCTTATGAGGTGTCATACCCTATAATAAGCATTTGTCAGATATTATCCCTTATTTAAACTCCATTGCATATGAGGTAGGTATTAATATTATAGTAACTTTAAATATGTAGAAAATTGAGGTAAAGAATTGTTAAATAGCTTGCTTAATATCCCATAAATGGGAAGATTCAAATTTTATATGTCTAACTCCAAAGTTCCTAGAGGAATAAAGCCAGGGTATACTGGTCACAACATCACCTACTATTGGGTTGGGTAAATCAATTAACCTCTCCTGATCTCTATTTTCTCATATAATGAAAACAATGACACTAACTGAAGAACTTCTGGATGTCTTTTCAGCTAAAACTTAGGGAGGATACTGAGAAAATACTGAGCATCTCTTTCATATGAGACACCTGCATCTTTGTACATCAAATTCCCAATATTGGTGTATTGTATTATAAATTTCCTATTACTAATAAAACAGGATTATTTTTGTTTTGTTAAATAAAATGTTGAATTAAGGTTGCACCACATTCTGGGAATATGGTAAAATATGTGCTTCCTTCACTTTGATAATAAGTGTTTACATATTTAAAATATATATTTAAGTTACTCCTATTCTCTGCATTTACCAAGCTGAAAAAGTTGTTCTTGCCTGACATATTTCTCTTTTAACTCTTGACAAGCCTTATTCATTTCTCCAAAACAAAACAAAGAGACCACAAATTATTCAAGTCATCCCTATGTTGGTGGAGATTTGTTCACTGGCTCTTTGGAATAAAGCAGCAATCTTCAGATTATTTCAAGAGTGAAATAAAGAACTGGCCAAATGTCCTTAAAGCTATAAACTATTGCTAAATATCTTTTCAGGGAAGTATCCATGTCAGAAGGACAAAAGTAATAACCAGGATTATGGGATGATTCATGATGGAGCAACTTGCCTCACAATATATGAGTTGAATTATGCTTGATGATCTTGATATTCTGGCAAAGAGCAAACAAATATATAGAAAAATATACACTAACTAATGCTATGGGACTCTTGAATTGAAACACTCCCCCACTCACTTTTGATTGAAGAACTCAGGAGGGAATCAAATCTACTGAGAGCATATACAGAGGAAAGAAATCGTGCATGTTGGGTGAGAAAAAGAATGGGCTATGTGGCAAGCACCACCTGTGAGGCAAGTGGTAAGTTCTCGGGTAAATCTTTGAATCTCTATAAGTCATAGTTCTGAAACAAAAGCCAAAAAATATGGAGTTGTTTTAGAAACATTGTTTATGATAGTACTTTCTAAAAGCAACCAGATATTAAGTGTTATACTATTTGTTCTCCAAGTAATAACTTTGAGAAAAATGAGAAACTGCCATTATATCTAGATCAGAAATAGGGGAGGATGATATTTTTCCAATATCTTATAGAAAAATAAGTGATAAAACCTTTACAAAAGATTTTGATTTCTAACACTAAGCCCAGTTTTACTTTTTCCATATTTTGACAGCCTTTTCCACAACGTGCATCAACATTTTGAAAAGATGATCACTGCTAGAAGTAAAAAAAAAAAATTGTTATTAATTGACCATTCTGTAATCCACACTCCCTCTTTGGAGTTAGACTTTACTGATTTCTGGGTTCAATAAATATTTGAAACTTGTTGAAGTTTCACATTTTCCAAAAAAAAAAATACAAAGGTAGCTGCAGAGGTGTGAGGCTACTCCTGTTCAAGCCCTTGAAGTTTTCAAGTTAAGATCAAAATTGCAGGAATAAGCATACAATTTTTTAGATGATAAGACTTTTAGTCTAAGTGAGAATTAATGGCTAACCTTACAGAGCAGCCAAAGATGCCTTACCTCATGTTTGAAGGCAATTTAACCATCAAATTGTCCATAGAGAAGAATATTTAAACATGTAGATGGAAAGGAATAGTCAGCATAATGATCTGTTGGTAATCAACCATTTTTCTGTTAATGTGGCTGATGGTGAATTAGTCAAATGATATACTTGAGGCACTTGACATACTTCAAAGTGGTAGGTTTTTGAGTATTTAGATGGGAGCTACCATCACTCACAGTGGATATCAAAAGCAAGTGGCCAAAGGAGGCTACTAATACCCTAATGTCTAGTGACTTCAGGGTTCCTACTCTTATTCCAAATTCTTCCTAAACCACTTACTCATGCTTTAAATCACATTATGTAAAGGCAAAGTCTATTATTGTATTATAATGAAAAAATTGGTGGATATCATAAAAAAAATGTACATAAGATTCAGTCAAATGTAGAGTTGGAACCCGGTCCCAGGGATGCTGATTATCTTTGGACAATTACTATGCTTCAATTTGCTTATCTACAAATAGCAGATGACAGATTATTAAAGGCATTAAATTAATTCATATATGTGGGAGTACCTGACATATAGTAGACACTCAATACATCCCATTTTCTTTAGCTTTATACTATGTTGTTAAGGTTTTGCTTGCCACTGTTGTAATTTTTTCCTTGAAAAAGTGATGATATTAAAGCTCAGAGAGGTAGAAAAAGTTTTGCATGTCAAACAGTTGTTTGTCATCTAATTAACCAATTCCAAGTGTTTTTCAAATTCTATGAATAATGTTCTATTAACACTAATATATAATTTACCAATTAATAATAAGGATGATATGGTCATCTATGACAAGCAATAATGGTAGAGATAACATGAAAGAAGAGAGCTATTGCTTTGAGTTTTTAGGTGAGTTTCTGCAGAGAATAACTAACTTGAAACAAGCCTTCAAGATGGGAGATCTTTTTATTTATTTTAGGTGTTCAAGTTTCTTCTAATACACAAAAATCTAAGCAATAGATTGCATTCTGCTAAACAACTCCCATAAAAAGACACCTACATATGTCTTCTCCTTCTCCTTGTGTTAACAGTGACCTGGAACATGCTCTCAGAGTGGACTATTGAAGCACAGAGACCAAAGTAAATCATAAAAACTCATTTAGTGCCTCTATTCCTGTCAAATCTGTTAACATTTCGCAGGCCAAATTAAGTCACATTATCTAATTCATCATCAACAGCTGAAAAATTATGCTCTGCCTACCTGGTGGGAGATACAACAAAGTCACATGGCAAAGAAAGTAGATATTTAATTCTATAACAAGGATTGAAGAATTTGAAACATCACAGTTAGAAAGCATGGAAATGGAGAAACAAGAAGAGCTACAATCCTGACGCCCATGGAATGAAAACCACAATCACAACAAGATAGAGAAAATGAAAAGGCAGAGGACTATGTACCAGATGAAGGAGCAAGATAAAATTCCAGAAAAACAATTAAATGAAGTGGAGATAGATAACCTTCCAGAAAAAGAATTCAGAATAATGATAGTGAAGATGATCCAGGACCTCGGAAAAAGAATGGAGGCAAGGATCAAGAAGATGCAAGAAATATTTAACAAAGAAATAAAAGAATAAAAGAGCAATGACAGAGATGAACAATACAATAACTGAAAGGAAAAATACACTAGAAGGAATCAATAGCAGAATAACTGTTGCAGGAGAACGGATAAATGAACTGGAAGACAGAATGGTGGAATTCACAGCCAAAGAACAGAGTAAAGAGAAAAGAATGAGAAGACATGAAGACAGCCTAGGAGAGCTCTGGGACAACATTAAGCACACCAACATTTGAATTATAGCGGTCCCAGAATAAGAAGAGAGAGAGAAAGGACCAGACAAAATATTTGAAGAGATTATAGTTGAAAATTTCTCCAACAAGGGAAAGGAAATAGCCACCTAAGTCAAGGAAGCACAGAGAATCCGAAGCAGGAAAAACCCAAGACACTGAGATGTATAGTAATCAAACTGACAAAATTAAAGACAAAGAAAAATTTTTAAAGGAAACAAGGGAAAAATGACAACATACAAGGGAACTCCCATAAGGTTAATAGGTAATTTCTCAGCAGAAACTCTGCAAGCCAGAAGCGAGTGGTATGATATACTCACAGTGATGAAAGGGAAGAATCTATGACCAAGAATACTCTACCCAGCAAGGATCTCATTCAGATTTGATGGAGAAATCAAAAGCTTTACAGACAAGCAAAAGCTAAGAGAATTCAGCACCACGAAATCACCTCTACAGCAAATGCTAAAGGAACTTCTCTAAATGGGAAACACAAGAGAAGGAAAAGACCTACAAAAACAAACCCAGAACAATTAAGAAAATGGTAATAAGGAACATACATATTGATAATTACCTTAAATGTGAATGGATTAAATGCTCCAACCAAAAGACACAGACTGGCTGAATGGATACCAAAAAACACTCATTATATGCTTTCTACAAGAGACCCACTACAGACCTAAGGACAAATAAAGACTGAAAGGGAGGGGGAGGAAAAAATATTCCATGCAAATGCAAATCAAAAGAAAGCTGGAGTAGCAATACTCATATCAGGTGAAATAGAATTTAAAATAAAGAATGTTATAAGAGACAAGGAAGGACAGTAAATAATGATCAAAGGATCAATCCAAGAAGAAGATAAAACAATTATAAATATATATGCACCCAATATAGGAGCACATCAATAAATAAGGCAAATGTTAACAGCCATAAAAGGGGAAATTAACGGTAAAACAATAATGGTGGGGGACTTCAACATCTCACTTTCACCAATGGACAGATCATACAGACAGAATATTAATACGGGAACACAACCTTTAAATGACACAATAGACCACATAGATTTAATTGGTATTTATAGGACTTTCCATCCAAAAACAGCAGAATACACATTCTTCTCAAGTGCACATGGGTCATTCTCCAGGAGAGATCACATCTTGGATAACAAATCTAGCCTCAGTAAAGTTAAGAAAGTTGAAATCATATCAAACATCTTTTCTGACCACAACACTATGAGATAAGAAATAAATTACAGAAAAAAACCTGTAAAAAACAGAAACACATGGAGGCTAAACAATACTCTACTAAATAACCAAGAGATCACTGAAGAAATCAAAAAGGAAATAAAAAAAATACCTAGAGACAATTGACAACAAAAACACGCTGACCCAAAATTTATAGAATGCAGCAAAAGCAGTTCTAAGAGGGAAGTTTATAGCAATACAATCCTACCTCAACAAACAAAAAAAGTCTTAAATAAACAACCTAATGTTACACCTAAAGCAAATAGAGAAAGAAGATCTCCCCAAAATGCCCAAGTTGGTAGAAAGAAAGAAATCATAAAGATCAGAGCAGAAATAAATGGAACAGAAACAAAGAAAACAATAGCAAAGATCAATAAAACTAAAAGCTGGTTCTTTGAGAATATAACCAAAATTGATAAACTTTTAACCAAACTCCTCAATAAGAAGAGGGAAAGGACTAAAATCAATAAAATTAGAAATGAAGAAAGAGAAGCTACAATGGACACCTCAGAAATACAAAACATCATAAGAGACTACTACAAGCAACCCTATGCCAATAAAATGGACAACCTGAAAGAAATGGACAAATTCTTAGAAAGGTATAACCTTCCAAGACTGAACCAGGAAGAAATAGAAAATATGAATAGAAATATCAAAAGTAATGAAATTGAAACTGTGATTAAAAATCTTCCAACAAACAAAGGTCCAGGACCAGATAGCTTAACAGGTGAATTCTATCAAACATTTAGAGAAGGGTTAATACCTATCCTTCTCAAACTCTTCCAAAATATAACAGAGGGAGGAACACTCCCAAACTCATTCTATGAGGCCACCATCACCCTGATACCAAAACCAGACAAAGGTACTACAAAAAGAGAAAATTACAGACCAATATCAGTGATGAATATAGATGCAAAAGTCCTCAACAAAATACTAGCAAACAGAATCCAACACATTAAAAGGATCATACACCATGATCAAATGGGATTTATTCCAGCAATGCAAGGATTCTTCAATGTACACAAATCAATCAACATGATACACCATATTAACAAACTGAAGAATAAAAATCATATGATCATCTCAATAGATGCAGAAAAATGTTTGACAAAATTCCAACCCATTTATGGTAAAAATTCTCCAGAAAGTGGGCATTGATGGAAAATAACTCAACATAATAAAGTCCATATATGACAAACCCACAGCCAACATCATTCTCAATGGTGAAAAACTGAAAGCATTTCCTCTAAGTTCAGGAACAAGACAAGGATGTCCACTCTCGCCACTATTTTTCAACTTAGTTTGGAAGCCCTAGCCTTGGCAATCAGAGCAGAAAAAGAAATGAAAAGAATAAAATTGGAAAAGAGAACTAAAGCTGTCACTGTTTGCAGATGACATAATAATACACTTAGAAAATCTTAAAAATGTCAGTCACCAGAAAACTACTAGAGCTAATCAGTGAATTTGGTAAAGCTGCAGGATATAAAATTGATGCACAGAAATCTCATGCATTCTTATACACTAACAATGAAAAATCAGAAAGAGAAATTCAGGAAACTATCCCATTCACCATTGAATCAAAATGAATAGGGGCTTCCCTGGTGGCACAGTGGTTGAGAGTCTGCCTGCCAACGCAGGAGATATGGTTTGGTGCCCTGGTCCGGGAGGATCCCACATGCCGTGGAGTGGCTAGGCCCGTGAGCCATGGCCACTGAGCCTGCACGTCTGGAGCCTGTGCTCTGCAATGGGAGAGGCCACAACAGTGAGAGGACATTGAACAGCAAAAAAAAAAAAAGAAAAAAAGAATAAAACACCTAGGAATAAACCTACCTAAGGAGGTAAAAGACCTGCACTCAGAAAACTATGAGACATTGATGAAAGAAATCAAAGATGACACAAACAGACGCAGAGATATACCATGTTCTTGGATTGGAAGAATTTATATTGTGAAAATGACTGTACTTCTCAAAGCAATCTACAGATTCAATGCAATACCTATCAAATTACCAATGGCATTTTTACAGAACTAGAACAAAAATTCTTAAAATTTATATGGAAACCAAGACACTGAATAGCCAAAGCAATCTTGAGGGAAAAAAAGTGGAGCTGGAGGAATCAGACTCCCTGACTTCAGACTGTACTACAAAGCTACAATAATCAATATTGGCAATATGGTACTGACACAAAAACAGAAATATAGATCAATGGAACAGGATAGAAAGCCCAGAGATAAACCCACACACCTTCGGTCAATTAATCTATGACAATGGAGGCAATGATATACAATGGAGAAAAGACTGTCTCTTCAATAAGTGGTGCTGGGGATACTTGACAGCTACATATAAAAGAATGAAATTAGAATGCTCCCTAACACCATACACAAAAATAAACTCAAAATGGATTAAACACCTAAATGTAAGACCATACACAGTAAAATTCTTAGAGGAAAACATAGGAATAACACTCTTTGACAAAAATCATAGCAAGGTCTTTTTAGACCCACCTCTTAGAGTAATAGAAATAAAAACAAAAATAAACAAATGGGACCTAATGAAACTTAAAATGTTTTGCACAGCAAAGAAAACTAGAAACAAGGTGTAAAGACAATGCTCAGAATTGGAGAAAAAATTTGTAAATGAAGCAACTGTCAAAGTATTAGTCTCAAGAACATACACACAGCAGTTGAATATAAAAAAAAAAGAAAACAATCAAAAAATGGAAAGAACTAAATAGACACTTCTCCAAAGAAGACATACAGATGGCCAAGAGACACATGAAAGGATACTCAGCATCACTAATAATTAGAGAAATACAAATCAAAACTACAATGAGTTATCACCTCACACCAGTTAGAATGGGCATCTTCAAAAAATTTACCAACAATAAATTCTGGAGATGGTGTGGAGAAAAGAGAACCCTCTTGCACTGTTTTGGGGAATGTAAATTGATACAGTGACTATGGAGAACAGTATGGAGGTTTCTTAAAAGACTACAAATTGGATTAGCATATGACCCAGCAATCCCATTACTGGGCATATACCCAGAGAAAACCATAATTCAAAAAGACACATGCACCTCAATGTTCATTGCAGCACTATGTACAATAGCCAGTTCATGGAAGCAACCTAAATGCCCATCAACAGAGGAATGGATAAAGAAGTTGTGGTACATATGTACAACGGAATATTACTCAGCCATAGAAAGAAACAAAATTGGGTCATTTGTTGAGACATGGATGGATGTAGAGACTGTCATTCAGAGTGAAGTAAGTCAGAAAGAGAAAAAGAAATATCATATATATAAATGCATATATGTGAAATCTAGAAAAGTGGTGCAGATGAACAGGTTTGCAAGGCAGAAATAGAGACATAGATGTAGAGAACAAATGTATGGATACCAAGGGGGTAAAGTGGGGGGTGGGCTGTGAGGGGTGGGATGAACTGGGAGATTGGCATTGACATATATACACTAATATGTATAAAGTAGATAACTCTTAAGAACCTGCTGTATAGTACAGGGAGCTTTACTTCACTTTGCTGTATAGTAGAAACTAATACAACATTGTAAAACAATTATAGCCCAATAAAAAATAAAAAAAGAAAGCCTGGAAATTATTCTAACCTATATCTTAAAAACAGACTACATACTATTTATTGCCTTATTATTTTTATAGTTTATATGATTCAACATAGATTTTTATTTATTTATTTTAATTATTTTTATTTTTGGCTGCATTGGGTCTTTGTTGCGGTGTATAGGCTTCTCATTTCAGTGGCCTCTCCTATTGTGGAGCACGGTATGCAGGCTTCAGTAGTTGTGGCGTGCAGGCTCAGCCGCTCCACAGCATGTGGGGTCCGCCCGGGCCAGGGCTTAAACTCGTGTCCCCTGCATTGGCAGGTGGACTCCCAACCACTGCGCCACCAGGGAAGCCCCAACATAGATTTTGTATAGGTCAAGGGCTATCAGTACATTGCCATCCTCCTAAAGGAATATATAATAAAAAATCCAAATAATATATGTTTCAGAGCCCTCAATTATGTACCTCTGTAAGAATACAATCCCAGGGGGAAAAAAAGTAAAACTATATTGACACTTCCTTTCAAAGTATGATTTTAAGTCTAGCCTGACCTATAAAAAAATTTCAGGGCTGCCATGACATAAATTGGAGGTAGAATGATGTAAGGCTTTGCACCTTCTTTCCTTCACCTATGAAGAATGATGAATGCTTGCAATTATATTTTGTACGGGACAAAGTTTTGATTTCATAAAATACCCAGATATCAATGTAACTGAGAATAAATTATTTCCTGTTAATTGAAGTTTTGGGGGCAGTTAAGGGTAACAAAGGGCCTTGGAAACATTGTGTATCCAGAAAGTTCAACCAGAGCAAGAATCAATAGGAGATATATGTTAGATATTTATTACGAGGAATTGGTTCATGTGATTATGGGGACTGGCTAGGCAAACATCAAATCAGTAGAGCTGTTTGTCAGGAAGGGCAGACTGGAACTCTCAAGCATGAGCTGAAGCTGCAGAAAACTGGCAAAATTTCTCTTTTTTTTTTCAGGGAACTTCATTTCTGCACTTAAGGTCCTACAGCTGATAGAATCTTGCCCACCCAGATTATCTAGGACAACCTCTCCTACTTAAAGTCAGCTGAGGATGAACTTTATCTTCAGATACTTTCACAGCAACATCTAGATTAATGTTTGGTTGTGTAATGGGTCCATAGCCTAGCTAAGTTGATACACGAAACTGATCACAGTGCACTATGACCCTAAGGATGGAGAAAATAGGCCCTAAATAGAGATAAGAGGGCTGTGAAAAACAAACTTTACTGACATCTCAGCTTTGCCCCAATCTGACCAAATCTGATTTTGAGATTTGAATTGAAATATAGAAGTTATTTCCTTGTGTCTTTTGTCACCATTCCTAAAGGCACTTTGTCATAAACTGACAACCTGCCTCCTTAGGAGCTTGTGGGAAGAGTTTCTCAGAAATGTGTTTAATCGAAATCGCACTTGGAGAGTCTATCACTGCTTTATAGTCTTAGGATTTGCTTTGTTTTTAAACTGGAACAGAAGAGAGGATGAATGGCTGGTATATTTGATGATATATAATCACATTAATAATTTATTGCCACATTTGTCAATATATTAGTGCAATATGTTATCATATAAATTATTAACTCTTGCTCTTAAATGTTTTATACTGATCTTTTACATTTTTTATTTTGATTGTGATAAATTTGGATCCAAGAGATCTTTTTTCTTTCAGGATAAAAAGGAGTAAAAATATTGCATGAAAAGAACTTAGGAGAATTGAGCCCAGTCTGGCAAACAAAGAATGTCAGCATTTTCCTCCCATAGCTTTTTTACCTGCCCTTCATTTGCTCAGAGGTTGCAGGTATTAGAACTTAAAATTAGCAGATTGAACGTCTCTACACAGAAGGAAACTGGTAATTCCCCATCTTTGGCAACATCTCTGTAGTTCATCGACAGAGGCTCCCACGTCCTGTGATGGTTGTGGGGTGGCCTTCGATAAACCTGAATTTACAGTGGAGATGGCCCCTTCCAGTGGAATATCATTTTTAAATGTTATATCTTGAAGTTAGGATTATGTTCTTAGCTGTAATTATAGAGTGGTACCATCACTCCTGAGCAGAGACCAAAAATTAAGGCTGATTTGACATGTTCCACTATCTTGTTTAGTGTTTTTTTCATTTAGGAAGGTTAGAAGAGAAAGGAAATATTACAGAATTGAGATTTCTTTAAGTATGGTGACTTTCATACTTAAAAGATTAGAAAGCAAGTGATAATTTTGTATCATGAATTTCTTCTTGTTTGCCTCACAGAATATAAATTGCTTCCCACATTCCTGAGACTATCTAAATTTTACAAAATTACTATATTACTGAAAGGTTTTGTGTTACCAAATTTTCTGCATACATGAAGTCACTTTGTTATTTAAAGAAGTTGTCATGTGCCAATTTGTAAAACAATTATACATTAATTTTTTATATAAATTATGATTTACATATATTACTTTTGATTAATATAAGAATCACTAAACTTCTGTGATACTTATAAAAACCTGGTCAATGTAAGGGTTAGAAGATCTAGAAACTTCTTCCACTACATATATAAATGGAGGTGGCTGTGTTAAGTTACTGTGTTGTTTGACCCCTCAGGAAATGAGGCTTAGAGCTGCTAAGTGTTCTTTCTAGACCTCCATTTTTCTCAGTTGTGAAATAGGGTAGCTGACTGGATAACCTCAAAAGTCCTTTCTAGTTTTGATTTCTTTGGATTATCTCCTCAAAGGTACTTTCCAATTCCATCCTAGCAACAATTCTGTGTCTAAAACTCATGTTCATCTCCATATATTACAATCAAGATGATCAAATATATTTTATTTCTGTCAATTCAGTTTATTCCCCTAACTCTCTCTTTGGAATCTTTTCATGAAAACTGTTTTCAGAGGATGCATAGCCAGGGAGCTCTCCCACTATTTCATAGCATAGAAATCCTCCGAAACCAAGCCAATGTGCCAATCCCACAATTGCGTTTCCAGTGGTGGTTTTACTACTGTTGGGTATACCGATTAAACAATGGTTAGAATATAATTCATATTTCACAGATATTAGATTTTTTGTTAATACATAAATCTAAATATATATACATATATTACATTTATTAACTATGTAAATACTTGCTACTTATAAAATGATGTAACAAAATATGTTCAGAGAGAAAGAAGCAGATTATTCCTAATATATCTATGAAGTGAATTGAATTAGAAGAAATACGTCCCTATTGAAAAATCACATGGGTCTTCACTAGACCTACTGAGGTTAACAGGCATCAGAGAGCCAGTCCACTCTGACCTCTATCACAGTTTTGTTTTGTTTTTTAAATAACTTAGACAAAAGGGACCTCAATAGAGTTTAATGAAGTTTATAAATGCCTATGCTTTATCAACACATTATTAAAACCTAAATTTCTTTTTATAGGTCGTATTGACTATTTTCCCCAAATTCTGTCTTTTATCAGGATCATCATTAAAGTGTTATGATAGGACAAGACAAATTGTTTTCTTAAGAATCCATCCATTTATATAACGTGAAAAGTGACATTGATATTTTGCCTGCCTTCTCATCTGTCATTCAGAGAAACACCTATCATCAGTTTATCTCAACCTTTGCTTAATGATGTTTATTTATATAAAACAAATCTCAAGCTTCAAGGGTTACTGTCATCCTTATAATAAAATTGAATCCTATTGTAAGGATCAACATTCATAACACTGTTTCAGACATGTCCCATTGGACATGTTTACTTTCATTCCCATTTTACAAATGAAAAAAAAAAAAATCTTCTCATGCCAGTTAAATAACTTTCTTAAGTTTGTTAACCAGCAGGGGGTAGAGCTAGATTTCAAATTCTGGCCCAAATGTCTGAAAAATCATCAAAGCTCCACGCTCTGAAGTTTTACCTGGGAAATGGGAGGGTTTGAGTCCAGGGCTCACAGTGGAGTCCTCAGTGCACCCACTGGCACTGGCTTGGTTCCTGGCATGTGGTGTTGTCAGTTAAGTGCTTTCGAATTGTAGGTGAACTTCTGGGCATTCCTTTCACAACTTTATGGCCTCCAAACATACTTCCCTTTTCCATATGTCTCTCTCTTTTCTATGTAACTATTCCTTACATATCTCAGTCATCATCAAGTAATGATTCCCTCAAGCTCCACTTAATCATCTTCTTGTCCTTTTCCTTAAACCTTTCTAGTTATGCTACATTTATTTTGAGTCCTGTTACCAGAGCTGTGTGTAGGATCCCAGGAGATTCAGGACATCTTCATCTTGACTGCAGGCTTATCTTCTCCCAGCCTCAGCAAATGTAAAGGAAATTTAACTTTACATTGACACAGATTTCCATGAGATTTTACTGTTTAGTCAGCAGTCTTGTCATAATAAGCATCAATCATAATTAGCAGAAGAATGACAGAAAAAGAAACTTTAAATAATTGACTGTTATTTTATATCACTGACATATTCTGTGTCTCCTTCCCAGAAACCTAAATGTTTATTTCCCCTACTTCATCAGTTGTCATTTTGGTGATGAAAAAGTAACGCAACCTAGCTTACATGAACAGAGGAATATGGTTCATGTGACTGTGAAGTTTGAGGTAGATCCTTCAGGCATGACTGTTTCTAGGGGTTAAAAGATTGTGTCTGAGTTATTTTTCTCTCTTTCCCACTTTTTCCTTAGTTTATTTCAGTGTGTTTGCCTTATTCTCTCCAACTTCATATGACACCTTCTGAGCGGCTGACTGGGGTCACAACTGAAAGTTGTTCATCAAAACCCTCTTTTCTGATCCCCTTGGACAGTGTGACATGGCATTTCCTGGCCCCTACTGTAGCTGAGTGTGGTCTGTGATTGAATTCTGGCCTGTGGAATATGAGCAGAGTGTTGGTACCATTTCTGGGTCAAGGCTTGTAAGTGGGTGTGGCCTGTCCAAGCCCTTTGCTCTCTTGCCCTCCTTTCTTCTGGAGGAAGATAATACAGAAGTCCTAGGGGGATGGTAATACCATAAAAGATAAGGAGGGTTGGTTACTGAATCATCAATGGGGAAAACTTCATGCTATTGTTATTGTTATTGTGTTCAAATTATTATGCATTTTGGGGTTTCTTTATTATGGCAGCTCACCTGATCCCAGTGAATACTCTGTAACATATGGCGATAAGAAACTCCATCTGGAATTATTCGTAAGGTCCATGATTCATAAAAAAATGAGAGCATCTTTCAGGATATCTTAGACAGAAATAGCCAAGGTATCTTAAAGATAAACTTGAACAAATGGCATCTCTAAGGTACAAAAAGAGATGTTTTCAGACTCTGACTTCATCAAATTACATTATTTAACATTTAAACCAATAATGTGGTTCAGGGAACTTCTTCAAATGCAGACTATTAGGCCACATGTCACAGATACTGATTCATCTGGTTTAGGCATGGCCTAGGAATCTGAATTTGGGAATTGACAAGGGATATTCTGAAGTGTTCCATTGACCAAGGTATGAGAAAAAAAAATAACTAATAATTTTGGCCAAATAGGCCAGTTCGGGGGCTAAGCCTGACATTTTGTGTTCTATCATTTTTATTTTCTGTCAAAAGAAATAATTCTTATTAATCAGCAAAAAATAAAATAAAATAAAAAATAAATCAATGTAGCTAAACTTATGCACTAATTTGTAATACTGATTATTACCTGGAAGACACAACACATATCTTGTCCATAACAGAAGCTAATTGAATTGTACTAATTCAAGAGGGTTTTGTACAAAGGCAGTGCTCAGCCCGGACTGCTCATAGAAATCACCTGGGGAGATTTGTAAAATGCAGATACCTAAGTTACATTTGTGAAATAAAATTCATATTTTATGGCAAGATAAGAAAAATTTAAATATATATATTTTTTCTCTGCCCTTTGGCCCCCTCTCTCTCCTCTACTGTGCATTTTTTATCTGCATTATGTGTCAACCTAACCTCTCCCATTGGCAGAAATACCTGCTTAACCATAAAGAACTACATTCTTCTAGCATCAACAAGACAACTTCTTAAAAGATAACATTCCTTCTTGATCTTATAAGGGGCCATGATGACGCTTAGATCTGGATTGTGTAAACTGTCAATAATATATAATGTATAGCTCTCTCAAAAAACTTATATAACTGTGCATTGACTTCTAACAAGCAGAACAGTTCTCAGAGCTGTCTGAGATGCTCTTCCCAGGTTATAATCCTCAATTTGGCTTGAATAAAATTTTCCATTTCTTTCTTAGATTAAGTTTTCAGTCAACACACTCCAGTTTTTGACTTAATTCAGTGGAGGCACAATCTCGGCATCAGATTTTTAAAAGATTCCCATGTGATTCTACTGTGGAGCCATTGTTCAGAGCATCACAAAACATAGTACTTGGACCAGAAGCTTAAGCATTACCTAGAAATATATCAATATTAGAAATGCAAATTCTCAGACCTCTAGAAACTGCTGAGTTGGAAATGCTTCGGGTAGGATACAGCCAATGGAGACTGAATATGAGACATGCTCAAGTTTAAATACCACTGGTCTAGGCAGTGGTTTCCAAATCTAATTGATTATCTGGGGAGACTGCTGAAAATAGAAATTCCTCAGCTTCACTACCACTTCAAGTTTCTAATCCAGAAAGTCTGGGGAAGGCTGAGAATAACCTTTCTTTCTTTCTCCCTCTTTCTTTCTTTCTTTCTTTCTTTCTTTCTTTCTTTCTTTCTTTCTTTCTTTCTTTCTTTCTTTCTTTCTTTCTTTCTTCCTTTCTTTCTTCCTTTCTTTCTTTCTTTCCTTCTTTCTTTCTTTCTTTTCTCTTTCTCTCTCTCTCTCCTTCCATCCTTCCCTTCCTTCCTTCCTTCCTTCCTTCCTTCCTTCCTTCCTTCCTTCCTTCCTTCTTTCCTTTCTTTTGTTTTATGTTTTGCCAGGTTTGGGAACCACCTTCAAACTATTACCTGAAAATACAAACACCAATTTAGGAAATCTGAATTCTAGCCCTGCTGGTGTTCATAACTGACCATGTGACTGTGGGTAGGGGATTATCCCCTGTCCTCTGTACCAAAGCTTCCTCACAGCCACTGCTGACTCCCACCCTTACTGGGAAGTTCTAATGAACATGAATGAAATTTGTAGTTTCAAAGCCACTGTAAATGGGTAATATATCTTTGAGTGGAAAAGGATGTGTCCTGCTCTCCTTCTGTTCCCTTGGGGACTATTACCCACTATCATGTCTCTTTCATTTCTTCTTCTTTAATGGAAAACCTCCTGTATGACACCTTGTGCTCTGCTATCATCATTTCCATAATTATCTTGAGCTAAACTTTGCCCTAGGAAACTCTTATTGCAACAATACCTCTCTGCAGGTTCCTCTCTCCATCTCTCTCTCTCTCCTTTTCTCACCTCTCTTTGTCTCTTCCTGTCCTAGATAGTGTCTGTCCATTTCATCCTCTTTTTCCTGTATTATTATTATTTAAGTATCATGCAGTGGAAGTCAGGTTGCTGAGATTTTTTTTTCCTTAACATCTTAATTGGAGTATAATTGCTTTACAATGGTGTGTTAATTTCTGCTTTATAACAAAGTGAATCCGCTATACATATACATATATCCCCATATCTCTTCCCTCTTGCATCTCCCTCCCTCCCTCCCACCCTCCCTATCCTATCCCTCTAGGTGGTCACAAAGCACCAAGTTGATCTCCCTGTGCTATGCGGCTGCTTCCCACTAGCTATCTATTTTACGTTTGGTAGTGTATATATGTCCATGCCACTCTCTCACTTTGTCCCAGCTTACCCTTCCCTCTCTCCGTGTCCTCAAGTCCATTCTCTAGTAGGTCTTCATCTTTTCATGAAGAACCTAGGGGCTGGATGGTTGCTGAACTTTTGGAGACAGATGAGGTCCCCCAGGAACACTTGGCACCAGTGTCGCACAGTATCCTAGCATATGGAGTTGAATATCCAGGCACTGACATTAACGCTCCTGCTTCAGGTAACTCATTTAGCTTTGGTGTCATTTTACAATAAATATACCATCCACCGACACAAATTAGACAGCTATTGAGATTAATTTTGAGGCACTATCGGCAACATCTTAAATCAAAAATCATTCTTTATTAGCATGCTTGGCAGTATAGTGTGCCTGCCCTCCCCCTTCCTGATCCCTGCCACAAGAATAAATGAGGCCCCATGGTTGACATAGCGCATCAAGTGTTTTATAATAGTCTAATTGTAGCTAATGGTTTGTGCAGCTAATTAAGGCCCTATGAATTACAGTAATCAGTCAGGCTCATCCTTTAAACCAGATAGTTCTATTCAACCATTCCTTTAGTAAGAAACAAAATATATAACTATATATAACTATAACTACACACACACACATACACATGCACACAGGCTGTAATGATCAGCCAGGTTCATTTGAGCACAAAGAGATTAATAGGACTGATTTTTTCTCTCCCTTATTGCAAAATATTTATTTAAAGAGGGACAAGTTTCCAGCAGCAGCTCTAGTCCATGTGGATGGGGCCAAGATGGGGTCTTCTGTGTGTCTTCTACCTGAAAACTGAGAAGTGAGTTGATGCCAAGTGTAGCAGCTCTCCCCAACACCTCTCATAATCCATCTAGGTTGCAGCCCAGATTTACCTTTTGGTGTTTATGCTGTGGGAATCTAGATGCCTCAGAGAGATGGTGACAAATAAGCCATCTGAATGGTATGGTTGAAATTCAAAATGGACCAAACTCCATTTGTCAACCAGCTGATGACAATGTCATCAACATGATTAGTTTCCTCTGGTAGCAGTGACCAAAGACACAGAGGAAGAAGTTACTGAACAATTCTAGAAGACCATTCCTCTTACAGATTTGTAAGAGGAATGGGATGATTTTCTTTTGCAGTGGGTTTGATTTGAGGAGCATATTCTAAATAGGAGATCTATTAGAATACAGAAGAGCTAACCAAAGGCTTGAAGCATATTTAATTTCTTGGTATATTTGAAACTTGACTGGACATAGCAGGAAAGAACTTTCGAAGCAATTCTGCAAGTCCTCTGGGGAACAGAGAAAGGGAGCAGTAGGCATTCTCTAATGCTTGTATCTATGATTCTTTGAGAAGGAGAAACATTCTATAGAAATGTCATCAGTAACACCTCTGGTGGAACAACGTGTGTCCTGGTCCCCTAAGGTCCCACTGCCAATGAAAAGTGGGAAAAGAAACAGGGATTTTCATGAAGGTCATATGGTTTCATTATTTCCAGCTCACAATCTCACAAAACTGGGTAGAACCTTGAAAGTTCAACCAGTTTTTCATCTTCTTTTAAGCAAGATTAAATTTAACTGCTCCAGACAGATGATTGGAGAACCAGTTATACTGTGTAAAATGTATTCCTGTAGCACAGGTTTACTGCAGATTCTCACTCCCACCAACTATTTCTTTCTATCTGGTCAACATTTTCTTACTGTAATAAATGGCCATTTCTTTATGATTTTAAAGGAAGTGAGTTGATATCCTTTATGAATTCTTGCCACTCCCTCTCATTTTTCAGGTCAAATTATTCTTGTTTTATTAAATTCCCCTTAGATCTTCTTAGCTTGTCATTACAAAATAGTGGAAAGATCATTTGTCAAGAAAAAAAGTGCTACTTGCCTTATAATTAGAGTTTTTGGTAGTTGATTGTTGGCTATTCATTATATACTCTCAAGATTTACATTTAAAGGTGTCCACTTAATCTGAATCTTATTTCTAAAGGATTCAACTGTTAGGTATAGATGTTTCCTTATTTCTGAAATGTCGATTATCAAACTAAAATGCTTACATTTATGCCTATCTGCTAAAAAAGAAATCAGTGCACATTGTTCATAAAATTTTATTTATCAATTTACTTACTTATTTACTTACTAACTTTTATTTTTGTAAGGCTTTCGATGCATTTTTCATGGTCATCCATGATGGTATTAAAAGTTTTCTTTTTATTTACTAAATACACCTTTTGAAGCATTAGCTGCATGTTGACATTTGATTACACATACCTCAAGGCTTTTTATGAAGGTTTTTTTTCATAAAAAAATGATCAGATGTTGGAAGAAATCAGATTGATGGAGATGAAGAATGTGATTTGCCCAGCTCTCATCACTACCTCCTTTTCCCTCCTCCTTCTGTTCTTTTCACATCTTTTTTCCTCTACAATGATCCTTATACTCTTTGTGGGGCTTAAAACTCAGCTTGTGTTGACCCAGATAATTTTGAAATAGATGCTTCTAGTGCAGGTAAAAAGATGCCTGTCCATGTTTGGGAAGTTTGTAGGGCAGAGTCTGGTGTTTTCTTTGTACTGCACCAGAATGAGAGTTGATGACAGCTCCCCCTCACCTGCTGTTTGTCCCCTTCTACAGGTCAGCATCTTCAGCCCTTTCTATATATGAAAAAATGATGTTACTAGTCATTCTGGGAACAACTCATATTGCTACGTCATTCTGTTGGCTTTAGGTGGAGTAGGGAAGTACACACTCCATCTCCACCACACTTCACACCCTAAGTTTCAAGTATCTTAAAAGAAAAGATTATGATGAACAATTCCATTCACCCACCACAGTGCTCACTCAATCCCATAGACCTGTAGAGTACAAAATACCCCTTTGATGTCTGAAGGCAAGTCAGCTCTATCTAAAATGGTTTATCATGTTTGTGTGGCTGGAACTCTTGGGTATTTTCCTTGGCTAGACTTTCACCTATCTGAAAGTGCAGGTCTGGGTCAGTTAAGACCTGAAGGTCTCATGATTTTCTGACTCCACATAGTTATTTAATGAGGGCAACAGAGCTACAGTTGCTCATAAACTGTTGACTGCAGAGTCTGGCCAGCTGCTTTTGGTTGACTTAATGTTATTCTTCTTGTTTTGTTTGATCCCCCTCCAGAAAATGGACACTGTATTAATTGTATTTATAAATACTGTATGTACCAGTTGCAGAACCACAGGGTTCATTTAAAAAGGAAGATTAAACACATAAATTATTGTAATAAATTAAGCTGCCAGCTTCCTTTCCTCTCAGTACCCAGAGTATCTAAAAGGACCCCAATCCAAATCCAGGGGGGATATGGAGAAGAATGGGCCACCATAAATACCAACATTTCATGAGAATATTTCAGAAAATCATCTGGCCTGTAGATACATCTTCAAGATGACACAAGGCCTCTCTATAATAGAGAAAACCTAGAATTTCCCTGCATGTATTCTACACTTTGTCAGTCTCCTCCTACTATCTCCATTCAATCACTTGTTATGTTTGTTATAATTCCTCTTCATTTCCAAAGTATTTGGTTTGGAGATATTCATGTAGTCCATAAGTTAGTAAATATTTTTACAGAAAAGGCAATACAATCTAGAGGAAGGCACTGTTGTTATGTCACATGGTTACTATGGTCAGACACCCTCAACCATATAGTGGAGCACATGAAATTATACATATTTAAGGAGGTAAAAGAACAAGTTATTTGAAGCATACTTCTCTTAAAAAAATTAAATGTACAAATAGCAAGCACCTCAACTCATGTACGTAAGCTTGTGTAAAAGAGAGGCTGTCATGCAACTTATAAAAATAATATAATAGGGCTTCCCTGGTGGTGCAGTGTTTGGGAGTCTGCCTGCCGATGCAGGGGACGCGGGTTCGTGGCCCGGTCTGGGAGGATCCCACATGCCGCGGAGCGGCTGGGCCCGTGGGCCATGGCCTCTGGGCCTGCGCGTCCGGGGCCTGTGCTCCGCAGCGGGAGAGGCTGCGGCAATGAGAGGCCCGCGTACCACAAAAAACAAAAACAAAAACAAAAATAAAAATAAAAAAATAATATAATAACCCTAGTAGCTACCACTTAGATGGCATTGACTGGATGCCCTCCTCTCTTCTAAGTTTTATACATGTAGTTTTATGCATGTAGTTGTATGTTGGGAACACCTAATAAAGTAAGTACTACTTTTATTCCTGCTTCACAGATGAGAACGCTGAGGCACAGAAGGGTGAGGGAGATGCTCCAAGTTGTTCAGAATTTAAGTTCAAACACTCTTGCTCACATACGTTGTGCTCTCAACCATAGCTGCATTGAATTCTGTATGGGAGGTGGCTGAGTTTTAACTAGAGAATCAATCAATCAAACTCTCCCTTATGTAATTAAAGAAGCAAATTTTTGTTAGATGGGCTTGGGGAAACAAAACAGACTCAGGGCATACCCTCATGGGAGTATATGATATACCAGGGACTTAGGTACTTCATACATAGTCACTTGCCTGGCTATTTAATTCAAAATGTGAAAAATCTATGCAAAAAAGCATCAGGAATAAAATTAAGTTTTAGAGAACAAAACATTTCAGAAGGGGTAGTTGCTTATAGTCCACTGTTTTCAAGTGAAAATAAACCAAATTATGAAGATGGTAAAGTCATAATGGAAAGGAAGCTTATCTATTTTGTCTCACTCTGTATCCCAAAACCATACATCATGCTTATCACAGGATAGGCACTCACAAAACATCTAATGATTGAGGAATCCTATGGAAAAACCATAGGCAGGAAATCTAAAAAAGCAGGCCAACAGTACCAATGGCTTTCTCTCTCTTCCTCACTGTCAGAGAATGGTTTTACATAAAGACCAGAAAGTCTCTGTTCCATCCCAGTCTTATTAGCATCTGTTATACCTGTAGATACAGGCTGATCCAGATATGTGCCTTTGGCCTCTTTTGAGCCATTGTTTTTATTATCAGTGGGCACGCTACTCAAAATCATCTCCCAAGCAACCCTTGTACAACTGCCATGTTCTGACTGAGAAATTTCATTATTGCCAGGGACTGAAAAGGAAATGCCATATTCCAATACTGCTTGGTGATTTAAGCCAGGTATAACATTTCAACAAGAGATGATCCTTATTTGCTTGTCCTACATCATTGTATTCAATAACTCAGAGCTCACAGAAAGTTCCTGTGTGACCTTATTAGTGGTGTCCACTGTGGCTTCTGGAGCACTGAGGACAGGCCAGGCCATGAGTTGTGGAGAGGCTGTCTCCTTTTTTGTGTTCCTTTCTGTGTATCATATTACCCTGTGACTTTGTAGGAATGAGTGCAAGAATTCTTTCCAAGATGGTAGATGCTTATTGGTTGGCACACAAGCCTCAGATACTGGAGAAGGAAAAAAAGTTTTCTAGACTTGTTAAGTCAACTTTCTTTAAAGGAAAATTTACAACAGTGTTAGCAAGTTTCCTTACCTGTAGAACCCCTCTCTCTCTTTTCTCTCTCTCTCTCTGTCTGTCTCTTCCCTTACCTTTCTTCCTTCCACCTTCCCTCTTTCTTTCTCTCCTTCTTTTTCTCCTTTTTTTTTATTTTCCCTTTCAAGGACTGTAATTCTTTATTTGATTTTTCTGACATGGGCTTTCTGGAGTTTGGGGCATTAAATTTAGGTGACCATTGCATGACCTGGCTTTGTAAATACATTGGACAAACTACTCAATCTTCCAGAGGGATTTTAAATTTCCTTACTACATCAAACTTCCCCACCTTTCATCCCCTGGGTTCTAATAAGTAACATTTCATTTTAATGATGTATGTGCATTGTCTAGAGTTAGGGCTATATTGTGTTTTTATTTCTATTTAAATAATTTGTCTCAAAATATTCTTCTTAACACAAACTATTTACTTTAGTCAAACTAGTGTTCTAAATGTCTACTTCTAAGATTTGTGAGCTCTGTTCCTTGTAGAAATGCCCTTAATCTCTTCTCTTTCTATCTGACCACAATCAGTTCTGTTAGAATCATTGGGCACAGGCAAGACTGGAAAGTCAGTATCCTCCCTTGTTCCCATGATTTTGTCTCTCTGTGGTGTCCCATCTTCTTTGGGTGCTTCCCAAAGAAGTGCTCTTCCCACTTAACATCTCTTCTACTATGAAGACAAGATCTAATATCAGTAATTGAACTTCATTATCAATGTAAGTTAATGTTTTCCTACTCCCAGGGGTATCCTCAGGATAACGAGAGGTACTTTTTTTTTAACTTTTATTGGAGTATAGCTGATTTACAATGCTGTGTTAGTTTCAGGTGTACAGCAAAGTACAGATACTAGTGTGTATCTGTTAATCCCCATCTTCTAATTTATCACTTCCCCCCTACCATGTTTCCCCTTTGGTAACCATAAGTTTGATTTCAAGATCTATGAGTCTATTTCTATTTTGTAAATAAGTTCATTTGTATCATTTTAATTAGATTCCATGTATAAGCCATATCATATGATATTTGTCTTTCACTGTCTAATTTACTTCATTTAGTATGATAATCTCTAGGTCTATCCATGTTGCTGCAAATGTCATTATTTCATTCTTTTTTAAGGCTGAGTAATATTCCATTGTATATATGTACCACGTCTTCTTTATCCATTCCTCTTTCAGCGGATATTTAAGTTGCTTCCATGCCTTGGCTACTGTAAATAGTGCTGCAATGAAAATCAGGGTGCATGTATCTTTTTAAATTATGGTTTTCTCTGGATATATGTCCAGGAGTGGGATTGCTGTATCATATGGTAGCTCTATATTTAGTTTTTCAAGGAACCTCCATACTGTTCTCCATAATGGTTGTACCAGAGAGACTTATTTTCATAGGTTAAAAAGAAAAAGAAACCTGGACAAGAGGAGAGGTTATAGTAAATCAATGGAGCATCAACTATGTGTCTGAAAATGGGCCGTAAGCCTTACATAGGCTAACTTGTTTATTTGTACAGCATGTCTCTCTATATCCTTATTCTTTTTTGTTCTTTGTTTAAAGTTTCAGAGCAGATCCAGGGTTGGAACCCAGTTACATAGGCCCATATACCTTTGAAATCTCAGCATGGAGTGCAGTGTTCCATGTCAGGGCAATAGTCTCTTGTATTCCAGTTGAAATTCAAGCTCCACCTAGTTTTCTGGAAACTTCTCTATCACATGGTTTCCTTCTTCCTTGGAATTCCCATCACAATGAGAATCTGTACCACAAAAATTATAATTTCACTTTATATTGCCACTATGTTATAGTAATGGTTTTATTTATATTTATTAACTTTATAACAGCTATAGAGTTGTTCTGTCTTACAGCTCTCTACCTTATAAGCTTTCCATTAAAGCAGCTACTTTATTATTCCTCGTTATTTCTAACTACCTCATTTTTCAATGGTACCTCCTAGAACTGTGCGGTGCAGAGATGCCTCTGTCTATTGCCAATCTTCCCTGATGATGGTCAAAGTTTAGTTGCTTTAAGCCTACTTGTTGTGAGAGGAAAATAGAAAAGTAGAAATTTAGAGGTCTTTCCTCACGTATTGGCATCACCACATTCTGCCTTTGGTTCTGCCAGCTCTGGCACTGTCTCACTGACATCCTGACTCAAAATAATTCTCACATAGGATCGTTTGGGTTACTCATAGCAGAAAAGCATAGATGAACAGAGAAACAGTATTGAGATTATCATAAAACTCTTTCACATTGTTGGAAGATGAATGTTGACATGTGGCTTGTCGGTTTATATTTTAGAGGCCCCAGGTGATATTGTTGACCAATCACAATTCTCCTTCCTCCTGATCCTTTCTCATCATTTACTAAAAGCAGCCACTTTTGGTTATTCGTGGTTGAGGTACTCTCGCTAGTTGTAAAGATGTTCTCTGAATATAGTTCTGGACACAAAAGGCAGAGTATATAAAGAATTATAATATCTCCATTACCAGTTGGGTCATCATCATCAGGGAGCATATACAGGTAGATAGGGAAACAAAGCTGGGGCTATAGGGGCAGTACCTAGAAGTGTCCAGTATTATGATAAGTGCAGGGGACAAAAAGAAGAAGTCACTATTTCTACACATAGAAGATCATCATCTAAGGGAATGCCAAACACATAATGAGGTCATTTAAATATAACAGAGAAAGTTCTATGACAAGTTGTGCAGAAATTATAGAAGAATGGAGAAGTAGACTTAACCTGGTTTGGAGGAAATAATCTCAGGAAATTTTTTTTTAGATTAAATCCTGAATGTGATTATGGGGGTAAAGAGTATGATTCAAAAGACAAGCGTGCTGAGAAGGACACTCCAGACAGAGTTCCAGACAATATAGGCAAAGGCAGAGAGGTATGTTTAGGGCACAATAAGCAGCTTGCTATTATTAGATCTGGGATGGTACATCCTTAATGGAGGAGCAATTAGCTGGATCTCATCACTGACTGCATATCTGGAGAAGAAATGGAGCTCAATTTACGGTACAAGATAGAAGTTTACACCAAAGCAAAAGCCCAATCTTATAAACTGAGCCAGAACAAAACAATGGCTTATTGGAGATTTGAGAGTTATCATTTCATGTTCTCAGAGGATAAGTCCCAGAACTGATTGACAGAAAAGCAGATTTGAAAATATATATATATATAAATGATCAGTAGTCAAAACTAGAGCAAGGGCTTCCTTGGTGGCGCAGTGGTTGAGAATCTGCCTGCTAATGCAGGGGAAACAGGTTCGAGCCCTGGTCTGGGAAGATTCCACATACCGTGGAGCAACTAGGCCATGAGCCACAACTACTGAGCCTGCGCATCTGGAGCCTGCGCTCCGCAACAAGAGAGGCCCCTATAGTGAGAGGCCTGCGCACCGTGATGAAGAGTGGCCCCCGCTTGCCACAACTAGAGAAAGCCCTCACACAGAAACGAAGACCCAACACAGCCCAAAATAAATAAATAAATTTAAAAACAAACTAGAGCAAGGGAACTTAACTAAATCCCACTGGAGGATTTCCTGATTCAGTTAAGTTGGAGTCAGTGATTTGAAAGGGCTCTGAGCCCTCACATGGTGAGTATTAGTTGTTAGAAGCTGGGGAATATGTTGATTTGGGAATGGCACTGCCTATTCTTCTGGGATCTTTAGATGAGCCTAGGAAAGATGAGGAACTCATTTTCCCCAGCATAACTATTTGCAGTGTACATTTGTTTCTGTGTACATAAATACAAAAGTGATTGCAGGAACTGGTTATCAGTTGATAACATCTTTAGTCTTAAATCCGTGGATATCATTTGGTGCTTCAGATGGTTATGAAACTCTTAAAAATATATTCAAATTGTCTGCATGTATCTAGGTAAAAGATCCATAAGATCCTACCAGAAGATCCATAAGATCCAAGGAGATCTTATCAGTTCTTTAAAGAAGTTCATGATCCCAAATGTTATAAATCCACTTGTGTAGACACAGGACATCATATTTTCTTGCCAGAGACCATACCTACTACTTCTTATGAGACACAATAGAGTTTGTGTCAAGTGAAGATATAGGTATTAGTATCAGATGAAGTGTCTGTGATCACAATGTTTTTTCTGCCCATTGTGCTTTTCTGTAATAGGTCAGAGTATGGTGGAAGCAGGGTAGACTCAAACCCCACCTTTACAGCCTCTAGAATACCTCGAAGAATCCTTCTTGAGTAAGTACTTGCTATGTATACTCTACTGCTATTTTGTCTGAAGATTTCTCTCAACTTGTAAAATTGACTTCAGGATTCATAGTTCAGTTAATTGGGAAGAGGCCTATGCCAGATAGTTATAACTTAGGCTTAATGGCCCAAACCCAATACAAACTCAAACAATTTGTGCTCTGGGAACCAGATCGCCTTATCGGAAGTTCTGTTCAAGATGGTACAAGACAAAGATGCTTCTGTGCTTCCATTTAAAATTTTGCCTGGAGTATCTGGGCTCAATATTGTCTCATTTCCCTCTCATATTCAAATATCCACTTTGCCAGAAATGCCTTTAGCACAGTGGGTTGCAAAAATCACCTAGCTGAATGTATAACTTCTGGAATAGTCAGAGGAATGTTGTCTCTCCCTCAGAGCTTTCCATACAGAGAAGGATTCTGGAATTAGAGATGTTGTCCCCAAGTTGTTATTTATGGTAGGTTTCCTATTTTGTATGTCATTTTTGGGAATATTTGGTATTCTGTTTTAGGAAAGGCTGTTCCTCCACCATATTGAAGAGAGCTAAACTCTTTCATAATTCATAGTCAAGGTAAAAATCAGTAAAAGGTATAGTCTTGTTTTTCATATGAGAGGCTATAAGGAAGCTCTCTGAGTAACAAAATATCTTTGAGAAACGTTTGATGACCCAGCATTAATCAGATTTCCTTTATCAGTTTCTAAGACCATGATCCTTACCAGGTAACAGGTATAAGAAGAGAGTTTAGAAGCAGAGACTGTCAAATCTGAGACTGTTACTGCATCTCTGGTCAAGTCAGAGAAAAAGTGGGCCCTTCCTAATGATCCTGGATATGCCTTCGTGAGATTCATTTAAATGCAATTACAGAGTATTGCCTTCCTATTAGCAGGGGACATAGTCACAAATAACCTTATTATTATCATTTAAGGCAACAGGGAAAGACTCCATGGATGAAATAGAAACTTCTAGTGCTCACTCATATTTGGTATTCTTTTCTTCCAAACATATGACAGGGTTCATTTCTGAGACCACTCCACCTTATTATTTGGTGGAACCACGTGTCTAGCTCTGGTCAGTGGGCTGTGATTGAAACTGATTGTTGATATAGAAGTGTCATTTCAATAAGTTCTTCCCTGGACTCTGAGCCATCACAAGGACAGTGCCCTGTACAGTGATCTAGACCCACAGCAGTTTTCTCATGAGTGAGAAATAAATTGTTGTGCTTAGCAATTGAATTTTTTTGTCTGAAGTACAAGCCTGTCCTGAGTTAAAAAACAGAAGAGGTATTGTGAGGTGTTGTTTGCAAAAAGAATTCTGATAGTGGATAGTAGAATTAGAAAAAAAAATTAAAGCATAGGCAAAATCATAAAAGTGGAAAAGTATAGTTTTCATTGGAGAGAAAATGAACAATTAAATTTGAAAGGAATATAGAGAGAAGCAGATAACAAGACAGAGTCATAGATTAGAAAGTTAGCACTGGATTGATGCTTAATCCTGTTGGCAATAGATAATTATCTATTGTAGTGAGGTCATATTAAGAAAAAAAATAAAGTGAGAAGATACTGGAAGAAAAATTACTATTTTTAAAAATACTGATAAGAATAATAACATCTACAGATAGGGAAATAGCATCTATTAGAGATAGGGGGAAAGCAAAATAGGAAATATATTTAAAGAAAGAATATTGAAGAGAAAAGCAGTCTACTTGACTTGACAATAGACAGATTGTTGGAGTGAGGGCAGAGGGTGTCTGAAAAAGCCAGGGTGAAGGCTGTTACAGCACATGGTGAATTAAACTGATTTTGTGTGCCCATCTACACACCTAACGTCTTGTCTATGGGATACTCTCCTCTGGGTTCTAAGCAAATAACTGATTTTGGAGTATTCCTAAAATAAAGCTGTCCTCTCTGAAGAAGATGGACCTGATATGTCCTTAAGCCCTCACTTTATCTCAGCTTCTCCTTACAATATTGATCCATATTATCTTTGGGATAATCTCAGCATAGCTTATATAAACTCATGTAATTCACATCAGTTTGTCAGGCTAACACACATGCCTGGAGAGCTGACATCTGGTTTCCATACACATTTTTTCCAGGTTATTATGTGAATGGGGTAAACATGCAGATCTTCTCTAATTCACAAATGCAAATGGAATAAAGGAGAAGAAGACTGCTGGAAAATGAAAAGTTCTTCCAGAGCCGTGATATGACTACAGTTTAAAAGAATGTAGGAGGCAGAAGGAAATAATGGTTAAGGAAATAATGGAATATCCGAATTTGAATCCCTGATCTGTTACTACAAGCCTGTATATGCCTCGATTTTCATCTTGGAAAAAACAATCCACCAAGTAGAGGATGTAATTAAATGGGATGTTGCTTGCAATGTCTCTGGCACAGTGTATTTTCAAAATAACCAGCAGAGTAATTCTGTTATATGTAAGTCAGGACATGTCGTTCACCTGCTCAAAACACCCACATTTGCCTGACAATGTCTTCTGGGTCAACATGACCTGGGCCTCTGGTACCCCCTGGACCTCACTCAGACTATTGACCACTTTTACTCCCATTTGCTGAGTCACAGTCACTCTGATCATCTGCTGTCGCTTGAACACACCAAGCTCTTTCCCACACATGCCTCTTCACTTGCTCTTCTCTTAGCCAGCATTGTACTCTCCTGAGGTTCCTTGCAATATGTTGCCCAAATGTCACTTATGCAGTGAAGCCCTCCCTCCCCATCCTGGCTAAACCAACTTTTCTCAATACCCTCCACACCTCCTCTCTATTATTTTCCTCTTCAGCACTTTTCATATTGTTAATACACATCTAATTTTCTTATTTATTTTGTTTTGCATCTTCCCTTGATGGACTATAAACACTAGGAGGGCAGAGGTGTTCATCTGCATTGTCCATTGATGTGAAGAGTGCCTAGCACACTCCAGACACTTTATACTATTTTTTTAATGAATTAATTTCCAATACCATTATAACAGAAAGATCATGCAACAAGGGGCATGTGCTATTTCCTATCCAACTTTCTGTTCTATTGACCTTAGATCATGCACACTTGTCCCCTACCATAGTCTCTGACTCACCACCCATCACCTGGGCATGAATTTTTTGGAGAACAGTGCTTGGTCCTGAAGTACATAAGCAGGTAAAATAATAAAACAAACATTCACCTCAGGACTCAAGTTAGGTAAAGAGAAATAATGGTTGAAGAGGACAAGGCAGATAAGTGCCAGAATGGAGATAGAAATTGAATGAAATTCTAATACTTTCAGTTCCTTCTGATCTTTTCCACTTAGAGTATTCTCAGTGCCAAAGTTGTCATCGGATAATAATAAAAACCAATTCTTACCTAGCTCTTACCATATGTCAAACATTTTTCTCACTTTACATGCATTAACATTAGTCTTGTCAATAGCCCATGAGGAAGGTATGATTATTATCCCCATTTTACGGATGAGGAAACAGGAAAGGTGAGCACCTAGCCCAAGGTTACATAACTAGTAATTGGTGGAGTTGGACTGCAACCCCAGGCACCCTCACTGTACAGACTATGGTCTTAATTACATTGCACTAGGCATATAATAAAATAATCTTTTCAAATGTGAGTCAGATGAGGCACAATTTAACATTTCTTAGCATTTTAATAATTTGCCCTTCCTTCTGCTGTCATTATGGGTAAATGAGACAGTTTGAAATGAAAATGATATTTAAAAAATGACTAGAAAGTGAGACAGAGCTATGAGATAGGACAAACCCTGGTTTAGGGGTTTGGGGACTTGATTTTTTGGGTATACAACTAAGGATCTGCGTGACCTTGGTTTAATACGTCAGCATCTTTAGGCCTAGTTTTCTCATTGTATGACTCTTATGGTCTCCTTTAGAATACAATCTGGGATTCTGTCACCTCACCAGAAAAGCTCTGTTTGTTCGGCAGCCAGCAGCATTAATTTGAGGGCAATAGGGAATTTGGCTAAAGAATGGAGTAATCCATATTTTACTTTAAATTCAGATCAACCTCTTTGGGGGAATTTAAGAATTGGGTATATATGGGAACAAACATGATCAGACATAATGGCTTTGGAATTATATCTTATTGGAGAAGTGTCAGGAGACTAGGAACAGCCAGAACAAAGAGAGTGAGGAAATGAACCCTGTGCTGACTCCATGTCAACTGGAGATATCCAATCATTTTCAGAAAATAATGTTCCCTATGCATAATAATTTTACTGAGCTCAGACTTCACCCTTTCCTCCCCTCCATTACAGCTCCCGCTGGCTCAAGAAACACCTTTAAGTACAATAAGTCTTCAAGTCACTCTCATAACAAACAAAACAAAACAAAACAAACAAACAAAACAAAAAAAAACAAAATGCAATTCCTGATGGATATTTTAAGAGTCAAGGTAAAGTCAAAAATAGTGAAAGAAGGGGTCTTCTCATTACAACATTTATCACCAGCTGGAGAGAAAGCAGGGCTGGGACTGCTGATAGCTGTGCTTGCTGGGGAGGCACTAGCTCAGTCTGTGCTCAGATTGACTGTACTTTGGAGAAATTTGAGAACAGGACCTGAAGGGGCAGCAAAGGGGCAGCTCAGTATCTAAGCAGCTTTTCTATGAGCCTGAGAAGGAGGGCGGTGGATGCTGTTGGTGGGAGAAGGGAAGATACCCAGAGGATGTCCTGGGGGCAGGCATTTGAAGAGAGCTGTGGGCTTAGCTAAGGATGAAAAGCACAACAGCAAACTAAAGCCTGTCACTCTGAGCACACCATATAGTCTCAAGGCTTTCAGGCATTCCCTTCCAGAACATTCTCTTTTGATTGAGACTGCAGGTCCAGACACAGAGGAAATAGGGAAAAAGAATATTGTGATTTTCTCATATGTTTTTAAAGGTTTATGGAGCTATGACCAAGGTGTATGAGATTGTAATTTCTGTACTCAAATAGAAATGAATGTAAATGCACCAATCATTAATACTCAAAAATAATTATACAATATTAATAAATGACTCCATTATATAAGAAAATGCTGACTCTGTTTCCTCACCCATCAAATATGAGAAGATGGATTAGGCAGAGTAAACTGAAACATCAGCCAGGATGTTTGTGTTTCCCCAAAAGTCCTTGTGTCATGTCTTGGATTTAAGGTATTTCAGCTATGGTACTTGACCAGGTGCCTGTGCCCTCTCTTCCAGAATTTATTCTAGTGGCAGCTCATCTCTTACCCTACATCACCCTTCTTGAGATGTGTGTGAGGACTCACAGCATAAAGTTACTGAATCCATTCATTAAACAATATTGTAGAATTAAAATCCAGAACCTGCCAGAAAGGAGGAGTCTCTCATTATAGGCTGAGAGTAAACACTAGAAGACCATGCCTGAGCATTGTTTACTGCTCTATCTCATGAGCCCCAAACAAGTGATTATTCAGTAGTTGATTATTTGTTCAAAGAATGAATCAGAGAATAGTTATCTTACCTATCAAACTCCTCCCTCTTAAAAAAAATGAGGCAGACATCTTCTTCTAGCAGTGTTGCATGTCTCTTCTATTAGACTCGAATGTTGTTATTCCTGTTCTCATTTCTATCTGTCTTCCCCTGTTTCTGGCTCCCTTTTCCCCACTAACTAGTCCTCTGTCTTTCACCACCTCACTTCTTTTGTTTGGTGAGATAGTGGAGGGAAAAAGGAAAAAAAAAAACCCTCATCACTAAAACATACATATTTTATTATTATTCAAGCTAAGTTTAGGTGGAATAAACTCAGAAAAATAAGGAAGCCATTATTAAGAAAATGAGAAGCTATGTGTGATTTTTTTTTCTTCCTGTTATTTCCACATGGTTATTGGCACCTCCATTTTATAGTGTTTTTAAGATTATTGTAGTGAAAACCTGCTCACAAAAATACAGATTTTCTTTCTATCATCACAACATGGACCTCACCATGTGAAGATGCAATTTGTATTTTAAAATACATATTAAATTCCAGTCCAGCCCGCAAAGCTATGTTTCCCAGCTTTTCTCCATCTGACCACATACAGATCCTCACTGCTTGAAGCAAACATGATGTATGGAAATCAGAATTCTCTTAAATTCCAAGGTGATTCTTTCCTTTACAAGAATATTCACCAAAATGTTCCTAAGAAATTGTTAGTTCCTCCACTGCATTTAAATGATAATATACAAAAATTCAGTCCACAAAGAAAGTTGAGACTGCAATTATGAGTTTCAATGACAAGGAAAATAACTTACATGTAAATAATGATTTCTATTTTTCAAAGTCTTGTAATCAATCATTATTACCCAATTAAATAAATGATTGCATTCTGAAGATAAAATAAGGGTAGGAATTCAAAGATAAAAGACATAGGCTGTGATTTCTAGAAGCTTATGTTCTCATTACATAGAGAGCTAAGTAAATATTTAGAACACAGTGTGTTATGTCCCCTGTTAAAAATAAGACAACAGGTCCAAAATGAAGTCACTTCACCAAACCAAAACTCAAGTATGGTTTCGGCTCTCCCACAAATGGAATCTTAAACCAGTCGTTCAGGAATCGCCTGGTCAGCACTAGCTAGGAAATCTGCCTGATAGTCCCCTGCCATACGCTCCCCCCACCAAAAAAAGCAACTTTGCAATAACCAACCCACTTTCCTGCCTACTATAACTTCTTTGTTCCCTCTCCCTTCTGTTTCTAAAAGTCTTTCATTTTGGTCCTTGGAGCTCCATTTGGGTCCTTGGAGCTGGTTTAGATGCTGGCTGACTAAAATTTCTTTTTGCTCAAATAAACTCAAAATTTTAATGTGCCTCAGTTTGACTTTTTACAGTGCTGGGGTCAGAAGAGGGAACCAAAGGAGACCCCCAATGGCCCCCAGGGGCAACAAGTAACCAGACGTGGATGCCTGTGGATCCCCTTAGCTCCTGCTTTCTTGCTGCTTCTGGAGGTGGCGGACAAGGCTCTCTCAGATTCTAGACACACAATTTTTGTGTTATGAGAGTTTATTTGAGCATTTATTTTTCTGGGCAGAGTCTTAAAACCGGCTGAAGTCATACTGGATCTGACTTAGAACCTGAACACTGGTCGGACTGGTTTCAGGGACAGACTGGGTCTGATTTAGAAACTGAACTCAGTCTGGGTTTGAACTGGAACCAACTTAGAAAGTGGACTGAGTCTGGGGTGGGGATGGGTCTGACATAACTTGGGTCCATTATAAGGCCTCAGGTGAATACAATTTAGTTTTAAGGCTGAATAATAAGGCTAAACTTACTGAAGATAATCTCGAATTACAGTGGCCACAGTGGAGAACTTTTTTCTTTTTTTTACATCTTACTATAATTTCTTTACAATGGTGTGTTAGTTTCTGCTTTATAACAAAGTGAATCAGTTATACATATACATATGTTCCCATATCTCTTCCCTCTTGCATCTCGTTCCCTCCCACCCACCCTATCCCACCACTCTAGGTGGTCAAAAAGCACCGAGCTGATCTCCCTGTGCTATGTGGCTGCTTCCCACTAGCTATCTATTTTATGTTTGGTAGTGTATATATGTCCATGCCATTCTCTCACTTTGTCACAGCTTACCCTTCACCCTCCCCATATCCTCAAGTCCATTCTCTAGTAGGTCTGTGTCTTTATTCCTGTCTTACCCTTAGGTTCTTCATGACATATATTTTCTTAGATTCCATATATATATATATATATATATATATATATATATATATATATAAGCATACAGTATTTGTCCTCTTTCTAACTTACTTCACTCTGTATGACAGACTCTAGGTCCATCCACCTCACTATAAATAACTCAATTTCATTTCTTTTTATGGCTGAGTAATATTCCATTTTATATATGTGCCATATCTTCTTTATCCCTTCATCCGATGATTGACACTTAGGTTGCTTCCACCTCCTGCCTATTGTACATAAAGCTGCAGTGAACATTTGGTACATGACTCTTTTTGAATTATGGTTTTCTCAGGGTATATGCCCAGTAGTGGGATTGCAGGGTAATATGGTACTTTTATTTGGAGTTTTTTTAGGAAGCTCCATACTGTTCTCCATAGTGGCTGTAACAATTCACATTCCCACTAGCAGTGCAAGAGTGTTCCCTTTTCTCCACATCATCCCCAGCATTTATTGTTTCTTGATTTTTTTTTAAATTTTTTTTTAATTTTTTTTAAACATCTTTATTGGGGTATAATTGCTTTACAATGGTGTGTTAGTTTCTGCTTTACAACAAAGTGAATCAGCTATACATATACATATGTTCCCATATGTCTTCCCTCTTGCGTCTCCCTCCCTCCCACTCTCCCCATCCCACCCTTCCAGGCTGTCACAAAGCACCGAGCTAATATCCCTGTGCCTTGCGGCTGCTTCCCCCCAGCTATCTACCTTACTACGTTTGTTAATGTGTATATGTCCATGACTCTCTCTCGCCCTGTCAAAACTCACCCTTCCCCCTCCCCATATCCTTAAGTCCGTTCTCCAGTAGGTCTGCGTCTTTATTCCTATCTTACCCCTAGGTTCTTCATGACATTTTTTTCCCTTAAATTCCATATATATGTGTTAGCATACGGTATTTGTCTTTTTCTTTCTGAATTACTTCACTCTGTATGACAGACTCTAGGTCTATCCATCTCATTACAAATAGCTCAATTTCATTTCTTTTTAAGGCTGAGTAATATTCCATTGTGTATATGTGCCACATCTTCTTTATCCATTCATCCGATGATGGGCGCTTAGGTTGTTTCCATGTCCTGGCTATTGTAAATAGAGCTGCAATGAACATTTTGGTACATGACTCTCTTTGAATTTTGGTTTTCTCAGGGTATATGCCAAGTAGTGGGATTGCTGGGTCATATGGTAATTCTATTTGTAGTTTTTTAAGGAACCTCCATACTGTTCTCCACAGTGGCTGAACCAATTCACATTCCCACCAGCAGTGCAAGAGTGTCCCCTTTTCTCCACACCCTCTCCAGCATTTATTGTTTCTTGATTTTTTGATGATGGCCATTCTGACTGGTGTGAGATGATATCTCATTGTAGTTTTGATTTGCATTTCTCTAATGATTAATGATGTTGAGCATTCTTTCATGTGTTTGTTAGCATTCTGTATATCTTCTTTGGAGAAATGTCTATTTAGGTCTTCTGCCCATTTTTGGATGGGGTTGTTTGTTTTTTTGTTATTGAGCTGCATGAGCTGCTTGTAAATTTTGGAGATTAATCCTTTGTCAGTTGCTTCACTTGCAAATGTTTTCTCCCATTCTGAGGGTTGTCTTTTGGTCTTGGTTATGGTTTCCTTTGCTGTGCAAAAGCTTTTAAGTTTCATTAGGTCCCATTTGTTTATTTTTGTTTTTATTTCCATTACTCTAGGAGGTGGGTCAGAAAGGATCTTGCTGTGATTTATGTCATAGAGTGTTCTTCCTATGTTTTCTTCTAAGAGTTTGATAGTTTCTGGCCTTACATTTAGGTCTTTAATCCATTTTGAGCTTATTTTTGTGTATGGTGTTAGGGAGTGATCTAATCTCATACTTTTACATGTACCTGTCCAGTTTTCTCAGCACCATTTATTGAAGAGGCTGTCCTTTCTCCACTGTACATTCCTGCCTCCTTTATCAAAGATAAGGTGTCCATATGTGCGTGGGTTTATCTCTGGGCTTTCTATCCTGTTCCACTGATCTATCTTTCTGTTTTTGTGCCAGTACCATACTGTCTTGATTACTGTTGCTTTGTAATATAGTCTAAAGTCAGGGAGCCTTATTCCTCCAGCTCCATTTTTCGTTCTCAAGATTGCTTTGGCTATTCGGGGTCTTTTGTGTTTCCATACAAATTGCGAAATTCTTTGTTCTAGTTCTGTGAAAAATGCCAGTGGTAGTTTGATAGGGATTGCATTGAATCTGTAGATTGCTTTGGGTAGTAGAGTCATTTTCACAATGTTGATTCTTCCCATCCAAGAACATGGTATATCTCTCCATCTATTTGTATCATCTTTAATTTCTTTCATCAGTGTCTTATAATTTTCTGCATACAGGTCTTTCGTCTGCTTAGGTAGGTTTATTCCTAGATATTTTATTCTTTTTGTTGCAATGGTAAATGGGAGTGTTTTCTTGATTTCACTTTCAGATTTTTCATCATTAGTATATAGGAATGCCAGAGATTTCTGTGCATTAATTTTGTATCCTGCTACTTTACCAAATTCATTGATTAGCTCTAGTAGTTTTCTGGTAGCATTTTTAGGATTCTCTATGTATAGTATCATGTCATCTGCAAACAGTGACAGCTTTACTTCTTCTTTTCCGATTTGGATTCCTTTTATTTCCTTTTCTTCTCTGATTGCTGTGGCTAAAACTTCCAAAACTATGTTGAATAAGAGTGGTGAGAGTGGGCAACCTTGTCTTGTTCCTGATCTTAGTGGAAATGCTTTCAGTTTTTCACCATTGAGGATGATGTTTGCTGTGGGCTTGTCATATATGGCTTTTATTATGTTTAGGAAAGTTCCCTCTATGCCTACTTTCTGGAGGGTTTTTATCATAAATGGGTGTTGAATTTTGTCGAAAGCTTTCTCTGCATCTATTGAGATGATCATATGGTTTTTCTCCTTCAATTTGTTAATATGGTTTATCACATTGATAGATTTGCGTATATTGAAGAATCCTTGCATTCCTGGAATAAACCCCACTTGATCATGGTGTATGATCCTTTTAATGCGCTCTTGGATTCTGTTTGCTAGTATTTTGTTGAGGATTTTTGCATCTATGTTCATCAGTGATATTGGTCTGTAGTTCTCTTTCTTTGTGACATCCTTGTCTGGTTTTGGTATCAAGGTGATGGTGGCCTCGTAGAAGGAATTTGGGAGTGTTCCTCCCTCTGCTATATTTTGGAAGAGTTTGAGAAGGATAGGTGTTAGCTCTTCTCTAAACGTTTGATAGAATTCACCTGTGAAGCCATCTGGTCCTGGGCTTTTGTTTGTTGGAAGGTTTTTAATCACAGTTTCAATTTCAGTGCTTGTGATTGGTCTGTTCATATTTTCTATTTCTTCCTGATTCAGTCTTGGCAGGTTGTGCATTTCTAAGAATTTGTCCATTTCTTCCAGATTGTCCATTTTATTGGCATAGAGTTGCTTGTAGTAATCTCTCATGATTTTTTTTTATTTCTGCAGTGTCAGTTGTTACTTCTCCTTTTTCATTTCTAATTCTATTGATTTGAGTCTTCTCCCTTTTTTTCTTGATGAGTCTGGCTAGTGGTTTATCTATTTTGTTTATCTTCTCAAAGAACCAGCTTTTAGTTTTATTGATCTTTGCTATTGTTTCCTTCATTTCTTTTTCATTTATTTCTGATCTGATTTTTATGATTTCTTTCCTTCTGCTAGCTTGGGGTTTTTTTGTTCTTCTTTCTCTAATTGCTTGAGGTGCAAGGTTAGGTTGTTTATTCGAGATGTTTCCTGCTTCTTAAGGTGGGCTTGTATTGCTATAAACTTCCCCCTTAGAACTGCTTTTGCTGCATCCCATAGGTTTTGGGTCGTTGTGTCTCCATTGTCATTTGTTTCTAGGTATTTTTTTATTTCCTCTTTGATTTCTTCAGTGATCACCTCATTATTAAGTAGTGTATTGTTTAGCCTCCATGTGTTTGTATTTTTTACAGATCTTTTCCTGTAATTGATATCTAGTCTCATGGCGTTGTGGTCGGAAAAGATACTTGATACAATTTCAGTTTTCTTAAATTTACCAAGGCTTGATTTGTGACCCAAGATATGATCTATCCTGGAGAATGTTCCATGAGCACTTGAGAAAAATGTGTATTCTGTTGTTTTTGGATGGAGTGTCCTATAAATATCAATTAAGTCCATCTTGTTTAATGTATCATTTAAAGCTTGTGTTTCCTTATTTATTTTCATTTTGGATGATCTGTCCATGGGTGAAAGTGGGGTGTTAAAGTCCCCTACTATGAATGTGTTACTGTTGATCTCCCCTTTTATGGTTGTTAGTATTTGCCTTATGTATTGAGGTGCTCCTATGTTGGGTGCATAAATATTTACAATTGTTATATCTTCTTCTTGGATCGATCCCTTGATCATTATGTAGTGTCCTTCTTTGTCCCTTTTAATAGTCCTTATTTTAAAGTCTATTTTGTCTGATATGAGAATTGTTACTCCAGCTTTCTTTTGGTTTCCATTTGCATGGAATATCTTTTTCCATCCGCTTACTTTCAGTCTGTATGTGTCTCTAGTTCTGAAGTGGGTCTCTTGTAGACAGCATATATAAGGGTCTTGTTTTTGTATCCATTCAGCCAATCTGTGTCTTTTGGTGGGAGCATTTAGTCCATTTACATTTAAGGTAATTATTGATATGTATGTTCCTATTTCCATTTTATATATTGTTTTGGGTTCGCTACTATAGGTCATTTCCTTCTCTTGTGTTTCGTGTCTAGAGAAGTTCCTTTAGCATTTGTTGTAAAGCTGGTTTGGTGGTGCTGAACTCTCTCAGCTTTTGCTTGTCTGTAAAGGTTTTAATTTCTCCATCAAATGTGAATGAGATCCTTGCTGGGTAGAGTAGTCTTGGTTGCAGGCTATTCTCCTTCATCACTTTCAGTATGTCCTGCCACTCCCTTCTGGCTTGTAGGGTTTCTGCTGAGAGATCAGCTGTTAACCTTATGGGGATTCCCTTGTGTGTTATTTGTTGTTTTTCCCTTGCTGCTTTTAATATGCTTTCTTTGTATTTAATTTTTGACAGTTTGATTAATATGTGTCTTGGCGTGTTTCTCCTTGTATTTATCCTGTATGGGACCCTCTGTGCTTCCTGGACTTGATTAACTATTTCCTTTCCCATATTAGGGAAGTTTTCAACTATAATCTCTTCAAATATTTTCTCAGTCCCTTTCTTTCTTTCTTCTTCTTCTGGAACCCCTATAATTCGAATGTTGGTGCGTTTCATGTTGTCCCAGAGGTCTCTGAGACTGTCCTCAGTTCTTTTCATTCTTTTTTCTTTATTCTGCTCTGCAGTAGTTATTTCCACTACTTTATCTTCCAGGTCACTTATCCGTTCTTCTGCCTCAGTTATTCTGCTATTGATCCTATCTAGAGTGATTTTAATTTCATTTATTGCATTGTTCATCGTTGCTTGTTTCATCTTTAGTTCTTGTAGGTCCTTGTTAACTGTTTCTTGCATTTTGTCCATTCTACTTCCAAGATTTTGGATCATCCTTACTATCATTATTCTGAATTCTTTTTCAGGTAGATTGCCTATTTCCTCTTCATTTGTTAGGTCTGGTGGGTTTTTATCTTGCTCCTTCATCTGCTGTGTGTTTTTCTGTCTTCTCATTTTGCTTATCTTACTGTGTTTGGGGTCTCCTTTTTGCAGGCTGCACTTTCGTAGTTCCTGTTGTTTTTGATGTCTGTCTCCAGTGGCTAAGGTTGTTTCAGTGGGTTGTGTAGGCTTCCTGGTGGAGGGGACTAGTGCCTGTGTTGTGCTGGATGAGGCTGGATCTTGTCTCTCTAGTGGGCAGGTTCACGACTGGTGGTGTGTTTTGGGGTGTCTGTGGCCTTATTATGATTTTAGGCAGCCTCTCTGCTAATGGGTGGGGTTGTGTTCCTGTTTTGCTAGTTGTTTGGCATAGGTTGTCCAGCACTGTGGCTTGCTGGTCGTTGAGTGAAGCTGGGTGCTGGTGTTAAGATGGAGGTCTCTGGGAGATTTCCACCGTTTAATATTATGTGGAGCTGGGAGGTCTCTTGTTGACCAGTGTCCTGAAGTTGGCTCTCCTACCTCAGAGGTAGAGCCCTGACTCCTGGCTGGAGCACCAAGAGCCTTTCATCCACACAGCTCAGAATAAAAGGGAGAAAAAGTAGGGAGAATTAGTAGAAGTATGAGTAAAGAAAGAAGGAAAGGAGGAAAGGAAGGAAGGAAGAAAGAAGCAAAGAAGGAAAGAAAGGAGGGAGGGAGGGAGGGAGGGAGGAAGGAAGGAAGGAGGGAAAGAAGGAAAAAAAGACAGAAAGAAAGATGATACAGTAAAAATAAAATAAAGTATAATATAGTTATTGAATTAAAAAATATTTAGAAAAAAAAAGGGACGGATAGAACCTTAGGACAAATGTTGGAAGCAAAGCTATACAGAGAAAATCTTACACAGAAGCATACACATACACCTTCACAAAAAGAGGTAAAGGGGGAAAAATCATAAATCCTGCTCCCTGAGACCACCTCCTCAATTTGGGGTGATTCGTTGTCTAAAGGAGGGAGGGAAGGAAGGAAAGAAAGAAAGAATGAAGGTAAAGTATAATAAAGTTATTACAATTAATTATTAAGAAAAAGAATTTTTAAAAAAAAGTCATGGACGGATAGAGCCCTAGGACAAATGGTGGAAGCTAGAGTATACAGACAAGATGTCACACAGAAGCATACATGTACACATTCACAAAAAGAGGAAAAGGGAAAAAAAATCAGATCTCGCTCCTAAATTCCACCTCTTCAATTTGGGATCATTCCTTGTCTATTCAGGTATTCCACAGATGCAGGGTATATCAAGTTGATTGTGGAGCTTTAATCCGCTGCTTCTGTGGCTGCTGGGAGAGATTTCCCTTTCTCTTCTTTGTTCTCACAGCTCACAGGAGCTCAGCTTTGGATTTGGCCCTGCCTCTGCGTGTAGGTCGCTGGAGGGCATCTGTTTTTTCGCTCAGACAGGACGGGGTTAAAGGAGCCGCTGATTCGGGGTCTCCGGCTCACTCAGGCCGGGGGTTGGGGGATGGGGGAAGGAGGGGCACTGCGTGCGGGGCCGGCCTGCGGCGGCAGAGGCAGCGTGACGTTGCGGCAGAGGCCGGCGTGACGTTGCACCAGCCTGAGGCCCGCCGTGCGCTGTCCCGGGGAAGTTGACCCTGGATCCCGGGAACCTGGCAGTGGCGGGCTGCACAGGCTCCGCGGAAGAGGGGTGTGGAGAGTGACCTGTGCTCGCACACAGGCCCCTTGGTGGCAGCAGCAGCAGCCTTAGCGTCTCCCGCCCGTCTCTGGGGTCCGCGGTTTTAGCCGCGGCTCGCGCCCGTCTCTGGGGTTTGCGCTTTCAGCCGCGGCTCGCGCCCGTCTCGGGGGCTCGTGCCCTCAGCCGCGGCTCGCGCCCGTCTCTGGGGTTCGCGCTTTTAGCCGCGGCTCGCGCCCGTCTCTGGAGTTCCTTTAAGCAGCGCTCTTAAACCCCTCTCCTCGCGCACCAGGAAACAAAGAGGGAAGAAAAAGTCTCTTGCCTCTTCGGCCGGTGCAGGCTTTTCCCCGAACTCCCTCCCGGCTAGTCGTGGTGCACTAACCCCTTCAGGCTATGTTCAAGCCGCCAACCCCAGTCCTCTCCCTGAGCTCCGTCCAAAACCAAAACCCGAGCCTCAGCTCGCAGCCCCGCCCGCCCCGGCGGGTGAGCAGACAAGCCACTCGGGCTGGTGAGTGCCGGTCAGCACCGATCGTCTGTGCAGGAATCTCCCCGCTTTGCCCTCCGCACCCGTCGCTGTGCACTACTCCGCGGTCCCGAAACTCCCCCCTCTGCCTCCCGCAGTCTCCGCCCGCGGAGGGGCTTCCTAGTGTGTGGAAACTTTTCCTCCTTCACAGCTCCCTCCCACTGGTGCAGGTGCCGTCCTTATTCTTTTGTCTCTGTTTTTTCTTTTGCCCTACCCAGTTACGTGGGGAGTTTCTTGCCTTTTGGGAGGTCTGAGGTCTTCTGCCAGCCTTCAGTAGGAGTTCTGTAGGAGTTGTTCCACGTGTGGATGTATTTCTGGTGTATCCGTGGGGAGGAAGGCGATCTCCGCGTCTTACTCTTCCGCCATCTTCAAGGTCCCCCTGCCCGTTTCTTGATTTTTTGATGATGGCCATTCTGAGCGGTGTGAGGTGATACATCATTGTAGTTTTGATTTGCATTTCTCTAAAGATTAATGACGCTGAACATTCTTTCATGTGTTTGTTGGCAATCTGTATATCTTCTTTGGAGAAATGTCTATTTAGGTCCTCTGCCCATTTTTGCATTGGGCTGTTTGTTTTTTTGTTATTGAGCTGCATGGGCTGCTTGTAAATCTTGGAGATTAATCCTTTGTCCGTTGCTTTATTTGCAAATATTTTCTCCCATTCTGAGGGTTGTTTCTTGGTCTTGTTTATGATTTCCTTTGCTGTGCAAAAGCTTTGAAGTTTCATAAGGTCCCATTTGTTTATTTTTGTATTTATTTCCATTTCTCTAGGAGGTGGGTCAAAAAGGATCTTGCTGTGATTTATGTCATAGAGTGTTCTGCCTATATTTTTCTCTAAGCGTTTGGTAGTTTCTGGTCTTACATTTAGATCTTTAATCCATTTTGAGCTTATTTTTGTGTATGGTGTTAGGGAGTACTCTAATCTCACATTTTTACATGTAGCTGTCCAGTTTTCCCAGCACCACTTATTGAAGAGGCTGTCCTTTCTCCACTGTACATTCCTGCCCCCTTTATCAAAGATAAGGTTACCATATGTGCGTGGGTTTATCTCTGGAATTTCTATCCTGTTCCATTGATCTATCTTTATGTTTTTGTGCCAGTACCATGCTGTCTTGATTACTGTAGCTTTGTAGTATAGTCTGAAGTCACGGAGCCTGATTTCTCCAGCTCCGTTTTTCGTTCTCAAGATTGCTTTGGCTATTCGGGGAGTTTTGTGTTTCCATACAAATTGTGAAAATTTTTGTTCTAGTTCTGTGAAAAATGCCAGTGATAGTTTGATAGGGATTGCATTGAATCTGTAGATTGCTTTGGGTAGTAGAGTAACTTTCACAATATTGATTCTTCCAATCCAAGTGCATGTTATATCTCTCCATCTATTTGTATCATCTTTAATTTCTTTCATCAGTGTCATAATTTTCTGCATACAGATCTTTTGTCTCCTTAGGTAGGTTTATTCCTCGATATTTTATTCTCTTTTTTGCAATGGTAAGTGGGAGTGTTTTCTAATTTCACTTCCAGATTTTTCATCATTAGTGTATAGGAATGCCAGAGATTTCTATGTATTAATTTTGTATCCTGGTACTTCACCAAATTAACTGATTAGCTCTAGTAGTTTTCTGGTAGCATCTTTAGGATTCTCTATGTATAGTATCATGTCATCTGCAAACAGTGACAGCTTTACTTCTTCTTTTCTCATTTGGCTTCCTTGCATTTCCTTTTCTTCTCTGATTGCTGGGGCTAAAACTTCCAAAACTATGTTGAATAAGAGTGGTGAGAGTGGGCAACCTTGTCTTTTTCCTGATCTTAATGGAAATGGCTTCAGGTTTTCACCATTGAGGATGATTTTGGCTGTGGATCTGTCATATATGGCCTTTATTATGTTGAGGAAATTTCCCTCTATGCCTACTTTCTGCAGGGTTTTTTTTTTTTTTATCATAAATTGGTGTTGAATTTTGTTCATAGCTTTCTCTGCACCTATTGAGATGATCATATATTTTTTCTCCTTCAATTTGTTATTATGGTGTATCACATTGATTGATTTGCGTATATTGAAGAATCCTTGCGTTCCTGGAATAAACCACATTTGATCATGGTTATGATCTTTTTAATGTGCTGTTGGATTCTGTTTGCTAGTATTTTGTTGAGGAATTTTGCATCTATGTTCATCAGTGATATTGGCCTGTAGCTTTCTTTCTTTGTGACATCCTTGTCTGGTTTTGGTATCAGGGTGATGGTGGCCTCATAGAATGAGGTGGGAGTGTTCCTCCCTAGTGAAGAACTTTTAACTTAAATATGCTTATCCATTTATGAGGTACTCTAGAGACAAAGGAGACTCAGCCAAACACTCACTCTGAAGGGTAGAGACAAAAGTGTTTTTTCTCCTGTACAGTTTCTGGTGACCATGATAAGACCTGCTGGGTCACCCCCCTCATCCCAGAGACTGCAGAGAGGATCCTGATAAAACTGGCAGAAGCTGGCAAATGGAAAGGATTCTTTCTGAAGTCCACACTCCCAGATTTCTGTCTGTGGTGCCTGGTTGAGAAAGGAAAATAAAATCTACTGTTGGCCTTCCTTTACAAGTTCAGATTCGTGGGAGAAAAAAATTGTAAGAATTGTATCTTTGATTTGTAACTCATGAATTTATGTTTGGGTACCCACTGGTTATCAGTCATTGACATACCATCCTACCTACTTTTTAGTCTCCTTTATTTTTCTTTATTTTTAACCTCTTTATTGGAGTATAATTGCACTACAATGGTGTGGTAGTTTCTGCTTTATAACAAAGTGAATCAGCCATACATATACATGTATCCACATATCTCCTCCCTCTTGCGTCTCCCTCCCACCCTCCATATCCCACCCCTCTAGGTGGTCACAAAGCACTGAGCTGATCTCGTTATTCTCTGTGGCTACTTCCCAGTAGCTATCGATTTTACATTGGGGAGTGGATATATATACCTGGCCGTCTCTCACTTCATCCCAGCTTAGCCTTCCCCCTCCCCGTGGCCTCAAGTCCATTCTCTATGTCTGCATCTTTATTCCTGCCCTGCACCTAGGTTCTTAAGAAACATTTTTTTTTTTTTTTTTTTTTTTTTTTAGATTCCATATATGTGTGTTAGCATACAGTATTTGTTTTTCTCTTTCTGACATGCTTCATTCTGTATGACAGACTCTAGGTCTATCCACCTCACCACAAATAACTCAATTTCATTTCTTTTTATGGCTCAGTAATATTCCATTGTACATATGTGCCTCATCTTCTTTAAACATTCATCTGTCCATGGACACTTAGGTTGCTTCCATGTCCTGACTATTGTAAATAGAGTTGTAATGAACATTGTGGTACATGACTCTTTTTGAATTATGGTTTTCTCAGTGTATATGCCCAGTAGTGGGATTGCTGGGTCATAAAGTAGTTCTATTTTTAGATTTTTAAGGAACCTTCATACTGTTCTCCATAGAGGCTGTATCAATTTACATTCCCACCAACAGTGCAAGAGTGTTCCCTTTTCTCCACACCATTTCCAGCCTTTACTGTTTGCCGATATTTTGATGTTGGCCATTCTGAACAGTGTGAGGTGATACCTCATTGTAGTTTTGATTTGCATTTCTTTAATGATTAGTGATGTTTAACATCCTTTCATGTGTTTGTTGGCAATCTGTATATCTTCTTTGGAGAAATGTCTATTTAGTTCTTCTGCCCACTTTTGGACTGGGTTGTTTGTTTTTTTGATATTGAGCTTCATGGGCTGCTTGTAAATTTTGGAGATTAAACCTTTGTCAGTTGCTTCATTTGTAAATATATTCTCCCATTCTGAGGGTTGTATTTTTGCCTTGTTTATTGTTTCCTTTGCTGTGCAAAAGCTTTTAAGTTTCATTAGGTCCCATTTGTTTTTATTTCCATTTCTCTAGGAGGTTGGTCAAAAAGGATCTTGCTGTGACTTATGTCAAAGAGTGTTCTGCCTATGTTTTCCTGTAAGACTTTTATAGTGTCCAACCTTACATTTAGGTCTTTAATCCATTTTGATTATTTTTGTGTATGGTGTTAAGGAATGTTCTAATTTTATTCTTTTACATGTAGCTGTTCAGTTTTAGCAGCACCACTTATTGAAGAGACTGTCTTTTCTCCATTGTATATTCTTGATTACTTTATCAAAAATAATGTGACAATATGTGTGTGGGTTTATCTCTGGACTTTTGATCCTGTTCCAGTGATCTATATTTCTGTTTTTGTGCCAGTACCATACTGTCTTCATTTCTGTAGCTTTGTAGTATTGTCTGAAGTCTGGGAGCCTGATTCTTCTAGCTCCATTTTCCTTTCTCAAGATTGCTTTGGCAATTGGGTGTCTTTTGTGTTTCCATACAAGTTGTGGAATTTTTTGTTCTAGTTCTGTGAAAAATGCCACTGATAGTTTTATAGGGATTACTTTGAATCTGTAGATTGCTTTGGATAGTATAGTCATTTTCACAATGTTGATTCTTCCAATCCAAGAACATGGTATATCTCTCCATCTGTTTGTACCATCTTTAATTTCTTTCCTCAGTGTCTTTTAGTTTTCTGCAAACAGATCTTTTTTTTTCTCTCCTTAGGTAGGGTTATGCGTAGGTATTTTATTCTTTTTGTTGCAATGGGAGTGTTTCCTTCATTTATCTTTCAGAATTTTCATCAATAGTTTATAGGAATTATAGGGATGCAAGAGATTTCCGTGCAAGAATTTTGTATCCTGCTATTTTACCTAAACTCATTTATTAGCTCTAGTAGTTTTCTGGTAGCATTTTAAGGGTTCTCTATGTATAGTATCATGTCATCTGCAAACAGTGAGAGCTTTGTTTCTTCTTTCCTGAATTGAATTCATTTTATTTCTTTGTCTTCTCTGATTGCTGTGGTTAAAACTTCCAAAACTACGTTGAATAATAGTGGTGAGAATGGACAACATTTTCTTGTTCCTAATCTTAGAGGAAATGGTTTCAGTTTTTCATGATTGAGAATGATGTTGGCTGTGGGTTTTTCATATATTGCCTTCATTATGTTGAAGTAAGTTCCCTCTATGCCTGCTTTCTGGAGGTTTTTTATCATAAATTGGTGTTGAATTTTGTCCAAAGTTTTTTTTTTTTTTTTTTTTTTTTTGTGTCTATTGAGATGATCATATGTTTTTATCCTTCAATTTCTTAATATGGTGTATCACATTGATCATTTGTGCATATTGAGGAATCCTTGCATTCTTGGGATAAACACCAGTTAATGATGGTGTATGATCCTTTTAATGTGCTGTTGGATTCTGTCCATTTTATTGGCATATAGTTGCTTGTAGTAATCTCTCATGATCCATTGTATTTCTTCAGTGTCATTTGTTACTTCTCCTTTTTCATTTCTAATTCTATTGATTTGAGTCTTCTCCCTTTTTTATTTGATGGATCTGGCTAATGGTTTATAAATTTTGTTTACCTTCTCAAAAAACCAGCTTTTAGTTTCATTGATCTTATCCTTTCTTTCTTTCATTACTTTTCCCTTTATTTCTGATCTGACTTTTATGATTTTTTTCCTTCTGCTAAATATGGATGTTTTGTTGTTGTTGTTGTTGTTGTTCTTTCTCAAATTGTTTTACATGTAAGGTCGTGTCATTTATTTGAGATATTTCTTTTATTGTATCACTTTAAACTTCCCTCTTTAACTGCTTTGGCTGGATCCCATAGGTTTTTGGTTGTAGTGTTTTATTGTCATTTGTTTCTAAGTATTTCTTGATTTTCTTTGATTTCTTCAGTGACCTCTTGGTTATGTAGTAGTGTATTGTTTAGCCTCCATATGTTTGTATTTTTTACAGATTTATTTCCTCTAATTGATATCTAGTCTCATAGCCTTGTGGTCAGAAAAGATACTTGATACGGTTTCAATTCTCCTAAATTGACCAAGGCTTGATTTGTGACCCAAGACATGATCTATACTGAATAAAGTTCCATAAGCACTTGAGGAGAAAGTGTATTCTGTTGTTTTTGGATGGAATGTCCTATAAATATCAACTGAATCCATCTTGTTTAATGTATCAATTAAAGCTTGTGTTTCCTTATTTATTTTCATTTTGAATGATCTGTCCAGTGCTGAAACTGGGGTGTTAAAGTCCCCTACTATGATTTTGTTACTTTCGATTTCCCCTTTTATGGCTGTTAGCATTTCCCTTATGTATTGAGGTGGTACTATGTTGGGTGCATAAATGTTTACCATTGTTATATTTTCTTCTTGGATTGATTCCTTGATCATTATGTAGTGCCCTTCTTTGTCTCTTGTAGTAGTCTTTATTTTAAAGTCTTTTTCTTTCTGATATGAGAATTTCTACTCCATCTTCTTTTGACTTCCACTTGCATCGAATATCTTTTTCCAACCCCTCACTTTCAGTCTGTATGTGTCCCTAGTTCTGAAATGCGTCTCCTGTAGACAGTATATATACAGGTCTTGCTTTTGTAACCATTCAGCCAGTCTATGTCTTTTGGTTGGAGCATTTAATCCATTTACATTTAAGGTAATTATCGATATGTATGCTCCTATTACCATTTTCTTAATTGTTTTGGGTTTGTTATTATAGGTCTTTTCCTTCTCTCATGCTTCCTGCTTAGAGAAGTTGCTTTAACATTTATTGTGATGCTGATTTGGTGGTGCTGAATTATCTTAGATTTTACTTATCAGTAAAGTTTTTAATTTCTCCATCAAATCTGAATGAGATCCTTGCTCAGTAGAGTAATGTTGGTTGTAGATTTTTCCTTTCATCACTTTAAATATTTCCTTCCACTCCCTTCCGTCTTGCAGAATTTCTGTTGAAATTTCAGTTGTTATCCTTATGGGGATTCCCTTGTATGTTATTTGTTGTTTTTCCCTTGCTGCTTTTAATATGTTTTCTTTGTATTTAAGTTTTGATCATTTGATTAATATGTGCCTTGTCATTGTTCTCCTTGGGTTTCTCCTGTATAGGGCTCTCTGTGCTTCCTGGACTTGACTGACTCTTTCCTTTCCCATATTAGAGAAGTTTTCAACTATAACCTATTCAAATATTTTCTTAGTCCCTTTCTTTTTCTCTTCTTCTTCTGGGACCCCTATAATTCAAATGTTGTTATGTTTAATTTTGTCCCAGAGATCTCTGAGACTGTCCTCAATTATTTTCATTCATTTTTCTTTATTCTTTTCAGCGAAAGTTATTTCCACTATTTTATCTTCCAGGGCACTTATCTGTTCTTCTGCCTCAGTTATTCTGCTATTGATTCCTTCTAGAGAATTTTTAATTTCATTTATTATGTGGTTCATCATTGTTTGTTTCCTCTTTCGTTCTTTTTGTTCATTGTTAAACTTTTCTTATATATTCACCATTCTTTTTCCAAGTTTTTGAATCATCTTTACTATCATTACTCTGAATTCTTTTTCAGGTAGATTGCCAGTTTCCTCTTCATCTGTTTTTTCTGGTGGGTTTTTACTTTCCACCTTCATCTGCTGCATATTTCTGTGTCTTTTAATTTTGCTTAACTTACTGTTTTGGGGGTCTCCTTTTGGCATGTTGTTAGTTTGTAGTTCCCATTTTTTTTGGTGTCTGCCACCAGTGGGTAAGGTTGTTTCAGTGGGTTGTGTAGGATTCCTGGTGGAGGGGAATGGTGCCTGTGTTCTGGTGAATGAGCCTGGAGCTTGTCTTTCTGATGGAAAGAACCACGTCTGATGGTGTAGTTTGTGCTGTCTGCGAACTTATTATGGTTTTAGGCAGCCTCTCCACTAATGGGTAGGGTTGTGTTCATGTCTTCCTAGTTGTTTGGCATGTGGTCTCCAACACTGGAGCTTTCTGGTCATTGAGTGGAGCTGAGTCTTAAATTTGTGACACAGATCTCTGGGAGAGCTTTGGCCATTTGATATTGCATGGAGCCAGGAGGTCTCTGGTGGACCAATGTCCTGAACTCAGCTCTCCCACTTCAGAGACACAGGCCTGACACCCGGCCAGGGCACCAAGACCCTGTCACCCACATGGCTAAGGAGAAAATGGAGAAAAAATAAGTAAAGAAAGAATATAATACAAATTTATTAAAATTAAAAGTTTTTAAAAACTTTAAAAATAAAAAGAATTAAAGAGTAATTTATAAAAAAGGAAAAAATAAGAAAGAAAGAAGAGAGCAACCAAACCAAAAACATGTCCACCAATAATAATAAGCACTAAAAACTCTACTAAAAATATAAATAAATAAAAATAAACAGACAGAATCATAGGACAAATGGTAAAAGCAAAGCTATAGAGAAAAAATCACACAAAGAAGCATGCACATACACACTCACTAAAAGAGAAAAAGGAAAAAATATATATATATATATACATATGAAATATAAAAAAAAAGAAGAAGAGAGCAACCAAATCAATAAACAAATCTACCATTGGTAATAAACTCTAAATACTAAATTAAGATATACATAAGACCAGAAACAAATTAGATGCAGAGAGCAAACACCAAGTCTACAGTGCTCCCAAAGTCCACAGCCTCAGTTTGGGATGATTTGTTGTCTATTCAGGTATTCCAGAGATGCAGGCTACATGAAGTTGATTGTCAAGATTTAATCTACTGCTCCTGAGGCTGCTGGGAGAAATTTCCCTTTCTCTTCTTTGTCACACAGCTCCTGGTGTTCAGCTTTTTATTTGGCTCTGCCTCTGCATGTAGGTCACCATCTGGTTTCTGTTCTTTGTTCAGACAAGACAGGGTTAAAGTAGCAGTTGATTCGGGGGGTTCTGGCTCACTCAGGCTCAGGGGAGGGATGGGTACGGAATGTAGGGTGAGCTTGCGGTGACAGCATCCTGCATGATGTTGCAACAGCCTGAGGTGTGCTGTGTGTTCTCCCGGGGAATTTGTCTCTGGTCACAGGACCCTGGCAGTGGCAGGCTGCACAAGCTTCCAGGAGAGGAGGTGTGGATAGTGACCTGTGCTTGTACACAGGCTTCTCGGAAGCTGCAGCAGCTGCCTTAGCATTTCATGCCCATGTCTGGTGTCCCTGTTGATAGCCACTGCTTGCGCTTGTCTCTGGAGTTTGTTTATGAAGTGCTCTGAAACCCCTCTCCTTGTGCACCCCAAAACAATTGTCTCTTGCCTCTTAGGCAGGTCCAGACTCCTTCCTGGTTAGCTGTGGTGTACTAGCCCTCTTCAGGCTGTTTTCATGCATCCAACCCCAGTCCACTCCCTGGAATCTGACCTCAGAAGCCTGAGACTCTGCTCCCTGCCCCCACAAGTCCCGACTGGTGTGTGAGCAAACAAGCCTTGTGGGCTGTTAAGTTCTCGTCAGGACTGATCATGTGAGCCGGAATATCTCTGCTTTGCCCTCTGCACCCGTATTGCTGCACTCTCATCCATGACTCTGAAGCTTCCCCCACACCCACCCCCTGTCTCTACCTCTGAATGGGCTACCTAGTGTTTGGAAACTTTTCTTCCTTCATAGCTCCCTCCCAGAGACACAGGTCCCATCCCTATTATTTTGTCTCTGTTTTTCCTTTTTTATTTTGCCCTACCCATGTACGTGGGGAGTTTCCTGCTTTTGGGAAGTCTGAGGTCTTCTGACAGTGTTCAGTAGGTATTCTGTAGGAGTTGTTCCATATGTAGATGTATTTCTGATGTATTTGTGGGGAGGAAGTTGATCTCCACATCTTACTCCTCCACCATCTTGAAGGTCTCCCCATGTTTGTCTCCTTTTGTGTTCTGAAAAGTACACAACCATCAGTTTGGGGACCCTCATAATGTGGAGTCACAATATGACTCCAAAAATCTGGTTTAAGTTTGTTGGTTTAATTAAAACAGACATAATTTTAGCGTTATTAGCATTAAATGTAATGCTTTTATTTTACCTAGGTTTACTAAAAGTCAAATAAACTCATGTTATCTCTGTTACAGAATTTGTCAACAAGAAAGACAACTTAAGATAATGAATAACTGTTTAATGTCTCATGAAATTATCATGAGTAATCTAAACATAATTGCTAAGAACAAGTGAATTAATTAGATGTAAGAGAAAACTTATAAAATTTTCAACAATAAGTATTCTTTATAGTATGTCTACTAAAAAATAGTTTCCAAAATATTTTTGGCCAACTTTAAACCTTAAGTTATGCTGACATAAGTTTAATGATGAATATTCATTGAATATCTAGACCATTTCTAAATACAATAAAATATTGAAACATTAATGACTGAACATAGCTTTTTTCACTTTTTGTTTCCTTTCCCAGAGGATCTCAAGATATTTGAGTGTATTAGCACACCTGTTTTGTGCTACATTTAAAAATTTACTATGAGGAAGAATATACTTATAGAATTATGAAATATATTTATATATTTGCTAATGCACAGAATGCTATTGTTACAAAAAGTCCACAATGGCTTATTTCTCTGTTTTCACTATGAATTAAGGATTCTAAGGGTTAGGAATTTTAATTGATATATGTAACTAAAATTACTTAGACATAATAAGGATGAAGGATGAAAGGATGCAACTGGGTATGGAAAGTAGATAAGGAAAGTAAATCAACTTATTGTTCCAGAATGAGAAAGAAGAAGAGCATAGGACAAAATCTGAACAGATGTATTTGTAGATGGTTTGGGGCAAAGGAATCCTAGGAAAGGAATTTTATGTGTGGTCAACTTGGCTAATATTGGAATGGGTTGGTTTAAATTTTTAATCAATGAGTTTCAATATTGAAAGTACACTGATACAAAATTTGGTTTTCTCTCTGTTAAAATAACAAAAAGTTTTATTGGGCTATTGGTCTCTGGATAACAGATTGTGAAAGTATTTTTTGTTTGTTTTTTTTATTTTTGTTTGTTTATTTTCACCTCTTGGGTAATCTACCTGGAAAGCAATGATTTTGTGTCTTACCAAAATAACTTACTATTTCACTTTGTCTTTACCAGGTTTTGATTACTTAAGAAAATCTAGTTCTCTCTTTATTAATCAAAGTTTTGTTCACAACTATTAACATTCTCTATTTGCCTTTAAAATCTTCTGTTGTCACTTTGGTTAAATAGATAATTAAGTATGCTTTTCTCAAGTTTTGTGATCTCATTCAGTCATATATTCAAAAAGTTTGACATTTGACTACTTCCCAAAATCAAATTCTAAATAGAATCTTTTCTATCTCAAACTAACTTTGAGATTTTCCAGAAGGCCACTGTAAAATCTAAAAAGATTTGTCTCTTATCTTGTGAAAGAGAGATGTTAAAATAATTAGGTTTATTTAGTATGTTAAATGACATGGGAAGCATTGCCAAATAAATGATGATAAATCTTCTTAGGTTATATTTGTGTGAATGCAGTCATTAACATGTGCTGTAGAAATTGTATGAAATTCCTAAAAATGTGATGTGTTCTGGTATAATGTTATCAGTCATAATTCCAGTTTTACCTAAGAATGTCATATGTCACAGAAATAACCAAATGTCCTTGACAATTCTATTGTAATAAACTCTCATCAAATATTTAATCATGGGCGCTTTAAAGTTTTGTCATTTACAGACAGTATTGTTTTACTCTGATGCTTTGGTAAAAGTGAGATTCGTGGAAAGGACCCTACCAATTACTCTTGACTCCTTGTACCCTTGCCAGATTATAAGGTATCAAATCTTGGGTGCATATTTCACAACTGAAGGAGGTTCTCCTTGACATCTTGTCCTGAGCAAATGCTGGAGACCTCAAAATCAAGTTGACTAGAAAGAGAAGTAGCCAATATCAAGGTAGACTGCTTCTACCCAAGAGGTCAGATTGAGAATGCTTCTTTCCACCCCTTTTCCCTCTGACCATCTACCCGAGCATGCTCTGGAATTATTAGAAAAATAATGCCAATTTTCACATATCTCAGTCCATTGCAAAGGGGGGTAATTCAACCTCCAAATGACTGTTTTTGCCACAATACCAGTGATGCCTGATTTTCAAAACCTCATTTTCTCTGACACAAACTCAGCCTCTGCTCTACTGTGTCAGATTCCCTAGTCCTGGGGCATCCATTTCCATGTGCCTGTTTAACAACCCCAAATGTGGAACTTTTTATCCAGGCTTTGTACAAAAAAGGGAACACAGAACAATGGTAACCAGAATAAAACTGCCTGTGCAGTCTACAGAGCCTTAAATTTTACTGCTCTCCATGGCTGTTACTTTTCCAGTCCTAAGCTACAAACTTACATGGGAAATGCCATGAGGCATTCATCATTCAAAATTTGTTTCCTTTAGTATATCTTTACTCCTCTGCCTAGGAGTAAGTGGAAATGAGCCTATGATTAGGAATCTCTTCTTAACTCTTGAAGTTACTGTGGAATCTGCTGCTAAAGCAATAGCTGCCCCCAAAAAATACCTGCACTCTGTGGTCACTGTTATTCTTGATAGTATGATAGCCCTTGATTATCTTTTAGCTAAACAAGGAGGTGTTTGTGCTATGGTCACCACTATTTGATGCACTTGGATTGACAATTTTGGGGAAATTGAGACTCAGCTACATAAAAAGGCTGACCAAGCCACTTGGCTTAAGAAAGTGACTTCTTCAATGGGAGCTCTCTTTGACTTCTTTGATTCTGATTGGTTTAGTTCTTGGGGATCATGGCTCCAAAGTACACTCCAGACATTGGGAATTATCATGCTAAGACTCTCCGATACAATTGCATTCTTTCAAAGCTTTAAATGCATGTTTGCAGTCACTAGCCACTGAGTAAATGATATCCCTAGGAATGCAATGTCAGAAAAAGGAGCAAAGAGAATGACTAACTTAAAGAAAGGGAACATGGCTTGTGAATGTCACGAAGAGATTCAGAAAAAAACTGAGAATGCCAGAGTGGTAGCTGGAAGTAGGCTTTATGTCTTAATTTTTCTTTTAATCATGTCTCTTGGGCTTAGAATCATGATCAAAGGGGAGAATTTGTTAAAAACAAGAAAACACTCCCAAAATGAAGTTGCTTATGCTAAGCCTCACATCACTAAATCAAAACTTAATTACCATTTCAACTCTCCCAGAAATGAAATCTTAAACCAGTCATTCAGGAATTGCCTGATCAGCACTAGTTAGGTAATTTGCCTGATACACCTCTGTCATGCCCTAAAGGAAAGTAACTTTGCAATAATCAACCCAATTTTTTTTCCTAGCATAACTTCCTTTTCCCTCTGCCTCCAGCTACAAAAGTCTTTCATTTCATACAACGCTTGGAGCTCCTATCTGTTTCTTAGTTGGGATGCTTCCCAATTCAAATCAACTTTTTCTCAAATAAACTCTTAAAAACTTTAATATACCTCAGTTTATCTTTTAATGACTCTCATAAAGGCATAGAGAAATACAGAGGAAGAACAAAGGAGGTTACATGTGGACATTGAGAAAATTGAATGGAGGAGAGGACATCCTTCCGGATGATACTAGCATACACAAATTTACCTTCCTCAGGTCCCTTTGCAGTGTCTTCCCCTTACTGCAATCTGAGCACATATTACACTGTATTTTTCTGAAGCTGTAGTAAAATTTAGGTTCTAATTAATTTTACATACAACATAGGATCCTAAAGTATATGGTGTATTTCCTTGCTGTACCACTGCCTCTACATAGTCTTAGACAGATGGGAAACAACAAATTTAGCTTTCTGATTGATTGATCATATTGATCTTCTCAACAGTTATTTGAATCACTTGAGTTTCCTCCTTGGCACTCTAAAGTAGGTATCAACACCACTTGTTAATTGTTTATAGTAGCCAAAAAGAACAAACTTAGTGGAATCTTCTAGCTCATATGCAAGTTTAAGAAAACTCTACACACATGATCCACACACAAACCAGAATAACAAAGTAATCAACCAGTGCTTAGGAGAGTGGGCTTTGAAGTCATACAGATCTGTCTCTCTCACTCCCTAGCTGTACAATTTTGGAAGCCATTCTACCAGCATTATTCTCAATTTCTTCAACTGTGAAATAGAAATTATAATGTCTCTCTTATAGATTTTGTGAGAATAAATTTAAATCAATTACATATAACATTTAGCACAGTGCCTGGTACCAATACAGTAGTTTGTAAGTGATCATAATTTTTAAAATTATTTTATTCTACAAAGTGTACTGTCTAAGCTTGTCCATTTTGAGAATACTCGGATACTCAAGGATAATACTTGAGAGAATGTTGGATTGAGGGAGACCCAAAATTCTTTAAAGCCCTTGTCAAAACCATTAATTTCCAAATCCTGCATAACTGGAATTAGTCGTCATTGTCCCCAGCCACTTCACATAGATGTTTCCCCCCTCTTCTCTTGATGAATCATCCTTCTCTCTTGGATCTTGTGCCTGCATGCATTTGTCCCTCCATAGAAAAATTGCTCTAGTATCCTTTGTGCTGCTATTCTACATTTGTATTCTTTATCTTAATACATAAGTAAGGCACGGTGGAATTTCAGGAAATAAACTACTTCTGGAGGGAGTACTTTGAAAACTTAGGGTTTTCCGATCACTCAGAATCACACTGTGCGGGCAGTCACTTCCTTCACCTGCACAAACTATACAGCCCGCTTCTGGTTCTGCTGACTGAGAAGGACTCAGCTGTGATTTGTACACAGTTTTCTTTACATCCGAATGCCCTCAGGTAAGGGTGGATTAACTTGCCCTTGGCTTTCTTGGTGGGAGGCATCATCTGTCATACCTTATGTCTTTTTAACTTTTCTTGGCTTGAACCTTTCCATTTTGTCATCACAAGTAAGCTTGCAGGCAGTTCCAACTGTGAGCTATTTGAGTTCTCAGGTGTGTGTTTGAGAGGATGAAGACCTGTGCCAGGAATATAGGTTAATGCCAGTGCCAAACACAAATCCTTCTCTATTAGATTCTGGAGAAATCCTGGAAGTGACTATTAGAATAACTCAAAGCAGCCACATGGAGTTTTTATCCAAGAAAATATGCAATTGGTCTATCCACGCCATTCTTAGAGAAAGATGATTAGTCTGAACTGAATTTTTGGTATATGTAGCAGTTTATGAGTAAAATCCCATCCTTAACTTGATCATCCCCATTTGTACTGGGTGTTATGGTTATTGACCAGATGCCTTCCATCAGGACTGAAGCATTAATTTTCCCAGGTGCTGAGAGTATTGGTGTAGACAGCTCTCAGCCCTGCTTACTGTTCTTTTCCAAAATTGGAAAAGAGAGCAGCTCTGTCCAACATTACACCCCCTTTCTAGGGGCCATATCTCCTATATTATCTGGAATAACAGTAAAATCTTGAGGAGGATAAATGTTTATCCCCATTGCCCTAATTTGGGATAGCTCTTCAGTGCCAATTCCAGACTCCATAAAATCAGATTAAGGCTATGTTCCTACTGTATTGCAGCCCAACTTCTCCTCCTGCCTGGTCCTGCATCCTCCATTCCCCTCACACAGTATTGCTCCTTAGAGCACTCCCCAATGAACTTTGTGTCCATCCCGTCTCAGAGTAGGCTTCGCAAGGAACTTTACTGGTAAAACACATCATTCCAGATGTCTCTGAAATGTCAAGACATATTCTGTGTAATATCCACAAAAAATTTTCCTTCCCATTGTTTAATAGATGCTTAGCACCACCTCCAGAGTCAGAGAGGTCTGGATTTTCATGATTTCATGCTGGACCCTTACCCAACTCATGAGGTATACAACTTGCCAACACACCTCACTTCTCTGGATGAATCAAGCAGCCTCCTGTAACTCTACGGTCTTATCCTTCTGCACCATCGCCTACTCCTCCATTTCTTATATAGCTCTTTGCTCCAAGGAGCTCCCAAAATACTACTCTCAGTTGTATCTTCTTTGTCCTCCTTCTTTATTAATAATAAAAATAAGAATGGAAAATACATTTGAATATAAACAATTATACTTAATTATTCCCAATTATCCTCCATGAAGTTAAAAAAAAAAACAAGGAAAACATTTAATTGATTATTTAGATGCAATAAGTTAAGCCCTAGGAGACTGAACTTGATTCTCCTGCATGTGGTACCTGAAAAATGAAAAGTGTCCTAGGACAGGGACAATGTCATTGGCATTGCTGTGCTGCTCACAAGGAGAACAAGGGGAAAAGCTCTAGCTCTCTGAACACCATGGCAGGACTTCTGTGCACTATTTCCCCATCTCTCAAAAGTCAAGGAAGGAAAAAAATGCCTGAAATGGACAAATAAATTAGCAAGTGAATGAATGAGGTGTTACAGAGAGTTCTAGCCTATTATCTTAAAGGATGAACCCCAACCCCCTTAAAAAGCAGGGAAGTGAGGAAAAGGTCTTTCCTCAAATGGTATGGGATTTTTTCTTTTTCTGTTGAAATTTCCCATGTGAAAGATCCCCATTATGAATCTAAAGTGAAAAATTAGGAAAATCTAGTAAATTGTTCAAGGTCATCTGATTAATGGAGAGATATCCAGGCATCAGCTCCTAACAAGCCCTGGGTCTGCCTCCTTGGATGTTCTGGAGTAGTTCACCTGAACTCTTCAGTGTGCAGGGGGGCTGTGTTCCTCAGAAGGTGGGTCAATGGAATTTTTATTTTAATTTAGTTTCATAAATATTTGTTTCCACCAACTCTTTTTTTTTTTTTTTTTTTTTTTTTTGCATTACGCGGACCTCTCACTGTTGTGGCCTCTCCCGCTGCAGAGTACAGGCTCTGGGCGTGCAGGCTCAGCGGCCATGGCTCATAGGCCCAGCCGCTCCACAGCATGCGGGATCATCCCAGACCGGGCACGAACCCGTGTACCCTACATCGGCAGGTGAACTCTCAACCACTGCGCCACCAGGGAAGTCCTCCACCAACTCTTTAAGTGTTGTCTTTAAGGCTGATTTGTTTTCTTTTGCTCCCTCTACCTCTTTCTGTGTTTGCTCCCCTTACTTCTCTCTGTGTCTAATGTTTTATTCATTCACCAGAATAGCCATCAGAATCACATAGTAGATTATTTTTAACTAAAACAAATGTCAAAAATAATAACTACACACACTTTGATCGTTTATTATAAAATTTAATTAAAATTTATATTCTGCACAAGCAAGAGATTAAAATGGCTCAAAAATCAAAAGACAAATAGAATTATGGTGAAGAGTCTCCATGTGAATTCATGTACCAAAACACCAGTTCCCTTCCCCACAAAACCCTGTAATACTAAGTTCTTGAAATTCCTTCCAGAGATATGCCATGAGTATTCAAGCAAGTTATATAAAAGTATGTATAAATATCTTCTTTTTCTTATCTTGTTACATGGAGATAGCTGACTATAATATTTTACACACATGTTTACATCTTCCTTTCTTAATTCAATGAGGTATTTTAGAAATCATTTCCATCAGTACAGAAAGACTTTCTAATTCTTTTTAACTGCTACATAATATTCCCTTGTATAGCTCTACCATATTTTTTTTAAATGTGCCTCCTATTGATGAACATTAAAGTTGTTTCAACTTACTGCAATTGCAAGCAAATTGCAAATAATTACTTAATAAACACTGACAGGATATAATCTTAACAGTAGTCTTGGTGCCTCAAAGAGTAAGTGTATTTGTAATTTTGAGTTATAGACAAATTTCCTCCATAAAGGTTTTACCAACTTATACTCTCACAAGCAATGCATGAGAACTCCTTCACACCTTCACCAATGCAGTGTGCTGTGTTTCATGACTTTTTTTTTGTCATGGTATATCAAAGTTGTTAGTCTGCATTCCTCTTTTATGAATCATGTTTATCATTATTTCAAAAATTAAAAGTCATTTAAATTTATTTTCTAAATTCATATATTTTGTCCATTTTTCTATTGGTCTTTTACTTAATAATTGAGAAATCAGCTTTCTGTGATTTGAGTATTATGTTTTATATTTTTTCTCATCTTTGATTTGCTAATGGAACTTGTCATCATGATACTTTTTTTTCTAATTTTCATATCTTCAAATTTGTTGGTGCTTTATGGGGTTTTAAGTTGTATGTCAAGATAAGAATTTTCCACTCTTTCATTAAAAAAATTCAGCCATGTTTTCTTCTCATATCCTTTAGTTAAAGTAGTTGTTAGTGCCTTTATGAAAGGAATTATCTCATTCATAAATATTCTGATCCATTTGCTAATTATTTTAAAAATCTACATATATTGGATTCAGGCCAAATATTTCCCAAATATATTTGAAAACACATTTACAGAGATAAAAGTTTAAGTGATGTCAAGAAAAATGTTTATAAAGCTAGCAGTGTACAGAACAAAACTTTATAAGATCCTTAAGCAAGAGAGAAAACCTCAAGGTGGGTGGCCAGATCTCAAAATATTTTAAGTGTAGAAAGAACCTGAAGCAGGAAGAAAAAAATTAAGGCTGTCAGACTTTACTACAACTCATAGGAATTTGGAATTAGTTCCTGTAATGAGATGGCATAAATTGAAAATTACAAGGCTCAAAAACTTTCAAAATGAAGATTTAGTGTGCAACTGATCTGTTATGTTTTTGAGGTGTCTCATTCAGAAAATCTGGGATCTGGGGAAAAAAGAAAACACAAATTTTCTGATTCTTTTCTTTGACATAGTGCCCCAAGGTGGAGAAATTGCAGGGTCAAAGAGGATATTCACATTTCTGTACCTTTTAAAGATAGAAAATAACCAGAACATATCAGCCCAATAATTCCTCAATAATAAAATCAATTTCTTTTTTCTTTTAATGGCAGTGGGATACAACGGGAAAGATTTTAAGATATCAGTTGCTGTGGGTTTTATTAAATATCAGAATGTTCAGTTAATTTGTAGTGCTTATTGAAGGTTTATTTTGTGCCAGGACCTGTGCAAAATGTTTGATATGTTTGACAAACCATCACAGAGGTCTTCATGGCAATTTAAGAAAGGTTGGGTGTATTATTGCATCCCATTTTGAAGATGTTGGGGAGCAGGGCAGGCTGCCCCAAAATATGTCTCAATGTTATATTGATTATTTTGAATTAAAGTTACTTAAGAAATGGCCAACGCATGAGGGCTACTCTAACACTCTCCCTTGTCTCTCTGAAAGCAGGAAATGAATCTCCTCTGAAAGATGCACTCCCTGCATTTGGAGGCAGGACACCCTTATCACCAGAATAGGGAATATGGGGCTGAGAAGCTTTTGTAAACAAATCTTGCTACTACTTTCATTTACTACCCCAAGTCCAAACTCTATATAGATATTTCACTAATTAAGCAGCCTAAGCCTAAGTTTCTTTGTCCTGTCAATTCCTCACAAATTTGCTTCTTTGTCTAAAAAATATAAAAGCTGGGCTTCCCTGGTGGCACAGTGGTTGAGAGTCCACCTGCCGATTCAGGGGACACGGGCTCATGCCCCGGTCTGGGAAGATCCCACATGCTGCGGAGCGGCCAGGCCCGTGAGCCATGGCCGCTGAGCCTGCGCGTCCAGAACCTGTGCTCCACAATGGGAGAGGCCACAGCAGTGAGAGGCCCATGTACCACACACACACACACACACACACACACACACACACATATATATATATATACATACACACACATATAAGCTGCCTTCTCTGGCCACTTCTTAGGTCTTACTTCTAAGAGACCTCTTTGTGCACAAATTAATTTTTTCACCTGTTAATCTTTATATTAATTTTATTATTAATACAGCCACAAGAACACAAGAGGGGTAGAGGAGGAAATTTCCCTCTCCTTGAAAAAGATGAGAGTCTGAGGTATAGAAGGACTATTTAAACTTGAACTGAAATCATGTTACTGGTGTGCAAACTCAAGCCTGAACTTTTAATAATGTATGGTCCAAATTTCTTATTCACCAACCACATGATTTTAGACAATAAACATACCACAAAGCATTATTTACCTATGCTACTCCACTAACTTTTTAGACGATTGTGAAAATATAAAGAAACATTTATGAAATGTGAAAACATAATGCGAAGAAAAAGGAAGTCAGCACAAATAATAATAGTGTTATTCAAATAATTGCAATGAATGGGAATGGAGGTTGAAGTTTGCAAATTCAAGTCCATGGAAACCTACAGGGAGAAATGCATCAGAACTAAATCCTACAAACAACTAATATTTACCTGTTTTTATCTTTAACTTCTTGGTAAAACTGTCAACTAGACAAAAATTGACTTAGATTTCTCCTAATTCGTGATCTGGAAGTGAGTCTGGGATCAACAGATCTAAGAATTTTCTCCCTTTCCTCACTTTCAAACTGTTATATAATAGATAATTTGCCTTTGTCACTGGTTCCTGGGATGTGATAAAAATGTATTTGTTATTCCTGTGCCCCTTGAATCACTTGAGTTTATGCTAAGAGATAAATTTATTCAGGATGGGGGCTGGTCTCCAGAAAGACCATACAGGATTGGAGCACTGGGGCTTTGAGCCAGTATGACCTCTGGGGATGTGAGGGAGCATGGAGAATGGACCCAGTAGTCTGTGTGACTGAAGGTTTCTGCTGTGCAGCAATTTCCACAGAAATGTGTCTCCTGGTTCTGTACTCAGTGACTCCCATGCTCATCCACAGAAGCCCACAAATGGAGGAGACAGTGCCTTGTCTTTCATCCTACCAAACATGGCTGCTTTTGCTTTTGACGTCTACTGACCTTATCACAGATTTCACTCAAGCTACTGTTTTGTGTACCCTCAACCTAAACATATACACCCAATATCCTTCTACCGTCTCTTCAGGAACCTGAGTACTTTATGGAAGTACTCAGGAATGAAGAAAAATACTTTGGCTGCTTTAGAACTTGGTGCAGACTGAATGTTTTCATTAGAAATAATTTCTCCCTTTTATGCCATTTCTGGCAACCTCTCAGATTATGTTATGTATGAGTGGAGGGACAGAGAAAAGCTTGGGTGAGAGAAGAAAAGATAGGAGTTTATCGCCTATATTCTACATTACGATCTATTTAGTGCATCATGTCAAATCTCTGAGGAAGGAATGATTGCCTGGCATTGGCCTTACTCTTCGGTGGTCCATCAATTTTGAATCACTTCCCTGGTCCTCAATCTCTGGGCTCTATTTGCTGGCTCCCAGTATCTACCATAGACCCCATGATGTGACAACTGGTTAGAGAGGACCTCCCTGAACTTCCTTTGAGCAGTCTGTTAGATACCCTGTTTTTGCACCCTATAGTAGAACTTACAAGATGCCTGGCTTATCTTGAGCCTCAGGCTGGACTGATCCACCCACCCAGACTCTTTGGTGGAGAGGGAGATGGGGGAGAAACATGAGTCTTATTCTGATGTTACTATCCAGTTCCTAACATAGATCTTACAGTAATAATATTTGTAGAAGTATGTCTCTGTCTATGTAAAACTGGCCATTTTTTAAACCTCAATATTTCTATTGAGATGAAAAGCTCCATCAGACAGTCAGACAAATGGCATTTATGATTTTACTTGCCCATGCCCTCTTCCGTATTAGGCAAATGGTAAGGGATGCTTAAATCTTTCAGTAACCATCTGTCAATTGGTCAGACTAATTACTGAGACATTTTCACATTGTTATCTCTTATCTGCTTCCTCATAAACTGAAGTGTCTCACACAGTTATATGCTGGTAACCCATCAAAAGGCTTGGAGGCAGGCTTATTTTCATACTGCTGTGATAATGAAAGTCATCTATGGTTTGTAACTGTGATAGAGTTCCAATTTAACAGGATGGTGAAAAGCATTTAGCTGTTCCCCTATCTAGGAAATAAGATTTACAAATAAGAAGAAAGGGGTTAATTTTAAATCAAGGTTATTTTTATTCATAATTTCTTCCCCACAAAAGTTGGGTTTGCTTATTTTTATTGCTTAAAGCTGAGTTCTATACTCTGTTTCAAGTTTCTAGATATGGCTTCTGAACTCAGCTATCATTCTGGATTTTCTGTTCAAGAGTTATTTAAAAAATAATAATTATCATTTTTTCTTTTTTTTTTTTACTGGTGAAAAATAATTATTTCTAAGCTCAAAAATTTGTAATGTTCATATCAAAAATGACATTTACAAAACACCAAGTTGGAGCTTCTTATAATCATGATTATATTCCTAAGTTATTTCTTTTATTTTTTTAAGATCTTTATTATAATATAATTACTTTACAATGGTGTGTCAGTTTCTGCTTTATAACAAAGTGAATTAGTTATAAATATATGTATATCCCCATATCCCTTCCCTCTTGCATCTCCCTCCCTCCCACCCTCCCTGTCCCACCCCTCTAGACAGTCACAAAGCACCGAGCTGATCTCCCTCTGCTATGTGGCTGCTTCCTACTAGCCATCTATTTTATATTTGATAGTGCATATATGTCCATGCCACTCTCTCATTTTGTCCCAGCTTACCCTTTACCCCTCCCCATATCCTCAAGTCCACTCTCTAGTAGGTCTGCATTTTTATTCCTGTCTTGCCCTTAGGTTCTTCACACCATTTTCTTTCTTTTTTTTTTAGATTCCACATATATGTGTTAGCATATGGTATTTGTTTTTCCCTTTCTCACTTACTTCACTCTGCATGACAGTCTCTAGGTCCATCCACCTCACTACAAATAACTCAGTTTCATTCCCTTTTATGGCTGAGTAATATTCCTTTGTGTATATGTGCCACATCTTCTTTATCCATTCATCTGTCCATGGACACTTAGGGTGCTTCCATGTAAATAGAGCTGCAATGAATATTTTGGTAGATGACTCTTTTTGAATTTTGGTTTTCTCAGAGTATATGCACAGTAGTGGGATTGTGGGGTCGTATGGCAGTTCTATTTTTAGTATTTTAAGGAACTTTCATACTGTTCTCAATAGTGGCTGTATCAATTTACATTCCCACCAACAGTGCAAGAAAGTTCCCTTTTCTCCACACCCTCTTCAACATTTACTGTTTGTAGATTTTTTTTGATGGCCATTCTGATCAGAGTGAGATATCTCATTGTAGTTTTGATTTGCATTTCTCTAATGATTAATGATGTTGAGCATTCTTTCATGTGTTTGTTGGCAACCTATATGCGTTAATTGGGGAAATGTCTATTTAGGTCTTCTGCCCATTTTTGGATTGGGTTGTTTGTTTTTTTGATATTGAGCTGCATGTGTTGCTTGTATGTTTTGGAGATTAATCCTTTGTCAGTTGCTTCATTTGCAAATATTTTCTCCCATTCTAAAGGTTGTATTTTCGTCTTGTTTATGGTTTCCTTTGCTGTGCAAAAGCTTTCATTTCATTAGGTCCCATTTGTTTTTATTTCCATTACTCTAGGGGGTGGGTCAAAAAGGATCTTGCTGTGATTTATGTCAATGAGTGTTCTGCCTAGGTTTTCCTCTAAGAGTTTGATGGTGTCTGCCATTACATTTAGGTCTTGAATTCATTTTGAGTTTATTTTTGTGTATGGTGTTAGGGAGTGTTCTAATTTCATTCTTGTACATGTTTCTGTTCAGTTTTCCCACAACCATTTATTGAAGAGGCTGTCTTTCTCCACTGTATATTCTTGCCTCCTTTATCAAAGATAAGGTGACTAGGGCTTCCCTTGTGACGAAGTGGTTGAGGGTCCACCTGGCAATGCAGGGGATATGGGTTTGTGTACCCAGTCCGGGAAGATCCCACATGCCGTGGAGCGGCTGGGCCCGTGAGCCATGGCCACTGAGACTGCACGTCTGGAGGCTGTGCTCTGCAATGGGAGAGGCCACAACAGTGAGAGGCCCATGTACCACAAAAAAAAAAAAAGACAGTGTGACCACATGTGTGTGGGTTTATCTCTGGGCTTTCTATCCTGTTCAATTTATCTGTATTTCTGTTTTTGTGCCAGTACCATACTTTCTTAATTACTGTAGCTTTGTAGTACATTCTGAAGTCAGAGAGCCTAGTTTCTCCAGCTCTGTTTTTCTTTCTCAAGATTGCTTTGGCTATTCGGGGTTTTTGTGTTTCCATACAAATTGTGATTTTTTTTTTTATTTAGTTCTGTGAAAAATGCCAGTGGTACTTTGATAGGGATTGCATTGAATCTGTAGATTGCTTTGGGTAGTAGAGTCATTTTCACAAGGTTGATACTTCCAATCCAAGAACATGGTGTATCTCTCCATCTGTTTGTATCATCTTTAATTTGTTCATCAGTGTCTTATAATTTTCTGCATACAGGTCTTTTGTCTCCTTAGGTAAGTTTATTCCTAGATATTTTATTCTTTTTGTTGCAATGATAAATGGGAGTGTTCTCTTGATTTCACTTTCAGATTTTTCACCAATAGTGTATAGGAATGTAAGAGATTTCTGTGCATTAATTTTGTATCCTGCTACTTTACCAAATTCATTGATTAGCTCTAGTAATTTTCTGGTAGCATCTTTAGCATTCTGTATGTATAGTATCATGTCATCTGCAAACAGTGGCAGCTTTACTTCTTTTCCAATTTGGATTCTTTTTATTTCTTTTTCTTCACTGATTGCTGTGACTAAAACTTCCAAAACTATGTTGAATGATAGTGCCGAGTGGGCAACTTAGTTTTGTTCCTGATCTTAGTTGAAATGGTTTCAGTTTTTTCACCATTGAGGACGTGATTGGCTGTCGGTTTTTCATATATGGACTTTATTATGTTGAGGAAAGTTCCCTCTATGCCTACTTTCTGGAGTGTTTTTGTCATAAATGGGTGTTGAATTTTGTCAAAAGCTTTCTCTGCATCTATTTAGATGTTCATTTGGTTTTTCTCCTTCAATTTGTAACTATGGTGTATTACGTTGACTGATTTGTGTATATTGAAGAATCCTTGCATTAATGGGATAAACCCCACTTGATCATAGTGTATGATCCTTTTTATGTGCTGTTGGATTCTGTTTGGTAGTACTTTCTCTTATTTGTTTTTCATTTATTTATTTTGGCTGTGTTGGGTCTTCATTTCTGTGTGAGGGTTTTCTCTATTTGTGGTGAGTGGGGGTCACTCTTCATTGCCGTGTGTAGTCCTCTCACTGTCGTGGCCTCTCTTGTTGCAGAGCACAAGCTCTAGATGCCCAGACTCAGTAGTTGGGGCTCATGGGCCTAGTTGCTCCACAGCATGTGGGATCATCCCAGACCAGGGCTCAAACCTGTGTCCCCTGCATTGGCAGGTAGATTCTCAACCACTGCACCAGCAGGGAAACCCTGTTTGCTAGAACTTTGTTGAGGATTTTTGCATCTATGTTCATCAGAGATATTGGCCTGTATTTTTCTTTCTTTTTCACATCTTTGTCTGCTTTTGGTACCAGTGTGATGGTGATCTCATTGAATGAGTTTGGGAGTGTTCTTCCCTCTGCTATATTTTGGAAGAGTTTGAAAAGGATAGCTGTTAGTTTTCTCAAAATTTTGATAGAATTCGCCTGTGAAGCCATTTGGTCCTGGTCTTTTGTTTGTTGGAAGATTTTAAATCACAGTTTCAGTTTCAGTGCTTGAGATTGGTCTATTTATATTTCTTATTTCTTCCTGGTTCAGTCTCAGAAATTTGTGCTTTTCTGAGAATTTGTCCATTTCTTCCAGGTTGTCCACTTTATTGGCATAGAGTAGCTTGTAGTAATCTCTCATGATCCTTTTTATTTCTGCAGTGTCAGTTGTTACTTCTCCTTTTTTATTTCTAATTCCATTGATTTCAGTCTTCTCCCTTTTTTTCTTGATAAGTCTGGCTAATGGTTTATCAACTTTGTTTATCTTCTCAAAGAAACAGCTTTTAGTTTCATTGATCTTTACTATCATTTCCTTCATTTCTTTTATTTCTAATCAAACCTTTATGATTTCTTACCTTCTGCATACTTTGGGGATTTTTTCTTCTTCTTTCTCTAATTGCTGTAGCTCTAAGATTAGGTTGTTTATTTGAGAAGTTTCTTGTTTCTTAAGGTACGATTGTATTGCTATAAAGTTCCCTGTTAGAACTGCTTTTGCTACCTCACATAGGTTTTAGGTCATCATGTTTTCATTGTCATTTGTTTCTAGGTATTTTTTGATTTCCTCTTTGATTATTTCAGTGATCTCTTGGCTATTAAGTAGTGTGTTGTTTAGCTTCTATGTGTTTGTATTTCTTACAGATTTTTTTCCTGTAATTGATAAGTAGTCTCATAGCATTGTGGTCAGAAAAGATACTTGATACAATTTCAATTTTTTAAAAATTTACCAAGGCTTGATTTGTGACCCAAGATATGATCTACCCTGGAGAATGTTCCATGAGCAGTTGAGAATAATGTGTATTCTGTTGTATTTGGATGGAATGTCCTATAAATATCAATTAAGTCCATCTTGCTTAATGTATCATATAAAACTTGTGTTTCCTTATTTATTTTCATTTTGGCTGATATATCCATTGGTGAAAGTGGAGCGTTAAAGTCCCCTGCTATGATTGTGTTATGGTCGATTTCCCCTCTTATGGCTGTTAGTATTTGCCTTATGTATTGTGGTGCTCCTGTGTTGGGTGCATAAATATATACAATTTTTATATCTTATTCTTGGATTGACCCCTTGATCATTATGTAGTGTCCTTCTTTGTCTCTTGTAATAGTCTTTATTTTAAAGTCCATTTTGTCTGACATGAGAATTGCTACTCCAGCTGTCTTTTTGTTTACATGTGCATGGAATATATTTTTCCACCCCCTCACTTTCAGTTTGTATGTGTCCATAGGTCTGAAGTGGGTCTCTTGTAGATAGCATATATACAGGTCTTATTTTTATATCCATTCAGCCAGTCTATGTTTTTTGGTTGGTGCATTTAGTCCATTTACATTTAATTCAATTATTGATATGTATGTTCCTGTTACAATTTTCTTAATTGTTTTGGGTTTATTATTGTAGGTCTTTTCCTTCTGTTGTGTTTCCTGCATAGAAAAGTTCCTTTAGCATTTGCGGTAAAGCTGGTTTAGTAGTGCTGAATTTTGTCAGCTTTTGCTTGTCTGTAAAGCTTTTAATTTCTCCATCAAATATGAATGAGATCCTTGCTGGGTAGAGTAATTTGGTTGTAGGTTTTTCTCTTTCATCACTACATATGTCCTGCCACTCCCTTCTGTCTTGCAGATTTTCTTCTGAAAGATCCGCTCTTAAGCTTATGGGGATTCCCTTATGTGTTACTTGTTGTTTTTCCCTTGCTGCTTTTAATATTTGTTCTTTGCATTTCTTTTTTGATCGTTTGGTTAATATGTGTCTTGGCATGTTTCTCTTTGGATTTATACTGTATGTGACTCTTTGTGCATCCTGGACTTGAGTGACTATTTCCATTCCCATAATAGGGAAGTTTTCAACTATAATCTCTTCAAATATTTTCTCAGTCCCTTTCTTTTTCTCTTCTTCTGGGACCCTTATAATTTGAACGTTGGTGCATTTAGTGTTGTCCCAGAGGTCTCTGAGACTGTCCTCAATCTTTTCATTGTTTATTCTTTACTCTGCTCTGCAGTATTTATTTCCAATATTTTTTGTTCCAGGTCACTTATCCGTTCTTCTTTCTCAGTTATTCTGTTATTGATCCCTTCTAGAGAATTTTTAATTTCATTTATTGTGTTGTTCATCTTTGGTTTTTTGCTCTTTAGTTCTTCTAGGTCCTTTCTAAACATTTCTTGTAGTTTCTCCATTCTTTTTCCAAGATTTTGGATCATCTTTACTATCATTATTATGAATTGTTTTTTAGGTAGACTACCTATTTCCTCTTCATTTGTTAGGTCTGGTGAGTTTTTGCCTTTCTCCTTCATCTGCTGTGTGTTACTCTTTCTTCTCACTTTGCTTAACTTATTGTGTTTGGGGTCTCCTTTTCGCAGGCTGCAGGTTGATATTTTCCATTGTTTATGGTGTTTGTCCCCAGTGGCTATGTTTGGTTCTGTGCATTGTGTGGGCTTCCTTGTGGAAGGGACTAGTGCCTGTGTTCTGATGGATGAGCCTGAATCTTGTATTTCTGATGGGCAGGTCCATGTATGCTGGTGTGTTTTGAGGTGTCTGTGGCCTCCTTATAATTTTAGGCAACCTCTGTGCTAATGGGGTTGTGTTCCTGTCTTGCTAGTTGTTTGGCATAGGGTGTCCTGCACTGTAGCTTGCTGGTCGTTGAGTGAACCTGGGTTTTGGCACTGAGATGGAGAGCTCTAGGAGATTTTTGCCATTTGATATTAGATGGAGCTGGGAGGTCTCTTGTGGACCAGTGTCCTGAACTTGGCTCTCCCAGCTCAGTGGCACAGCCCTGACACCTGCCTGGAGCACTGAGAGCCTGTCCTTCACATGGCTCAGAATAAAAGAGAGAAAAAGAAGAGAGAAAGAAAGAAAGAAAGAAAGAAAGAAAGAAAGAAAGAAAGAAAGAAAGAAAGAAAGAAGGAAAGAAAAAGATAGAATTTAATTTAATTTAAAAGTTATTAAAATAAAAAATATTTTTTAAGAAAATAAAATTTTTAAGTAATAAAAAAAAAAAGACAGACAGAACACTAGGACAAATGGTAAAAGCAAAGCTATATAGACAAAATCACACACAGATGCATACACATACACATTCACAGAAAGAGAAAAAGGGTAAAAAATATATTTATATATATATTATATATATATAAATATATATATTATATATATATATTATAAATATATATATTATATATATATTATATATATATATATCAATCATTGCTCCCAAAGTCCATCTCCTCAATTTGGGATGATTTGTTGTCTATTCAGGTATTCCACAGATGCAGGTACATCAAGTTGATTGTGGAGATTTAATCCACTGCTCCTGAGGCCATTAGGAGAAATTTCCCTTTCTCTTTGTTCGCACAGCTCCTGGGGTTCAGCTTTGGATTTGGACTTGCCTCTGCATGTAGGTCACCTGCGAGCGTCTGTTCTTCGCTCAGATAGGATGGGGTCAAAGGAGCAGGTGATTCAGGGCCTCTGGATCACTCAGGCCATGGGGAGGGAGGGGTACGGATGTGGGGTGAGACTGTGGCTGCAGAGGCCACCATGACATTGCACTAGCCTGCGGCATGCCATGCATTCTCTCGGGGAAGTTGTTCCTGGATCACGGGACTCTGGCGGTGGCGGGCTGCACAGGCTCCCAGGAGGGAAGGTGTGGATAGTGACCTGTGCTTGCACACAGCCTTCTTGGTGGCTGCAGCAGCATCCTCAGCATCTCATGCCCATCTCTGCAGTCTACGGTGACAGCCGTGCCTTGTGCCTATCTCCTGAGCTCTTTTAAGCGGTGGTCTCAATCCCCTCTCCTCAAAAGGAAAGAAAGAGGCAAGAAAAAGTCTCTTGTCTCTTCGGCTGCTCCAGACATTCTTCGGGACTCCCTCCCAGCTAGCTGTGGCACACTTACCCCCTTCAGGCTGTGTACACACAGCCAACCCCAGTCTTCTCCCTGGGATCCAACCAAATCCCGAGCGTCAGCTCCCAGCCCCCACCAGTCCTGGCGGGTGAGCAGAGAAGCCTCTTGGGCTGGTGAGTGCTGGTGGGCACCAATCCTCCATGTGGGAATCTCTCCACTTTGCCCTCTGCACCCCTGTTGCTGCACTCTCCTCCGTGGCTTTGAACCTTCCTCCCTCCACCACCTACAGTCTCCACCCACGAAGGGGCTTCCTAGTGTGTGGAAACCTTTCCTCCTTCACAGCTCCCTCCCACTGGTGCAGGTCCTGTCCCTATTCTTTTGTCCCTGCTTTTTCTTTTTTCTTTTGCCCTACCCAGGTACGTGGGGAGTTTCTTGCCTTTTAGAAGGTCCGAGGTCTTCTGCCAGTGTTCAGTAGGTGTTCTGTCGGAGTTGTTCCACATGTAGATTTATTTCTGATGTATTTGTGGCGAGGAAGGTGATATTCGCGTCTTACTCTTCCGCCATCTTGAAGCTCCTCCCCTAAGTTATTTCTTTTCTGTTATCCCTCCAAATATTCATTTTGTACTTATTATTTTTGGAAAGTATAGTTTAAAGGTCATACAACTCTAAAAAGTCCTACACTAAATAATTTTGTCTTTCTTTTTATGCCTTAAATAAACTAAACTGGTTTCTACATTAAAGATTTCTATTTGCTATTTTCTCTCCCTATAACTCTCTTTCCCCCATCTTGGTGGGAAGGCCCTTGAATCTCAATTCAAATGTCACAATTTTGGTTGGTCATTCCAGTCTAAGCAATTTAATTTCTTCTCTTATTGTGTCATTCTCAACTACATTGTCCAATTTTATTTTGTTTATAGCTTTTAATATCATATTGAAACAATATGATTCTGCTCTCTAAAATGATAAGATTTTAAGCGGCCTTTTCATTGGACATATTGACCATTTATTATGTGAAGTTCAATGAGATTAAAATTTGGGGTTCCTATACCTCCCCCCAAATAACTTAATTTTCCATAGTTGCAGTTTCTTTTGAGATCCAGTTACTCATTTTCCATGCTATGTCTTTCATCAGCATGTGTTAGAGTCATTGCATTGCTGTATGTATGAGAAATTCTCCTTTGGGGAAATTTTCCAGTACTGCAAGTTTCAAAAGATAGGCATGTTCAGGGGGTAGTAGGCACTGCATCAGAATTCCCTCTCCAGACTGGCTCTAATAAACTCATTATATTAAGATCAAAATGACTGACCAGCTGTTCCTCTTCCCTGAAGTATTTGTACTTTGAAGGGTGAGAAAAGTCTAAAACTGAGACATTAAGTTTCTATTTATTGAACCCAGACATGAAGAAATATGAAAGAAAAGAAAAGAAAAGAAAAAAAGCAAGGAAATCTGAAAGTGCTGTATTATCACTTCTGGGAATCATTCACACTGGCTAGGGGGACAATAGGAAATGCTCTCTAGGAATCAATTGGTCCCTAAATTCTGCCTTGGTTTTCATATTTGGCACAACCTAAGGTTCATTAGAATATCAGGAGTCACTATAGAGCCTCAAGTTTAGTGGCCTCATTTGGGGCCAATTCTGTCATCATGTTGGGCACAGGCTGACTCCCAGCAAGGGTCACAGTTGGCCGAGGAGAGTTAATTATCCTCAGGATGTAAGCACAAAGCATTAAGCCTGTTACTCAGATATTTGCTCCTGCTTGCCAGTCGATTTAGATTATCAAGAAAGGCAAAGAGGAGCTCCTATTATCAATATGATGACATATATTTCTTATTCTGGGTAATGAGGGACTAAACCAGGAAAATGTAAGATCAAAACAATTGTATTATTTATTCAAATACAACACTTTTTTTTGAATGCTTGCTCTGGGGCTAAGGACTCTTCTAGAAATATGTAGAAATGGTAGTTACTGAGGTAGACCAGGTTTCTGCTTCCCTGAATGTTATATTCCAGTGACAAGAAATAGGCACAGAATTAAAAAAAAAAAAAAAGAAAAAAGAAAAGAAAAGAAAAGAAATCTAACAAGAAAGAATCAGGTCAATCACTATGAAAAAAAATAAACAATGTAATGTGGTAGAGAACGACATTGTAGAAGAGAAAATTAGATTGCTTGGCTGGTATGGTAATCTAGGAAAGTAATATTTAAGCTGGCCATCTCTATAAAGATATAGAAAAGAGAGTTTCACGCAGAGGAAGGATCAAGTAGAAATCCTTGAGATAGGTACAAGTTTTGTTTATTTGAGGAAACAAACAAAAAGGACTAGGAGAATATCTACTTTCAAAAGATTGAGTAGATGGAGTAGGCAGATTTTTGCATCTTTTTCCTGCTAAGTATTACTAATAAATTTGGGTCTTTTAAGTACAGTGAACATAAGATGGTTCTGAAATGTGGAGAGAATAACACAGATTAACTAAGGACCTCAGAACTTGAGTAATAATAAAATAGTGAGTCCCTTGGGTTTTCTATTTTTGCCTCGTACGTCCAGACTTGGAACTGAAAAGAAGCTAATAAATCAGAAACACAGACAAGTACAAATGAAACAAAACAAAATTCCTAACAAAAGCATGCTCTCTCTATCCAAAAGACAAAGAAAAGGAACACCTACCAAACTTTTAGATGGTAACTCCTCTACTCCAGCCAAGCACCATAGAAAAAACTGTTGCTGAACCCCTACCCAGGTCAGCAAAGGCTGAGAGGGAAATCTGCATTTCCAATCTCATGACACTGTAATGAAGCAAGCCAAAGCTCCTATTGGGGTGGTGTCAGAGGAGATCAAGTAAGAAGATTGGGTTTTCATCCTCACTGGCTGGTAATGGCACCCTTGCCAAAAATGTCAGTGAAGACCACATGAGAAGGTTGGAATTCACCTCCACTCAGCATGAATAATGTGTCCCTTTCCTTCTATGAGGAGATGACGTCAAAGGAGGCTTGGCAGGAAGTTCAGCCATTCACCATTACTCAGCAATACCAAGGCCACACCCACCTCTACATGCATTATCAGTGGAGACCACATGGGGACTGGAAATCCCAACCTGCCTAGCAGTCAGTAATAAGGAGCCCTCTCTCTCAGTTTTCAATGTAGGATGAATGGGGAATCAATTTAATCTCCATCTGGGAGGAACAAGGCAGCACCAGCCTTCCCCACTCCAGTGGTGTCAAAATACAATATCAAGAGAATTCAAAGACAAGCCACAGACTGGGAGAAAATATTTACAGAAGATACACCTTACAAAGGACTGTTATTCAAAATATATAAAGAACACTAAAAATGGAACAATGAGAAAATAAACAACCCAGTTAAAAAATGGGCCAAAGACACAATGTTCATTACAGCACTGTTTACAATAGCCAAGACATGGAAGCAACCAGATGTGGTACATATATACAATGGGATATTACTCAGCAATAAAAATGAATGAAATAATGCCATTTGCAGCAACATAGAAAGATCTAGAGATTATCATATTAAGTGAAGTAAATTAGAGAAAGTCAAATGTCATATGATGTCACTTATATGTGGAATATAAAAAATGATACAAGTAAACTTTTTACAAAGCCAAAACAGACTCACAGACATAGAAAACAAATGTATGGTTGCCAAAGGGGAAAGATCAGAGCAGGGAGGATGGATAAATTAAGAGTTCAGAATTAACATATACACACCACTATATATAAAATAGAAAATCAACAAGGGCCTACTGTATAGCACAGAGAACTCTATTCAATATTCTGTAATAACCTAAATGGGAAAAGAATTTTAATAAGAGTAGATATATGTATATGCATAATTGAGTCACTTTTCTGTGCTCCTGAAACTAAAACAACATTGTAAATCAACTCTACTCCAATATAAAATAATTTTAGAAAAATAAAAAAGAATGATAAAGATTTTAAAGTAGCCATTATTTTTAAATATTCAATAAGCAATTACAAACACACTAGAAACAAATGAAAGTAGAAATCTCAATAAAGAAATAGAAATTTTCAGCAGATAAACAGGAGATAGAATGAAGAAGCAAGTGGAAATTTTAGAACTGAAAAATACAAACCAGAATAAACTTAATGGATGAACTTAATAGTGGAATATAGGAGAGAGGGGAAGTAATTAAATGGGAGGGTAGAACAATAAAATTACTTAATAAGAAGACAGATATAAAATAGACTGGAAGAGAAATGAACAGAGATTCCAAGGCCTTTGAGATTACAACAAAGGTTTTAACATTCGTTTAATCAGAGTTCTGGAAGTGGAGAAGAAATAGGGCATAGCTGAAAAAGCATTTGGAGAAATAATATCTGGTATTTTCATAAACTTGGCAAGACACATAAACTTACAGATTAAAAAGCTCAGTGAATCTCAGGGGATAATCCCAAGGACATAAGACACAAGATACACCAAGAGTAAACTTCTGAAATTTAAAGAAATATTTTTAAAGAATCATAAAATTATCCAGAGTTACATGACATGTTACCCATAGGAGAAAGGTAATACATATGAAAGTGGATTTCTCATAAGAAATCATAGAGATCAAAAGGAAGTAATGTAACATTTTTTAAGCCCCAAAAGAAAAGTTTTGTAAACCCTATATCCTATATCCATTGAAATATCTTCCAGGAATTAAGAAAAATTCAAAACGCTCTCAGATAAGTGAAAATTAAGACAGCTGATCCCAAGAAGACCTTTTCTAAAATAGTAGCTAAAGGAACTTCTCAAAAGGAGAGGAAATAATAAAAGAGGAAAACTTAGAATATCAGAACAGAAAAAGAATATTGTAAGCAAAATTATGAGTAAATACAATAGGCTTTCCTACTCCTCTTGAGTTTTCTAAATTTTGTTTAACAGTTAAAGTAAATATTATAACACTGTCCAATGTGGTTCTAAATGCATTTAGAGGACATATTTAAGACAATTATAAATGGACGTGTATAAAGGAACATAAAGGGAGTTAAGTTTTATATACTTCAGTCAAATTTATAAAATGACATCAGTAAAGTCTGATGTTATATATTAATACAATGTAATATGTAAAATATTATAATATATCGTATAATATATTAAAATATAATATCTACAACATTCATTAAAAAGCTATACAGGCTTCCAGTTTCCAGTTTAACATGTAAAAAACTTACAAGTCATCACTTCAACACTCACAACAAGAAAAAAAACTGAGAGGACTTCCCTGGTGGTGTAGTGGTTTGGAGTCCACCTACCAATGCAGGGGACATGCATTCGAGCCCTGGTCTGGGAAGATCCCACATGCCACGGAGCAATGAAGCCGGTGTGCCACAACTACTGAGCCTGTGCTCTGGAGCCCATGAGCTACAACTACTGAGCCCATATACCACAGCTACTGAAGCCCATGTGCCTAGAGCCCGTGCTCTGCAACAAGAGAATCCACTGCAATGAGAAGCCTGTGTACCACAACAAAGAGTAACCCCACTCGCCACAACTAGAGAAAGCCCACCTGTAGCAATGAAGACCTAACATAGCCAAAACTAAATAAAAAATTTTATTTTTTTAAAAAGCTGAAAAAACTGAAAAATAATGACTTTTTAAAGATTAATCAGAGAATTGAGGTCATAGGAGAAAGAGACAAACAGTGGAGAGTGGAGAGACAGGCAAATGAAAAGATAGAGATCACCTTTGCTGATGAAGAAGCTGCCAGTAATGGTGGCTATATTTAAATGTCAACTTCAGCAAATTCCTGGAGGTTAAGTGTGGACTAGCTTGAGAGTTAAAAGCTCCTAGGGATCCAGTCTATTGGGAAGCCCCCATACTTTTATGGGTTTTACCTCCAGGAACCCCATCAGTTTCTCAGGGTGAAGATTAGAGATAAAGATCCACCTGTTTTGCTAGGGGAAGGGAAAAAACATTTTGAAATATACTCAAGAAAAATAACCATTTTAGAATTAAGCCCAGATAATTCTCCACAGCAAAGGCCTACACAGCAAGATATAATACTTCATCAAACCTTACATGGAATGAATGAAGGGAAATTACACAATCCCAGGCACTTCTAGCCTTTCTGTCTCACTTAAGGGGGAAAACAAAAGATGTGAGAATCATAATTCAACACCAGAAGCCCACTAAAAGACAGATCAACTCATATTATTATAGAATGCTTCCTCTTCCCCAGCATTTTTACCACCATATCAATAGTGAAGTCCTTCTTAAGCTTTCTCTGAGCGCTTTGCAGGTTTGCATGGGAATACAGCTTTCCAGACTGTCAGAGCTATAATGGAGTTTTTCAAAGCCATCTATGGTTATTTCTTTCCTTAGAACTCCATGGTAAAATTCCAGTTAACTTACCATTGTGTGACTTGTCCCAACCAGTATCATAACTTCAGGATAAATACAAAGACATTGGTCTTCTCCATTCCTTTGACACTGAGACTAACTTTGTTTCCAACAATGACCATGGGATTGGGATTCTCCATTCTGCTTTAAATCACGTTAGTTTTCTTGAGCAGGGAAGTGAATGGTTTTCATAGCTTTCTCTTTCACAGTTGAATTTCCATCCTGATGGAGTTGGTAGAAGGAAGTAACCTTCAGCTGAAACACCAGGCACTCCTACTTATCTTTTTTTTTAATACAGCAGTTTCTTATTAGTCATAAATTTTATACACATCAGTGTATACATGTCAAACTCAATCGCCCAATTCAGCACACCACCATCCCCACACACCCCTGTAGTTTTCCCACATTGTTGTCCATATGTTTGTTCTCTACATTTGTGTCTCAACTTCTGCCCTGAAAACTTGTTCATCTGTACCATTTTTCTAGGTTCCACATACATGCTTTAATATACAATATTTGTTTTTCTCTTTCTGGCCTACCTCACTCTGTATGAGAGTCACTAGATCCATCCACGTCTCAACAAATGACTCAATTTCATTTCTTTTTATGGCTGATTAATATTCCATTATATATATGTGCCATATCTTCTTTATCCATTCATCCAATGATGGACACTTAGGTTGCTTCCAAGTCCTGACTACTGTAAATAGAGCTTCAATGAACATTTTGGTACATGACTCTTTTTGAATTATGGTTTTCTCAGGGTATATATGCCCAGAAATAGGATTGCTGGGTCATATGGTAGTTCTATTTTTAGTTTTTTAAGGAACCTCCAGACTGTTCTCCATAGTGGCTGTATCAATTTACATTCCCACCAACAGTGCAAGGAAGTTCCCTTTTCTCCACGCCCTCTCCAGCATTTATTGTTTCTAGATTTTTTGATGATGGCCATTCCAACCGGTGTGAGATGATATCTCATTGTAGTTTTGATTTGCATTTCTCTAATGATTAATGATGTCAAGCATTCTTTCATGTGTTTGTTGGCAAACGGTATATCTTCTTTGGAGAAACGTCTATTTAGGTCTTCTGCCCATTTTTGCATTGGGTTGTTTGTTTTTTGGTTATTGAGCTGCATGAGCTGCTTGTAAATTTTGGAGATTAATCCTTTGTCAGTTGCTTCATTTGCAAATATTTTCTCCCATTCTGAGGGTTGTCTTTTGGTCTTGTTTATGGTTTCCTTTGCTGTGCAAAAGCTTTTAAGTTTCATTAGGTCCCATTTGCTTATTTTTGTTTTTATTTCCATTACTCTAGGAGGTGGATCATAAAAGATCTTGCTGTGATTTATGTCAAAGAGTGTTCCTCCTATCTTTTCCTCTAAGAGTTTTATAGTGTCAGGTCTTACATTTAGGTCTCTAAACCATTTTGAGTTTACTTTTTGTATGGTGTTAGGGAGTGTTTTAATTTCATTCTTTTACATATAGCTGTCCAGCTTCCCAGCACCACTTATTGAAGAGACTGTCTTTTCTCCATTGTATATCCTTGCCTCCTTTGTCATAGATTAGTTGACCATAGGTGCATGGGCTTATCTCTGGGATTTCTATCTTGATCCATTGATCAAAATTTCTGTTTCTGTGGCAGTACCATATTGTCTTGATTACTGTAGCTTTGTAGTATAGTCTGAAGTCAGGGAGTCTGATTCCTCTAGATCCGTTTTATTCCCTCAAAACTGTGTTCAATATACGGGGTCTTTTGTGTCTCCATACAAATTTTAAGATTATATGTTCTAGTTCAGAAAAAACTGCCATTTGTAATTTGATAGGGATTGCATTGAATCAGTATATTACTTTGGGTAGAATAGTCATTTTCACAATACTGATTCTTCCAATCCAAGAACATGGTATATCTCTCCATCTGTTGGTATCATCTTTAATTTCTTTCATCAGTGTCATAGTTTTCTGCATAGAGCTCTTTTGTCTCCCTAGGTAGGTTTATTCCTACGTATTTTTTTTTTTTTTTTGCAATGGTAAATGGGAGTGTTTTCTTAATTTCTCTTTCAGTTTTTTCATCATTAGTGTATAGCAATGCAAGAGATTTCTGTGCATTAATTTTGTATCCTGCAACTTTACCAAATTCATTGATTAGCTCTAGTAGTTTTCTGGTGGCATCTTTAGAATTCTCTATGTATAGTATCATGTCATCTGCAAACAGTGACAGTTTTACTTCTTCTTTTCCAATTTGTATTCTTTTATTTCTTTTTCCTCTCTGATTGCCATCGCTAGGACTTCCAAAACTATGTTGAATAATAGTAGTGAGAGTGGACATCCTTGGCTTGTTCCTGATCTTAGAGGAAATGCTTTCAGTTTTTCACCATTGAAAATTATGTTTACTGTGTGTTTTTCATATATGGCCTTTATTATGTTGAGGTAGTTTCTGTCTATGCCCATTTTCTGGAGTGTTTTTATCGTAAATTGGTGTTGAATTTTGTCAAAACCTTTTTCTGTATCTATTAAGATTATCATATGGTTTTTATTCTTCAATTTGTTAATATGGTGTATCACATTGATTGATTTGCATATACGGAAGTATCCTTGCATCCCTGGGATAAATCCCACCTGATCATGGTGTGTGATCCTTTTAATCTGTTGTTGGATTTTGTTTGCTAGTATTTTGTTGAGGATTTTTGCATCTATATTCATCACTTATATTGCTCTGTAATTTTTTTTTTTTTTTTTTTTGTCGTATCTTTGTCTGGTTTTGCTATCAGGGTTATGGGGGCCTCATAGAATGAGTTTGGGAGTGTTCCTTCCTCTGAAATTTTTTGGAAGAGTTTGAGAAGGCTGGGTGTGAATTGTTCTCTAAATGTTTCATAGAATCCACTTGTGGAGCCATCTGATCCTGGACTTTTGTTTGTTGGAAGGCTTTTAATCACAGTTTCAACTTCATTACTTGTGATTTGTCTTTTCACATTTCCGATTTCTTCCTGATTCAGTCTTGGAAGCATATACCTTTGTAAAAATTTGTCCATTTCTTTCAGTTTGTCCATTTTATTGACATAGAGTTGCTTGTAGCAGTCTCTTAGGATACTTTGTATTTTTGAAGTGTCTGTTGTAACTTCTCCTTTTTCATTTCTAATTTTATTGATTTGAGTCCTCTCCCTCTTTTTCTTGATGAGTCCAGCTAATGGTTTATCCATGTTGTTTATCTTTTCAAAGAACCGGCTTTTAGTTTTATTGATCTTTGTTATTGTTTTCTTTGTTTCTATTTCATTTATTTCTGCTCTGATCTTTATGATTTATTTCCTTCTGCTAACTTTGGGTTTTGTTTGTTCTTCATTCTCTAGTTCCTTTAGATGAAAGGTTAGATTGCTTATTTGAGATTTTTCTTGTTTCTTGATGTAGGCTTGTATAGCTATAAACTTCCCTCATAGAACTGCTTTTGCTGCATCCCATAGGTTTTGGATAGTCGTGTTTTCATTGTCATTTGTCTCTAGGTATTTTTTGATTTCTTCAGTGATCTCTTGGTTATTTAGTAATGTATTGCTTTTTTTTTTTTTTTTTTTTTGCTGTATGCGGGCCTCTCACTGTTGTGGCCTCTCCCATTGCAGAGCACAGGCTCCAGACACACAGGTTCAGCGGCCATGGCTCATGGGCCCAGCTGCTCCATGGCATGTGGTATATTCCCGGACCGGGACACGAACCTGTGTCCCCTGCATCGGCGGGTGGACTCTCAACCACTGTGCCACCAGGGAAGCCCTAGTAACATATTGTTTAGCCTCCATGTGTTTTTGTTTTTTACCTTTTTCTCCCCTGTAATTCATTTCTAATCTCGTAGTGTTGTGATCAGAAAAGATGCTTGATATGAGTTCAATTTTCTTAAATTTGCTGTTGCTTGATTTGTGACCCAAGATGTGATCTATCCTGGAGAATGTTCCATGTGCCCTTGAGAAGAAAGTGTAATCTGCTGTTTTTGAATGGAATATCCTATAAATATCAATTAAATCTATCTGGTCTGTTGTGTCATTTAAAGCTTCCATTTCCTTATTAATATCATTTTGGATGATCTGTCCATTGGTGTAAGTGAGGTGTTAAAGTCCCCAACTATTAATGTGTTACAGTTGATTTTCTCTTTTATAGCTGTTTACAGTTGCCTTATGTATTGAGGTACCCCTATGTTGGTTGCATATATATTTATAATTGTTATATCTTCTTCTTGGATTGAGCCCTTGATCAGTATGTAGTGTCCTTCCTTGTCTCTTGTAACATTCTTTATTTTAAAGTCTATTTTATTTGATATGAGTATTACTCCTCCAGCCATCTCTGGTAATGCTAAAAATTACTTTGTCTACAAGTAACTATAGTTGTAACATTTCTGTTCTTAATATTTGCATGCTATAATTTTTTCAGTTTTACTTTTAATAACATTGCAAATGTGTATTTTGTAAAACAGCAAACTTCAGTGAGGTTTCTTCTAGTCCAATTAGGAAATCTTCGTCTCATACAGGATTATTCCATTCAGATATAATGCATTATTGAAGGATGTTTTGGTTTAACTCTAATTTGCACTTTTGTTTTTAATTCTTTGATGACACACTCCATTTTGCTTCCTGGCTTCCATTGTTCTTCTAGTCTTATTGTTTATTGTTGCTCTTTTGAGGGAAATCTATTCTTTCTGCCACACTTGCTGCTTTTGAGATTCTTTATTATGCTGGGCTTTAAGTCACTTTACTATAATGTATCTAAGTAGGATTTTGTTTACTTATTACAGCTTAGTGCTTGTTGCACTTTTAGAATATGTGGGATGATTTTTTTTTTCATCAATTTGGAACATTCTGAACAATTATCTCTTCTAACTTGTTTTTGTTTTTTAATTTTCTATCCTTTCTTCTCTGGGTCCCAAATTTTACTTTTGGTAGATTTTTTCTATGTTATCTATGTTTTTAATTTTTTTACCTTTTTATGAAAATATTTCATACTGCTGTGCCTCTGAGTATTTTCTTCTTATATTTTCTACTTCTTTAATCTATCTTCTATCTATTGAGTACTTAATTTTGTTTTTATTTCTTTTAACTAAAATATTTGTTTCTTTTTATGGTTTCTTATTTTCTACCTAAATTCTTCACCTTTTCTTTTATTTCTTTGAACATACTATGTTTATATTTTATAAAGTTTATGTGTCATAACTCCATTGTATTGAACATTTATTGTTTTTCTTCTATTGTATATTTTCCCCTTTTTTTTAGTCACATTTTTTTGTACTCTTTCATACATGGTGTTTTTCCATTTAGTGTTGTATATTATGTCTATAAAATTTTAAAATAATTGAAACCACGGATTCTATTTTCTTTTTCCATGGAGTGTTATATTTGCTTCTGGCAGGTGGTAGTTGAATGATCCTATATTACCTGAATATAACCAGACATCAAGAGATATAATACCCACAAATGATATGGTATGTGCTTCTTATTCCTAGGTTGTATCTTGGGAACCCAACTGAAAGACTTGGCCCATGTAAGTTACTAGTGCTGCCAATGGTAGGCTTTGAATTTTAATTTTCTTTAGCTCTGTGCAACTATCATAAAACAATTTCAATTTTTAACCCTCTCAGCCTTCCAACTCCTCTTCTAGAATTGGCAGATATGCTGAGCAGAAAAGTAGTATCAAATGTCAGTTTCACCTCTCTGAGTTTTTCTCTTCTTTGAGATCTTATCCCTGTAACTGTTCACTTCCTCGTAAGTAGTCAGATGATTTCAAGCATTGTATTTAAAATATTACATCCAGGGCCTCCCTGGTGGTGCAGTGGTTGAGAGTCCGCCTGCCGATGCAGAGGACACGGGTTTGTGCCCTGGTCCGGGAAGATCCCACATGCCGTGGATCGGCTGGGCCTGTGACCCATGGCCTCTGAACCTGTGCGTCCGGAGCCTGTGCTCCGCAACGGGAGAGGCCACAACAATGAGAGGCCTGCATACCACAAAAAAAAAAAAAAAAAAAAAAAAAAAAAAAAAAAAAAAAAAGCATTACATCCAGCCTTACATGTTTTGGGTTTGCATTACCTAGACTTCAATTCCCAGAATACTTTTTGTTTTTCACAGCCTTGGGTATGGCTTTTGTGTTGACAGATAATTTCCACTGCAAATATACAATTCACTCAACCCCTCCTGCTTCTCCTCCTCTTCCTTATCATCTCAGAAAATGTTTTGGTATGAAAACAATTTAATCAACCTCCCTGTTATGGGTTAAATTTTGTCCCCCAAAAAGGTATGTTCATATCTTAATCCCTGGTACCTTTGAAGGTGACTTTTTTGGAACTAGGGTCTTTGCAGCTGTCAAAAATAAAGCCATTAAGGTGGGCCTTAATCCAATAAGACTAGTGTCCTTATTAAAAAAAAAAAAAAGAGAGAGAGAATAGACAAAGACACAGGGACACACAGGAACAATGCCATGTAACAATGGAAGCAGAGATCAGAGTGATGCCTCTATAAGCCAAGGATGCCAGGAATACCAGAAACTAAGAGAAAGGCATGGAACAGATTCTTCACTGTCAAATTCAGAGAGAGCATAATCCTTCTGACACCTTGATTTTTTACTTCTATTCTCCCAAACTGTGAAAGAATAAATTTCTCTTGTTTTAAGCTACCCAGTTTGTGGTACTTTGTTTTGACAGCCCTAGGAAACTAATACACTCCTCTCTTAGCCCCAAATAATTTCTCAAAATCCTAGGTTTCTAAATTGACTGTGACTTCTCTTTTTCCAGTTTTTCTATCATCACAGCCCTTTCATAGATATTAATGGATTCCTTGTATGCAACTGGTGACATTTGTGATGATTTTCTTTTACTATCTGTTACCTTCCCTTTCTGGTCTCTCCTCCATGTTAATATTCTTCCATTTTTGTTTTTTTATTTTTTTAATTTTTTTCCTTTAATAAAAAGATAGTTCTTCTTTTGTATATGCCTGAGACTGCTTCATCTCTTTGCTAAAGAATCAAGGGCTATAATGTTTTTCCAGGGGCTTCTGATAGCAAGATAAGTATTTGGTAAACTCATGTTTAGTTTTCAGGAATAGACCCCCTCTCTTGGATTTACTTGCATTTTCAACAAATTGCAATGGTAAATTTTGAGACACAATAGCGTGTGAACAGATCACGTATAATAGGGTACATTTACATTTTTAATGTTTTTGAAAAATTTTTTCTGCTGACCAACACTATGAAATATTTTTTACATCATGCTCTAAATCACATACAGACACATATATAATTGAAAAAAAAATAGTTGCATGCAAAAATGCTTAGCTTACTAAGATAAAAATCACTTTTCTATTCAATTTTATGCTTTTATAGTTAACAAAATATAGTTCATGAACAACTATAAATGAACTCACAGTAACAAATCCTGATCCAAAATTTAAAGATCACTGACAAGGTGACTGGTTTTCTGCCAGACAGTACTTTCTGATGACCATGGTGTAAGATCCCACATTAGTGAAGCAAAAGAAAGATCAGGAAGAATGCATCACTCTCTCATTAGATCTTTCTTCTGATTCCCTTCATATAATTTCTGAAATTTATGTGCTTATTTCAGATTTCTGATGTACAGAAAGAAGAACATATTTTTAAGGTTTTATTGAAGGAATTCTTGCCTGAAGGTGAGTGGAGGTAGGTACAGTGATTCCTCAAATTACGTTCTAACAGAGGAATCTATTATTTCAGCATCTGGTTTATTTGAAACACAGTCTTTTCCTATTTGCTTTCCCTTTGCTGATGAAGAATTAAATTCCATGAAGGAACACATTTTATTTTCACCAGGTGGGTCTTTGATGCTATATTTTTCTTCTGTGTTTGATAAAAGCCATTTGCAAACTTATTTTTGGTTTAAACCATCGAGTCAAATGTAAGGACAAATTATAAATCAAATATAAGCTACATTCTCATAGAACTGCTTGACATCAAGTGTGAAACCCAACAATAGCATATTTTGCTAAAGAGGGCAGGGTGTTTACTGGGCTGAGGCTTTTCTGAATTCCTGATATCTGCACGTTTGTTTCCACACTGGTGATCCCCTCCACCATTTGGGGCATGACAGGGAATGATCAGAGAAAATATTGTTGGAAAGAGTTAACAGCAGGTGCCATGCTTGCTTATTGCTTCTTGCAGTTTTCAGCAGTTGATGCTTCACCATTAAATATTTTCATATACAATTTTCTATTTGCTTTGAATTACTGAAATATACTAAGCATAGCTCTCCAAGGGCCCAGATCTATGGCATAATAGGCTCCTGCTAATAGCTTGAAACTGTACAGCAATCTAGTTTTAAAATACAACACAAATCTTTATCTAAAAGCACTAACACCTCACTCTTGTGTTCACAGAGTATGTTTTCACATTTCCTCTTGCGATGCATAGGAAGGGGGGAAAAGCTACAAGAGAAATGATGCATTCTGGGCAAGGAGCCAATTTAAAAAGTCTGTTCTTTCCAGTTTGCTGTCACTTGTCGTGGTTAAACAAAACACGGAGGAGAAAAAGAGAAATTGGCTTCAGTGTAAATGTCAACATTCTGATTAAAGCAAACACAAAGCATTCAGAGCTCTTGACAAAAAAAAAAATTAAATTGAATTATGAAGAGTATGCAAATGAAGCCCTTCCTCTGTATGATTACCAAGACTTATGCATTTTGTATTTTTTGTCTGTGCTGGAGGAATCTGTGCTGCAGGACAAGGAGTTCAGGAACAGTAAAGGGAAGGTGAACAACACATTTCTCAGCTGACGACAGCTGGAACCCACTAAAATATTGGTTCAGAATCGCCCAACACTTTTGCAAACACTGGGGAAGATTGGAAAGCTGACGGTAAGGCCTGGTGCTTTCAGTCTCTTGTCTTGTAGCTAACCAAGGTTTCCCCTACAACACAAACCCCAAAAGAATTTATTTAAAGGATTCAAAAATATCATTTGTTAGAGGGGAGAGCTTTAAGAAAAATATTAAAATGCATTGATGTCAACTCTACTGTGTCACTTTCTTGGTATCTCTTTTAAGACCTTAGAAATTGAATTGTTTGAAATGCAGTTTGAGAGGGCTCTCAGCGCGTATTCATGATATGTGATTTTCAAGGTAGCATAATATACTCCATTTCTGTAATTAAAATTAATGGGAAAATAAAAAAGTGAATGGTCTGCATTGGTCCTCTTCCCCTGGAGAAGAATATATTTGCCTTCTTGGGTGAATACGTATTGTCCGATGATAAGAGACTACAAATGAGGTGTGTGTGTGTTTGCCTCTATATATGAAGAAGGTCATATGCTAAATGTGAGAAGAATCTTTCTCACCTTCCATTCTTTTCTCTCCAGGATCTACGGTGCCATTGTGTTTCTGAACCTTACCTTTGCCTGTAATATTACAATTGCTTTCTGATTTATCATTGGCCCTGTCTTTCTGCTTTAGGGGATATTCTGAAACTGCTTTCAAACTGCAGTGTGCACTCAGCCTGTTATTTCTGACCCTAGAGTCTGAAATAGTTACTTAGTGCCTGTCAGGAAAGTCCAAACCCTGGCCTGATATTCAAGGCTTTCTTAACTAGCCTTAAACTAACTTTGTATTCCCTTCAGAAAAATGTACTGGGTATCTACTAAATGTCAGTCATTTGCCTTTTCCTCACCTTGTTGCCTACACATTTCCTACTCTGGGTTTATTTTATTTCTCTCCCATCCTATTCTGTGCTTTTCCATTTACACCACATTATTCTTGTGCCCTTTCCTTACATGGACTTTCCTGCACCTTTACCTACCAGACACTCATATCTTTCAAGGCTAAATTTAAAAGGTTCCTCTTTCTTGAAATCTTTCCTATTACTGAATTTGAAAATGACTCTTCCTTCCCAGAATTTTTATATCTTCCTATTTGTAACCCTTGGAACTTATTAATATTACTTTGAATTAGTAGTAGGTGTATATCTTACACCTGGCCTAAAATAATCTTAAAAATTGAAGCTTTTGTTTATACATCCTCATGTCCTGCCTGAAATCAGCCCACTGTAAGCTGTGAGATGTACATCTAGATAATACTGGAAAAGTTATGTTACCTATCAATGTTCCAATCCCCATGTCCATAATATGAGTATGATGATATCTCTAATTCCCAGGGAATTATGAAGATGATGTTTATAAAATTGTGTAGAGCTCTAAGTTTTAGATATAATTTATATTATTTTAAATTTTAATATTGATAATGTATCTAAGTACATAAATGAATGAAGTTAGTAGTTCATGGATATAGACACTAAAGCTGGAGCATCGACTATCTGCTACATGTTTTTCATAGATGGTTTAATAGAACTCTCACTAAAACCTTGTAAGGCCTGTATTAAAATACTGAACATGTAGATGAGGCTGGATAGGCTAGATAACCAGTTTGACTCTAAAGCCTGTGATTTTTCTCGAACACTCAGGAATTTATTCCTTGGACTGTCCTAAATAGCAGAGAACTTTGTTAAACTAGACACAGGGACAACACACCCCTAGTCCTACCATTGGCCCACCTCCCCATTCCTTTAATGTATGACAGTAAGTTAATTGCACCTCAGAGAACCAGACATGTTTATTTTAAACCCTTAAACTCACCTTTCCCATGCTGCCATTCTTTCCCCAGGTCCATTGCTGCCTAGGATTTCCCTACATGTGTGTCCAAATACATTCATTAGCCTTTTTTTTTTTTTTTTTTTTTTTACAATCCTTCAGGCTGCCAAATGCAGTCTCTGTCCTCGTTGTAACATGTATTCCAGGTGATATTGATAAAACCTGTCTAGGGAGTAGGATTTGATAAATAAAGGGCAGTCAGGTTCAAATGTATTAGGAATTACTTTACCCCAATCATATAGGAACGTCAAATGTTTCTATGTGGTATATGGAGTGAGACACATCACATTCTACAGGATAGAGAGACTAGAGATTATCAAATATTACATCCCATTTTATTCAGGAAAATGAGACCTGGAGAGAGTTTAACTGTAATTAACCAACTTAAGTCATTAGGGTCAATAAGAGTTCTTGGGATGGTTTTCAATGGAATTTTCATTCATTAATTTATTCAATACTATTTCTTGGGCCTCCACATTGTAATGTCATTCACTGAAGAGAGCCAGCAATAACTAGCCTCACCTCTCTGGGAGTTTACAATCTGGAAACTACATTATCTTATAAACAAAAACTATAAAACAAGAACAGGAATTCCAAAGAGATTATCACGGATGTATTTCAAATAGGTGAATTAAAAACATACACGTACACCTATTAAGCATTTATATGTAACGTGGGAGCTGGTGTGAAACTAGGCAGGTGTTTGCAGAGAAGATGAGGGTTTACCTGCTTCACCACCAACACAATCTTCCCAAGGGGCCCTGAACAAGAAGAAGCAAGGTCTCCCAAGCCCATTTCCCACACTTTCTCATCTGTGCACTCAGATTTGGGAACGAAGGCTATTTTTGTTGTTGTTTTCATGTGGAGAAAAATACACGTTTCTTCCTTCAAAGTAAACATTCTGGAAGCTGTTTTGATTGTTCAGATTTCTTTAAAGACCTTGACACCACTTACCATTGCTTTTTCGTCTGCAGGGAACATAATGAAACTGAAGTCTCTCATGGAGCTTTTATTCCTCTTCTTTCAGACTTAATAGAAAACAGTAGGGGACACTTGGGCCACCAATGTCAGTGCCATTTCAGGGTCTGCTTTGGTTTTGTTCTCAAGAAAAATGTCATTGGATTAATTTTTTTTTTTTTTAACAGGATATTTTGCTCAGAAGAAGCCCTGACATTTCCCGTGTATCTTTCCTCTTCTCCCCCACACCCCTTGCCTGCCTTTTCTTCCTTTGGGTAGGACAAAGACCTGAGATTGAATGGGGTTTTCTCTTGATAGTGCTTTGGCAATGGCTTAGAACCTTGTTTGACCATGGCCATGAAATACGTTTTACATGAGAGCCAGCATGTAAACACAAAGAAACACACACACTCCTCTTTTGACCAAAGTTTGTACCTTTACTGGACAATTTATGCCTTTTTTTTTTCTTCTTTTAGACACCTCCAACTTCCAAAATATTAACTTTGAAGCTATTGCCTGATATTTGGCCTTTAGTAGTCAAGCCTTATTTTTTGCATGAAGTCATACTTTATATATACTTCATTAGATAACTATTTACTCTTCCTGATTTTTCAACGCCTTCTATTCAACTCAAAACCTCTGAGTTCTCAAAAGCCATAAGCAGCCATCACCAAAACAATAGTAACAATGAAGAAAAACAAAACTAAACTAACCTTTTTCTCATTAGAGTCATATTATGATATTTTAAATCCATTTAAGATCTACTAAATTAACTTTCACCACTAATGGCTTACAACAGGACAGCTGAAAAACCTGCTTTGTAGCATACAAGCTGAGGTTGTTACTGGCTGTGACAGTAAGCCCTGGGAAGGTTTCTGAGGCTGATCTCTAGTGGAAAGTGTGCAGGAATCGATTACTCAGATCTGCCAAAGGAGTAACTATTGAATCTTCTGGAAGTTGTGACAACCTTTTGTCTTCAGTTAGCTGAGAAGTCCTCTGGAAGCTCTGTGTTTTATTCAGACGAAGAATCATGATGTTGAGGGACCTAGACATTTTCCTTCACAGGCCCCCCTATCAATAAAACAAAATATTTTATGACTGTGTTAGTATAAAGACAAATATAATCAGGGCTGGATTTATAATGGAATGCTGTTATTCATCGTTATTATATTTGTTTTTTCTTCTGATTTTAAAACAAATTATAATGGAAACATTTTCATATTGGTTCACAATTTGACACCAGACATGAAGGACAAGGAAAGAACAAAGAAAGAGGCAGTTATTCTATGTTGGTGTTAATAATAAGCAAGAGAGCTTACATACAAGGCTTGTTTTGGGATCTCAGCACCCACCACAAGAACCTGAAAAGTTTATAGAGAGGCCTTAAAAGGTTAAGTAATGTATTCAGTCCAGATGGTCTCACAACACCTTAATCTCTTTAGACTGTATCTTTGAAACATCTCCTAGTGTTGGAATGATGGTGGGTGGAACCTACATTCCAAAGACAGAAGAGTGGGGGAAGGAGGCTTCTACTGCCCTGTCCAGCTCATGGGTCAGCTGGTGGTTACATCCTTTCTATGACCTCCTCTCATATTTCATGAACTTCTACATGTATAGTTGGGCCTGGGTACTGTGCCTATCATCTGGATGGATAGTTTGTCTAGAATCCTTTAATTGTAATGCAAAGTATACTTTGTAATTTGAAGATAAAAGAACTGACCCTTTTCTCTTATGAGTAAAAACCATGTTCTAAATAATTTCTAGAATAATGAAGATTAGCTTGTGTGGCTACATCTACTTCTTTTAGCTAATAGTACACATTTTGTGGTAGGTTATATTTAGAGATACCATAATGACTGTGGGTAGCAGAACCATTTGGGACTTGGGTTGGGGATCAGAATATGTGTGAGGTCAGGGTTAAGCCTTAGGAATCTTACATGGAATTAGACTGGAGGAGGAAAATGGTGGTTTAGAGATGGGATTTGGAAACTGTGACAAGAAATAGAATATTCTTTGTCCTCAACACTTTGTCCAGGACTACTTTTCTAAAGGAGAAATAAATATATTTTATACAACTATATATGTTTTCAAACACTATAATAAGTTAACAGTACAAATAAATAAAAAAGAGAGAACATCCATAATTCCACAAAGATCTAGCCACTGTTAATATTATTAACAATAATATTCAAAAAGCAGATGTATATATATATATATATATATATATATATATATATATATATATAACTACACAGATGATGTATATAATCTATTATTACACAGATTGTTCTGCTACCTGAACTTTTACTCAATAATATATCACTGGAAACTTCCATATCATTAACTTTCAATCTAAAATATAATTCTTAATCCATGGCAGGAGACCCATTATTTGTTTAATGTGCTCTTAATTATAGAATTCATGTTTTCCTTAGTTGTTTGCTAATACAAACAATGCTGTCCTAATTTTACATTGCCTGTGAGTACAGCTTCATGCATCTGTATTCTCTCAGAAAAAAATCATAGAAGTGGGAGTTCCAAGGTAAATTGTTATGTACTTCAGATAGTTGACTGCTTTTTATGTTCTTTAATGAACTACCTATTAACATCCATATCCCACTTTTCTATTTTTCTTTTGCTTAGAAAACATGCTTTACAGAAAACAAAAATGTTAATCCTATGATCATTGTACATATTGAAAATATTTATATTATTTTATTTATATCCTTCTGAATTTATTTTTCTCTGCAGATGTAAAATTTTATTTGGTGAAAAATCTAACAATATTTCCTGTTTGATTTCCTTTTTTGATGTTAGTATCATATTAAAAGCACTTCCAAACCTTAAAGTTATGTGAATATTCACTAATATTTCTTCTATTATTTGAAATTTAAAAATATTTCTGTATTTAAATGATTTTATTAATTTCAATATAATATGTGAAGAATAATTCAACATTTTGCATTTTCCCTCTGTATTTATTAAAAAATATATATTCCCACATTTTAAAGATAGCTTCTATACCATATATTAAATTTCATATGAAATGTGGCTGGTTTCTAGACTTTCTTATTTTCATTGATGTATCTATTTATTTCTGTACCAACACCACACTATTTTAATTTCTAAACCTGTAAAACATAATAAAAAAGGGAACCCCTGATGGAGCCTGTCTTTTTTTTCAAAAACGAGCTACTCAATCATTTAATTTTCTTAGAAGAAATGTAGTATAGTTTTTTTTTTTTCAATTAAACCTTTGGACAACTTATTGAAATTGTACTAAAGTTAGTTTAATTCCAAAGAATAAATATTTTCACAATATTTTATCTTTCCATCTAGAGTCATAGAACATTCCCTTATGTATTTATTTATTTATGCGTATACACATACACCTCTACACGTACACTTACACACAAACACATGTATACATGTAGATGTATAATAGATATATCTAGGTAGCGTTTTAGAGACTTCTTTGACAAATACATTTTTGCTTCTTGATATTTTTTATTTTGGTTGCTGTGGCAAATATATAATCTTTTTTTTTCTATCCATGTTCCAAGTGGTTATTGCTGCTCTATAGGAAAGCTTTATAGTTCTCTACTTATTTTGTAACTGTAAACTTTGCCATATTTCAGTGTTAACTCAAACTAGTTTTTCCTTCAATTCACTGAGTTTTTGGAGTAAATCTTATAATCTATAAGTTATAGTATTTTGTCAGTTTCTTTACAATATTTATATCTCTATGTTTTTATTATCCTATTTCATCAGTTAGAACTTCAGAAACTTGTTGAATAATAACAGTGGTAGCAGGCATCTCTATTTCCTCCCAGAACTGACAAGGAATACCTCTGAGCTGTGTAGTCAAATAAGGTAACATAGTCAGTATGGAAAACAAGTTTTTATCCATATTCCTAGTTCATTCAAAAGTTTATTTTCACTTTAGTCTTTTTATTTTAATAACAAAGAGATTCGAATTTTATGAAATGCACATTAGCACCTAATAAATACTTCATTTTTTCCTCTCTTTTGACCTTTTGATGGGATACATTATATTTATTGCTTTCCTAATGGTGAGCCCATCTTGCACACCTGGAGTAAATTTTATTTGGCCTTGATGTACCATTCTTTTGACATAGCACAGAATTTAATTTGCTAAAATGTTGCTCACTATTTTTACAGCCTTATTATAGGTGTGGTTGTTCTGTAATGTGTGTGTGCAGGAATATGTGTTTGCATACATGCATGCTCTTTACTAATCATCGTGTCAAGTTTATGCCAGCTACAGAAAATGAGCTAAAAAGCATTGTTTTCTTCTATGATCTGGAGCAATTTAGATTGCATAGAAATGTAGCTTCCCTGAAAGATTTGATAGATCAACCCAGTCACCCAGATTGCTTTAGATTTAAGTCAGTTTATACAGCATTAAAAATAACTTTGGGGCTTCCCTGGTGGCGCAGTGGTTGAGAGTCCGCCTGCCGATGCAGGGGACGCGGGTTCGTGCCCCAGTCCGGGAAGATCCCACATGCCGCGGAGCGGCTGGGCCCGTGACCCATGGCCGCTGGGCCTGCGCGTCCGGAGCCTGTGCTCTGCAACGGGAGAGGCCGCAACAGTGAGAGGCCCGCGTACCACAAAAAAAAAAAAAAAAAAAAAAAAAAAAAAAAAAAAAAAAAAAAAAAAAAACTTTGTCCCAGGCTTCCCTGGTGGTGCAGTGGTTGAGAGACCACCTGCTGATGCAGGGGACACGGGTTCATGTCCCGGTCTGGGAAGATCCCACATGCCGCAGAGCAGCTGGGCCCATGAGCCATGTCCAGAGCCTGTGCTCCGCAACGGGAGAGGCCACAACAGTGAGAGGCCCGCATACCGCAAAAAAAATAAAATAAATAAAAATAAAAAAAAAACTTTGTCCCTATAATCCACTGTTTTTATCAAGCCTCTACTATGCTGGATGCAGCAGGGAGACACAGTAATTGGTCACAGTAGGTCCACAAGAAAAAGATGGTCTACAATACAAAGCAATTCCTTCTAAATCCTAAAGAGTGGAACACACAATGCATTTCATTGGAATTCAAAAGAACAAACAATAGTTTGGCCTCCTTGGCTTGGAAAGTTCTTTGCTTTTGTTCCTTGTTTACTTTTTTTTTATTTTTGTTTTTCTCTGAATGAGGAGGGATTTAGTCTTAATCTCAGGATAGCCTAACTGAGGTGTTCTGAGGGCACCTTAGCTGTATATGAATTGTGTGCTAGAAGCACAGGTGAGCATTCTGACAGAACGGAGAAAGCACATTAGGAATATAATGTTAGCAGGAAAGACTGGAGTCAGATGCCCAGGGAACTTGCAATATGTACAATTTTTCCATTCCTAACAACCCATTTCCATTCATAGATGTTTTAATGAAAACTGCCAGCCTACTGACATTTAATGTCAAAAGTTCAAATAGAACACTTACCTCCCTTCCAATTTTTTGGTCCTATGAGTCTTTGAGTGTCTAAAGCCCCATAATGTCTCTTGGCCTCTGGAGTTGAGCATAATTTGACCCAGGACTTAGGTAAAGAAATGATTTTTAGTTAGCCTATCTAGTCCATTTTATCACTTAATCATGAATTTCCAACTCCTTATGAGGCAACAATAGTGATTTGTATAAGTCACATTAGAGAAAGGCACATCTATATCATATGAGTCTATTTACAAAAGGAATTATAGAAGATATCTGCTTACTACAAAAAAAAAAAAAATCACCTAAATTAAGACAGTGAAAGTGCCATTAAGACATTTTTCCATCCCTCAGAACCTGGCAGGGAATTGTTCCCCATGGCACATTTTCCTGCTTCTCTTGCAGCCAGGTTTTAAACATCTTAAGCTATAGCACTACCCTCCCTTCCCCTGAGCAGTGATGATACTGCCTCATAAATCTCTTTGGTCAGAATTATTTCCAACATAACTCCAAGTCCCTTGTGATGGATTCTTTCTGCCCGTAGGAGGCCCTGTAGTTGGGTCATGTGCTAAAGGAAAGAAAGTAGGAGTTGGATTTGTGCAAACATCAGAAAGTGAGTCTGTTGCTATCCTTCGTTTAATTTCTTAACTATAAATTGAAATCTTTAGATCTTATGGAATGCACTACTGAGTTATCACACAGGGAATCTCATATATCAACTAGTCAAGCATTTCTGTTAAAGTTCTTGAGAGTGGGAAATTTGGACATTTTATTCAACTATGCAAAACCAGAGTCTAAAAGAGTGCCTGGCAATGGTAGATGCCTGATAAATACATGTTAAATGCCTGGATATATGAATGGATTTCCACATGTCTGGTACAGTATTATGCCCAATGGGGATTCTAACAAAAGAAACATAAGACTCCTGCCCCACAGAAAACTATGACTGATGGGGAAGGCAAGATTCTTACTGGGGACTAAACAGTCTGTAGGTGATCAGTGTTTAAGTGTTATACCACAGATTCTGAGGTTCTGGAGATGAGGTGTGATGTCAAAGAATGTGGGTATTAAGTGCTACTGGTTGATTGATAGGTTTCAAATCACCAGAGGAGAGGAGGGGTCATCCATGGGCCCTCCTCTTTCCACTTGTTCCCTTACATAATTCTCTGAACATACCTCTAACATCTGTGAATTTGCTTACCTCCATTAATCCACAATTCCTGAGAACCTGGTTTTTATAACTTATGATTGAAAAGACATGGGTCTTTGTTGAAATAAAATCACACCCAGAAACCCAGCTGATAGGTCAATGGAAACAATACTGCTATGACTGAAACAAACTAAGGAGCCTCTGTGGGACACTCTGAGCAGATTCCTGGAATTTCAATGACTCTCCAGGAGAAGTCCAGGGACAACTGATATCCACAAACAGATGAGGGACCCTGGTTCTATCTCTCCACTCTTCTTCTTAAACAGAACTTTCCACCCAGGCCTAACCAGCCCTTCACCCAGCTCTTTAGCCCAGGGCCATTTTCTGTGAGCATGTAACAACCCAACACCAAGAAAGGAAGCACAGAGTATCTGTCTTCAGCTCTTGTTTGTGTTTTTCTGTATTTTGTGTATGTGTTTCTCCAATTCAAAAGTGAATAAATAGTGTGCAGGCAGTAATGACACCACATAAGAAGGGAAACATAGAGTCCATGCATTGCAACATTCATTTTTGCCAGACAGCACAGTATTGCAGAACTGGCCCTTTGAACAGACTATGAAGGTGATTGCTCATACGGTGAGTGTGATTTGGGCATCATCAGAATCTATCTATTACCTTAAATTGCCTCCTGCCTTAGTTTGTCCTAAAACTGAGAACCTTCAAATTAGACATCAGTTTTTGAAGAACCCCATTATTTAGAAAATACTTCTGGGAGAAGTTACAGATCAAAATTTTGTTGCTTGTAAACAACTTTGTCTTGAATGAGTTTATCAACTTAGCTATCCATTCACTTAGCTAAACTTTAGTGAATTGTGATCTAAATACAAAAATATCAGATTCCTTTTCTTACAGACTACATTGTGTTCCCAAGAAATTCATATTTTGAAGCCCTAACTGCCAATGTGATTGTATTTGGAGATATGGTCTTTAAAAGGTTAATTAAGGTTAAATAAAGTCATATAGGTTGGGCTCTAATCCAGTATGACTGATGTCCTTACAGGAGGAAAAGGAGACACCAGGACCATACAGAGAAAAACCCATGTGAGGACACAATGAGAAGGCAATTATCTGCAAGCCAAAATGAGAGGACTTAGGAGAAAACGAACCTGTGGACATCTCGATTTTGGACTTTCAGACTATAGAAGAGTGAGAAAATACTTTTTTTTTTTTTTTTGCGGTATGCGGGCCTCTCACTGTTGTGGCCTCTCCCGTTGCGGAGCACAGGCTCCGGACGTGCAGGCCCAGTGGCCATGGCTCACAGGCCCAGCCACTTCGCGGCATGTGGGATCCTCCCGGACCGGGGCGCGAACCCGTGTCCCCAGCATCGGCATGCGGACTCCCAACCACGGCGCCACCAAGGAAACCCCCATTTCTTTTTTTTAAGGCACCCAGTCTATGGTATATTGTTTTCGCAGCCCTAGCAAACTAATATACATTTTAAGATTTTTTTTTTTAATATAGTAATGTTACCGACCTTTAGGATAGCACTTCCTTTAGCAAGTCTCACTTATGCCAGCCTCCTTTCCCCACAGAAAAAGTAAACAGGGATACACAGTACTCCCTGGGGTTTCCTTTGCTTACCCTCATTTCAGCTCTTACTATACTGGGTTGAAGATTTCCTGGTCACTCACCTGGTTGCACCAATAAATTGAAGCTCCTTGGTGGGAAAGGCTGTGTGTATGCAGCACAGTGCCCATCATATAGTTACACACTCAATAAAAATCTGTTCAATTTAATCAAATTTAATGTATGCGAAGATTACTATGTAGATTTTAAAGAGATATTCTAAAATCATGATTTTCCTCTGAAGAACCCATAGACTATGAAAACTGGCATCAAGATTGATTTGTTCTGTTAATGTTTTATTGTCTTACCTAGTAGTATGTCTGAAATGGGAGAAGTTTCTACCAGGTAAACGATGGGGCTACATGTATATTTGTGTCTATCAAACAGTTGTGTTCCTATAACCATGTGCAACTGTTCCACCTTCTATACAAAATTTGCTTCCATGTCACATCAGTAGTTAGAACTTACAGGGCCATTATATGGCTTCCAGAGAAACATTCTAAGTCTTTGTGTTGGCAGACATGCAAATCATGGCACTGTCCTTACATAGTTTTCCTTGCTTGGCTGTCCCATAGTCGCCATGTCCCCTTGTTAGAACATACCACATTAAAACTTCAAGAAATGCACCATCCCTCCCTTTGTCCACCTAGAAAACTCAATTCTTATTTTAAAATTCAGTATAAATGTTATATTTTCCGTGAAGGCTTGAGAATGCTGCAAAGCAGTTGATCTTTCCATTATTTTTCCATAGCACTCTGAATATTCACTGAACATATGCTCTCCACATTGTGTTATAATTTCATACAAATTCCAGTTCCCCAAAGTTCAAAGAAATGCCAATAACAACACATCATTGCTGACTAAGAAACAATTGTCAAGTAACTTAGTAGAAGAAGATGATGACTTGCCCCAAAATCTCAACTGATCTCACAACTTTTGGTCTCTTCTCTCTCTTTATTGCCTCCAAACTTTCCTCCTTAAAACAGTAATACACAGATTCTCCTCTATTAAGTGTGACATCAAGGAGCACTGAAACTAGCCTGGCTTTCAGATTCACAGAAAATTTAATTCACTGCAAGATGTTCATCTTCATAACACATATTTTGATCTTAGATAAGTTGAAAATTTTTTCCATTGTAACATTAGTTCATTTCCTTTCTTCCTCCAGTTTTGTACTTCTCCACTCCATGATAATTAGAGAGAATGCTATATAATTCTCACAGGCAATATGCATGCCAAAGATGATGTTCATTCTCAATTCAGAGATGTTTATTCTCAAGAGGTCATCCAGCTATTTTTACCTTTGTCTTATGGTGTTTTAGTTACTTATGACATATACCATCTGCCCTGGAAAATTCTGAGGTGTACAAGATGTTTCTGACACCATGACCCCAATATGTTGCTGAGATTCATGCAAGCCTCCCTAAATATCCAACATGAATATATCACATTAGAACTAAAATTGCAAAAAACCTACATATTAAATATAGGGACATTTCAGGAAAACATCTCAAGACAAAAGAGAATATGATGCAATTTAACAGAGCTATCCTAATCACAAGTAAGTCAATTCAACTTTTACAATCATCTCCAAAACTTCATCCTCCTGCTCTTCCTCTAATAAGTTTTCTCAATTCACTTTTTATTGCTTCCATATGAGGACCCCTGAGTCATACTTGTATATGAACATGAGATCTGCCTTCTTCCATACTTGTTTTGGTTTAACTCCACCTGCAGAATAAGGTACAATCCCCTTAGCAATCCATTGCCTTCACATTGTGACCTGAATCCAACTTGTTGGATTGGGGGTCCCTAGCTCAACCCAATTCTACCGGTATACGTGATATTTTACCCTAACTGGATTCTTTAAAATTCTCAAAACATACATATCTTCATGTCTCTGAGTTTCATTTTATTTCAGCTCTTTCTGCTCTCTGAAATGTCCTGCTACACCCAGACCATATCTATTCATTCTTAGGACCCAACCCAAATTCCATCCCCATGTATTCTTTACTCTTTTCACAGGCAAAATAACCTAACTCTTCGTCAGTACTGTAGTGTTCAGTGACAACACTACACATAGATCTTTGTTCTTTATTTTATCAGGTCATGTACTACCTGATATTTTCATAGCACCTCATCCTCCTCTCCCTGTCTACAGACCCCACTCTCAAGGGGGTAAATGCTGGATTCTTTTCTAACCTCCACATTATATTTTCTGCTCCTCTAAAATAAAGTCTCATTCTATTTCATGTGATGTATCTATATTGAATATAAACAGTGAGATTTTCTGAATAATGTCCAAATGTTTTATATAATGAAATTTAGGGATATTTAAAGTATTGATACATTTTACATGTAAAGAGATTTCCTGTTGACCATCTGGGAAAAAGTAAGCACTCATATATTTTCAAGAGGAAGAATAAAGTGAATTTTTAAAGGGACATTTAGAAAAGCAAAAGCAAAGATATTTCTTATTTTAAGGATGGCATGGGCTGCCTTCTTCAATTTTTAGAAATGAGATCAATACTATGACTCTTCCAAATTGAAGTTTCTAAAAACTTAGATAATAAGAAATTTACACGTGAGTCCACCTGATACAATTGAGAAAACTGTGTGTGAATGAGAACGGAGTTCATAAGGAGAGAAAAATAAAAAAAGAAGTAGTATTTTTATCTCTGAAACTCTTGAGAAAGGTGATATGGGGAAGAGAGTCTTTCCCATAAAGTAGTTAAGGTCAACATTTGTCTGCTCTAACATGGCTAAGTAAAATTAGTTAAGAGACCCTAAGAAGTGACAACCTAGGGACTGCAGTGACCAAAAGAAAACATACACTGAAGATCACTGTTCAAAGTCTGAGGAGTTTTTTGGAAAAGAAATTCATTCATCTTTGTTTAACCAGCATTTTATGAACTATTTAAACATAGTTCATTTAAACATAGGACATGGTTTTAACCAGACTGTGTGTTTGTGTGTGTGTGTGTGTGTGTGTGAGAGAGAGACAGAGAGAGAGAGAGAGAGAGAGAGAGACAGAGAGAGTGGGAGAGAGAAAGAGAGAGAGTCTGTGTGGGGTGGTGTAGAGTAGGATGGGTACTTATACTGTGGAAGATATCTGAATGCCTTGGGCATTTTCTTCCTGAGGAGGTCTGATAAAAGATAAGGAGTTTGAGTTCTTCTTATTCAAGCCCTGCTCTTTCTAGTTAAGTGAGATTATTTTAAATTTCCACTAGCTTTTAATCATGCCAAATATTGAAGGCAAGGAAATAAAAAGATAAAGAAAATTCAACATCAGAGAAAAGAGAGAAAGAAGAATGGAGTATAAAGATGAAGAAATGCCTGAAAAAGTGTACAAAAAACAGCAAAGCATTAAAAAAAAAAAAATCCCTGCCAGATGTAGCCAGCTAAAGTCTAACAGAAGTTTCAGCGGCAGGCATTTCATTTCTTATATCAAAATATTTTCAATACCATCTACCAATACAGCACTAAATTCTGGACTGCCATTAATGTCAACCCATTTATAATTTTGGCCTGCAGCACTACAAAAAGGCAGATGACAGCCTACTATTTCACATCTGCTGTTGAAATGAATAAAAATGACTGAAACCCTTAAAAGCAGAAAAAAAGAGGAAGGGGAAAAATAAAGCCAACAACACTGCACAATGAGGCTGGAGAGAATTCCCCGCTTTCCTTGCATTTTGAATACCACATTTTGGCTTATGTGTCCTTTACAGATCTAATAGCAGTAAGTGAAGCGTGGCCCAGTTGTAGAAACCAGTATGCTTGGGAATGATTTCCTCTCTCTTTAATTGGTACTATTTTACCCACTCACTGGACTTTCATGACTTATACCTGTTCACACTCTCTCTCCTTAGCCTAAATAACTCTGATATACACCTTCTGTAACATTTCTTAGTAAACTTTGTCATATATGATACTGGGAATACTTTGGTAAGCCTATGCCCTCTGAAATGTTGGAACTATTTCTTGTACTTCTTTTGGATGCCCTTGACTGTTCTCTCCATAAGAGTTTGCAGTACAACCTGGGGACCATAGAGTGTTGGACATTGGTGTAACATCTGATTTTGTTTTCTTCAACCAATCCAACCATAAGTAGTATGTTAAATATAACTTTGAAAAATTAGATGCTCTGGTTGCTAATCTTTAGGTTTGCCTGACCTGGCCAGTTGTAGTTAGGACAATGTTTAAAGCAGCTGTCTGCAAAATGTGGATGGGAGACTCCTGTTTTTATTATAATATTGAGCTGTCATTTGGTTTTTTTTCACTGCCTTAACATTTGCACTAATCCAAAGTAATAGTGGGTGAAACTACCAACACATAATGAAATAATGGGTGTTTTCCTGATATTGTCAAATAGTTCAAATCTCATATTATTCATTGGTTTTGTCATATCAAGAACAAACAGAAGTTTTTAATGCATTCAGATTCTCTTGATACAGTACAAATCCAGGTTATGTAGAATTATATTGAATGGATTTTCCACTCATATTAGATTAAAATCAGTCACAAAGCTGAAAACAAGTCCCAAGTACACACGATTCTAAAATAAGTCACATGTAATGCATATTTTTGTAGAACCCAGTTCTCTTCTATAGAACTTCAGCTATCTAAAGGAAAAATGAAGAATTCAATGACATTTACTTAACGGTGAGATGTCAATCTTGGGAGTGAATGATATGACTTTTTATTTTCTTTCTCTGTTGGGTAGGGAGTTCTTCAATAACCAATTCTTTGTAGAGGTTGGTGACATCTACCAGAAAACTGATTCTCATTTCCTGGTTAAACATTTGCTAAGGCATCATTCTTGCTGATCTGACCTTGGGCCTTTTTGATTAAGAGAAAAAGAATTAGAGAGAATCTGTGGACAAAGAGAGGGGGAATTTGTGCATTAATATCATTGAAGTGACAAAGGCATATAAATTAATTCCTCTTGGGACAACTGAATACTTCAAGCACGGGAAAGCTTGAAATGATTTGCATATATCTCACCCAAAACGTACCTCTGTTACTGGAGGATCCCCCAATAGTAAAATGCTTTGTATATTACTGAGGATTCAGACTGAGAGGAAATGATGAGAAGTCCAACCATAGAGAACATTCTCCACATCACAAAACTTATCTCTTGTAGAACATACCATGCGTCCCTCTAAGCCACGACTTGAATGCTTACCACATAGAGTTCCTCTACAGTTTTGTAATTAAGTAAGGAATACTTGATCTCTTCCACCAATTTCCCAGGAATCAACTCACCAGAGGAGAAATGTAGGAGACAGAAGTGGAGGAGGTGTTGAACAGCAGACCCCACTCACCATCACAGAGGTTTCTAATGAAAAGGGCTGAGATTTATCTACCAAAAAGTGCCCTGTTAACTCCAGGAACTGCCTCAAGTCTTTAAGTGATGCAAAGAGAAATTTGACAGAGCACAGTCGAAAGTAATGATTAGAAAAAACAAATAAAACTACTTTAAATTTGCTGCCACACTCAGTTCACACTTCAATCTATCTTTAGTAAAGTTGGTTTAGCTCTTAAATATGACAGTGGTTACAATGCATCTCAAATCCTGAGTTCATATAATTTTTAATATTATTACACTAGGTTTCCAAATATTCTAAATAAATGACAATATGTCCTTGTATATGTTAAGTGAGAAATACCTACAAAGCAGCATTTTGATTTTTTTTTTCCATACAGCTAAGAATATCTTCCTCCGAATCTCAGTAATTCCAGTTGTATTTTTTTTCATGTTAATGAGGTTACAGTGAATATTTGAACCTGCAAATAACCAATATGCTATATTTGACTATGTGTTGTCAGCATCCTCTAATTAAAAAGAATTCATTTCAGAAACACTCATTCTTGGCACAAATAGAAAAATCTGCCAACAAAGCATATGATTTGTAGAATACAGAAAAAAATAGTATAACAGTATCATCATCCATCATTACTTGGAGAACATCTAGAAAGCAGTCTGACAATATTTGTTTAGAGAGTGAACAGTAGGATACCTCACCTTCTCTGAATCTTCTACTTATTTTAGGCTGTCTCTTTCTGAAAAAGACATAGGTTGCCATGCAAGCTTCTGTCTTAGAACACTGAAGCCTGGGAAGTAAGAACCATAGAATTGTAAGGAATTGTAGAAGGAATCTGCAAAGTCATCTAACCCTTCATAATTTATAGGTGAATAAATTCTGGAACAGATAACTTAAATGATATGCCTAAAGTTCTGAGGACTGTGATTTAGATCTCCTAATTGCAGTCTAGTCTTCTTCCACTAAAAGTCTTGTTCCTAAAAACATCTGTTAACCTACCTCTGAAACAGTTCTAATTCTGAGTCTAAGGAACAAAGGTGAAAACAGAGGGTAGGAAGATTCTTGTTTATTGCATAGAAGAACAAGAAGAGCAACCAAATCAGTAATCTTTCTCTCCTTCTGGGAAGAAACTAGAGGACTCTAGAGAACAAAAGATAAAATTAACAACTGTCAAATAAATGGACATCTAGGACACAATTGAAACACCAGCCAACAATTCCTCTTTATTATATATAACTTTTTTTCACTTTCTGGGAACAACTGAAAAGTTCTTAGAATCATGGTCTCCATGATTCAGGCTATGGTCCACAGGTATGGAATAATGTCAATATGAAAGGGCAAAGATGATTAATTGCAATGGCTTAATCTATCCTCTAGCAGTTCTTGTGATCTAATAGTTCAAAATGTATGACAACTACAGGTTCATGTAATGCGCTGCATAACTTTACAGTTTGTAACACTTGCCAAAGGGAAGGGAATCAGTAGGAGCTGAAAACCAAAGCGACTGTTGGGGAGTGTGCTGGTTGTTATTTTCAGAAGGGACTTTGGCAAACTTAATATTGAGTGTCTGTTGCTGAAAGAGTAAATATAGCTGTGAATTATTAGTGAAAATTGGGGCAGATCAGTTGCAGTGCTACTGTGGTAAATAGAGAAGTGGAACCAGAATGAACAAATGCATAAAGGCAGCCATGTTGTTGGATAACAGTAGGTTTACCAAATATTGACAAACATGAAATGATTGTAATCAGTCACTGTCAAAGAAGAACAGGTCTCCTCCTCTCTTTTACAAATGATCCAATTAAAGGAAACATGTTGGCTATAAAAGTCAAAATCAACAATGCACTATACACTGACAACCCATCCAACATACAAAATCAATAGTGCATTCTGCTGCCATCCAGCACAAAGAGACAGTAGCAACTTCCCCACCTCTTTTGTCAAATATGACACTGTATCAATCGATCAAAACTCAGTACTTATTGAGCAAGGCTACTGAAGAATGCAAACTGCATTGTACTTCTATACCTCCCTCCCTGCCCACGCTCATTTTATTTTGATAAATTTTAACTTAAAGGCATAATACCTGAGAATGTTCTGTTGGCATGTAGAATGTTTATTTGTATAATCACCATACAATTTGACATTGACTATATTTACAACAAGATTATAAAACACTGTAAGGTTAGAAATGCAAATGCCATTGAATCAAGAACTGTACTTTTAGTTCTGTCTCCACACCATGGCTTTGTCCAAGTCCTCCATTCAGTGTTACAAACAAGACATAAATGGCTCCAATTAGTCATCAGGCTTACACTAAAACTAAAAACAATCTGAAAGGGAACTGAACAAGGGCTGGATATGGAACAAATTGTGAGTTTGACAGAAGAAAAAAAAAATCCACAACTTAATATTTGGTATAGTGTGAAAAGGGCAGCAGAGATGAATCAGACTGTGACTCCATGTGCTCTGTCACCTTGAACAAATAAATTTTCTACTCTGGATCTTAGATTTCTATAAAAATTAAGGAATAGGCTTAATGGACAGTAGTAACTATAAAATGACTAAAGTTTTAGTACTCTAACACAGTGCTTTTTAAACATTTCCTTACCAAGAGCCACAGTCAAAATATATTTTTTATTATGACAGAGTGAATAACTGAAACGAATTTTATAAACAATATTTACCAGTATTATATGCAATATTCTCTAATGTTTTCTCTTCTATCCATTTTCATTTTCTTTATAAATGATGATCATGACTGCCAATAGATCACAACCCACAGCTTGAATATCATTGTTTTATGGGTCTTTGCTTTTCCTTCTCCCCTACTCCTCTCTTCCTCTCTTGTGTCTCCCTTCTTTCCTCCTTTCTTCCCTCCATTTAAGCATCTCAACCATACATTCCAAACTCTGATCCTTTGTATTTAGCTGAATTTGTATTTTCTCCAAATACTCTGTATTTCTCCATCCCATAAGGCTAGTGTAATACAAGGATCCTCATCTGGTGCTCAACAAATTCTTATTTAGTTAACTCCCCAACTCCTTAACCCCTTGAAGAACAAAAGTTATGTGAAAAAAAGGCATCTATTACCTACATTCTTGAAATTTGGGGGTAATATGTGGGGAATTGTATAGTTATTTAATATTTTTTACAATTTTCATAAAGTCAGAATGTGCCCAAAATATGCTTTTAAGTAAAAATAGGGATATAACATTTCATAGGAAGTATGAATTCAACTAATGAAACCATAAAAAAAGACTGGAAGGAAATGTGTTAATATAATAACAGTCTTTTTATCTCTTGATAGGAAGTTTATAAGCAATTCTCAAACTCATCTTTTATACATTACTCTGTTCTCCAAATTGTCTTCCTTAACATGTACTACTTTGATGATTAGAGAAATCTTTTTTTAAATTAATTAATTAATTTATTTTTTTATTTCATTCCTGAGAAAAAAAGACAGAGTGTGCTAGAAAATATTGTAAAATGATTTGGAGCAGTCTGTCAAATATACACTATGAGTATCTATTGATCGATTGAGCTACTGTTCGATCTACACACCTATCTATCTAAATGTATTTCCTTTCTGACAAAGAACTGGTGATATACTTAAAATGTATTTTTAGTCTCTGTTGTCTCTGTATTTCTTAAATAATCCAGCACTAAGGTCGTTTTGTTGCCAGTAATAGTATTTTTTTTTCTATGACCCAAGGTCATCTAAAATGAATCAAAGCTTGACTGTTACCTGTTCCCTTTAACCAACCTGAATTTTAATGTGTATAAGTTATAGATACAGTGACTGCTATGAGCTATGGAGGGCTAAACAGGTGTCAGCCACTGTTTCCTTTTTATGCTTGTGATCTCATTTCATTTTTACCCACAACTATCCCAAGTAGGAGCTGCTATTTGTGTTGTGTTTTTACAGATGAGGGAACTGAGGACTGAAATATTAAATAGGTAACAGTTTTAAGTGGTGAAACCCTAAGATGAATTTGAGTGATCAAAACTTTAAAGTGCTTGTTTTCTTATATTTAATTTGTTCTGATTAATTTTCAATGTTTATTGTACTTAATCTTCATAAATCAATGAAATCAGTACTACCATTATTGTAACTTTACGCATGAGAAAAGAGGTAAAGAAATGGCATAAGAGTAGGTAATAAAAAGTGAAACTTTTAATATGTACTTAGAAGTCCTCAATAAAAATTCACTCCTATTCATAAAAATTCTAACACATTGTTTAATTTTATCTTTCAAAATGTATTGATTCCCATAGAACTTAGAGAATTTTGTCTTTAAATATTCCCTTTCTTTTATGAAAACAAGGCTGGTGTGGGTATACTAATGACACTGCTTTCTTTTGGAAGACATTTAAGAAATAAATATTTTAAAAATATAAATAGGAAACAAAAATGCACTTCTTTCTCAGCATTTTATGCTTTCAACTATAAATTGGTAAATAGTACTCAATGCTAAGATATTAACAAGACATGAACAAATCAATCTGTTGAAACCGTGCAAAGGTGAAATGTAATAGGTTACTCCATCTTTTCTTCACAAGTCTGCCCAACTTCTCTCTCTACCACGAAGAGTCCCCTGGTTAGTAGCATAGTATTAATATTATCTTACTCTGTCTCCCTCAGGATTTCATAGTATTCCACCTAAATTTTTTTATCAGTAGTATTGTCTTATTCAAAAGGCTTCAAGGACTCTCCATTGGCAAGAAGCAAAGTTAAAATGCCCTAAATCAGTATGCAAGACCTTCTATAAAGGAGCCCTAATCAGCTTTTTCAATCTGATTTACCACATCTCTTTGGGGGTAGAGAAGTTACTCTGTATATACTTCTCTGCTTAGCATAGTGAAGAGATTAATAAAATTTTAGAGCCAGAAAAGACTTTAAGGCTCATCTCTCCAAATCAGGTCATTTAAAATAAAATACTGGTGCTAGAGTGTTCTAGGTCATAGAGAAGGTTAACAGTCAAGATGTTAACAGAACCTTTTCTTTTAGCTCTTAAACATGCAATTTGCTCAAGAAATATTTGTTGAATTAGTTGTATTATTGACCATATGTTTGGATGCATTTTGTGACCTGGTAGGAACTGCAATGTTTGATGTCAGTGGATGGAATGAGCCAAGACAAGAAATGTGTGCAGACGTTGAGCCATTCAATATCAGTAAAATGCAATGACAGATTCTTCTGAAGACCCTTAGTTGGAGAAAGTGCAGAAAAAATGTTTCCTGAATCCCAACTTCCACAGAATATGCCCATCAGCACACTCCTAATGAAATAAAGCCTATTTCTAAAAATTTCTCATCTCACTTTCTGTTTAAGGTCATTGATGAAAACTGGGATCCAAATTAGTAGAATTAGAAGAGCTCTTAGAGATAAGCTTTTGGTCCAGCCACTTCATTTTGAGTGAGGAAACTGAAGTCTAACAGTTTAGGATATGTGTAATATAAGCCCTGACATTTGTTGTTGTTGTTTTCTTTTCTGTAATGCAAGTTCCTGACATAAACATTGATTGCTGAAAGGGCTGGCATCCACTTCAAAGACGACTGTCTCAATAAATACATGGCCAGACACAGGAAGAGACAAAGAGCCAGGCACTCCCAGTTGAGGTTCCTTTGTTGTAGAGATCTTGGCACATTTCAATAAATGTCCATTTCAGTCCCTTGTTTTTTGTTTTCCTATGCTTTAAATTTCTGCTCTTATGTTTTAAATTTACCAATAAAGGGTAAGTCCATGAAATCCTAGGTCCCCACCCTGGACCCCAATAAAAGAAGAACCCCAGGCCTATGTACTCTCTCTCTGTCTCTAATGGTGACCTCGCTGTGTGGCCCCAGGTGTTCTATGTAATTTCCAAGCTTTGTAAGTAATAAATCTTTTTTTTTTTAAGTTTTCAAATGATTATCACTGAAGTGTGTCTTGCAATCATCATAAGAACCACAAGGTCTGGTTCAGCTTCAACATTGGTGATTGATAGGCTGAGACCAGCACAAAACAATATGATATAC